>NC_084831.1:125200895-125521093 GCF_033115175.1 Lepus europaeus | reverse complement strand
ATTTCTTTGCCCCCAGTTTCCACAAGATTCCATGAAGAACTCTACATCCTAGCAGATTCTATTGAACCAGGTCAAGAAGGTGAGGGGATTGAGAGGATCATATTCTCAGCTCCTTCCTTCTGCCCCCTTTCCTAGCAGCTCTCAAACTAGATACTAGCTGCTGCACTTCCTCCCTGAGACAGGAAATGTGTGGTGACCGAGTGGTCTGTGTTCCTACTGCTAGCAGGGTGGTGGGGTGGGCTGAAAACCATGCACTCTGGAATTTGTTGTATTTTCTCTCAGTAAAGCTTTTTTTTTCCTGACTGTTTCTCTGTGTGATATGTCCATGAATTCATGGTGGGACTGTTTTTGTTCTTCCCAATGTAGGAACCTGGCCCTGCCTTCTCGGTCTGCCTGTGTTCCAGTTTTATGAAGTCTAATCTGGGGTAACCATGTTTCCAGTGATGGGCACCAACTGGGGCCTTATTCCATTGATACTTAGGAGATGGGGGACAGGGGCAAATATTTGAGAGTATTTTCCAGGCCCTTCCCAGTCATTCAAAGGCTCCAAAATCCTGACACTCATAGAAATTATAGAATCAATCAGGTACAGTACAGTCACCTTTATTCCAGGGTTAGAACAAGGCCGTGCACACTGCAGACAGAGGAGCACAGGATAGGGTCAATCTCACAGCAGTACAAAGGGTTGGAGGGCAGGTTAGTCTTTTTAGATTATTTTGCCTTATGGAGAAACTATTAGACTCTGCTAAAAATAACCCTGTCTCCCTTCTCTTGTTTCTTTCATAAGGAAGTCTCCTCTCTCTTTCTCTCTCTCTTTCTCTCTCACTTTCACTCTCACATAGCATATCCAGAATGAAAGGATAGTTCATGTTCACTTTCCCCCTCTTCAGTTCTACAACTGTCTCTCTCTTCTTAAAGGAGAAGCCAGACAGGGCTGGGGAGACTTGAAAAGAAACTTTAAGGCAAAACCGTGGAGTCCTCAAGGTGTGTGTTAAGGCAGGTGTCCTTAGCAGTGGCCAGAGGGGATGGGCAGACTGGGCTGGGCTGGGCTAGTAGTTGAGGATGCTCTGTAACTAGTCTGGCTTCTTCCCTTTTCAACAACCAGCCCAACCCCCACCCAACTGAAGTTTTCTCCCACATCCTAAAAGCTCCTAACTTCAACTTCCTCCAAATAGCCTCTGAGACTGCTTGTAAGTTTAATGTTTTTTAAAGCAAAAAAGCTTTCTTTTTTGTTTGGACTGTGTAGCTGTTTGACTCTGCCACTCCCTTCACTGTGGCATTCCCCTCCCACCCTTGCTCTGGCCTAGACAATAAGTTAATGCTAGACACCACAAAATAGGGCAGACATGGCAGTGCGGGTTTAATATACATATATGTAGAATATATATGTACACACAGTTAGCACGGTCAGGGTGAGGAAGAGCATCTTGGGACAGGCAGGAGGCTGGGGTCACTCACTGTACTCTAGTGATTCGGCTAGGAGGCATCCACAAGCCCAAGGGGCCAGCCAGGATATCGAGTGAGAATGGTGATTACCAAGTTCCCTCCTGGACTGAATTGGGTGGGGATCAGTGCAAAGGAAAACACTGTTAACTTTTTTTTCTGGCTTCGGGTGTTCTAGACCAAGTAGAGCAAGGAAAGGTTGCCTGTAATTGTTTGAACCCTGGAAGTGGGGGCAGGATTGGGGTTAAAACCTAAGGATCTCATTCTCCACAACCTCCTCCCTAAGCTCAGGGTCAGTATATCCAACAGTCTGAGTAGAAATAAAGGAGTGGACAAGTGGTTCCCTCTCTGCCCCCAGTCCCATCTCAGGCTCAGTGGTGCATGTTCCCAGCATATCCTCTCCAGAGCAAAAGTGGGCAGGTGCATCTAACGCCAGCTGCTCGTGGGGTTTGACCCTTGGGACCAGGAAAGGATCTGGTGGTCTTCTCTCATTAGATCCCTGGCTCAGACCCATCTAGGCCCATGGGAGGGATGCAAAAAAGGACCTGCTGGCGCCTAGGCCTGTAGTCTGAGGAACAGCAGAAAGCCAGACTCTTCAGTCTAGCATGGGGGTTACAAACACTGAACTCCAGCTTTGCTTTGCCCCTTCCAGATGGGGGTTGGTGGCCTCTTCACCTGCTTTCCCCACTGCTTTTCCTTAGCTCCACCCACCTCTCATCTCACCCCCACCTCAGCTCCTCAACATAGGAAAATGCAGGTAACTTTCTGCTTCCACATTTTAAAGGTGGGGGGGGGGGGGAATGAAAGGGAAGGAGGAGGAATGTGCCAATTTCTATTTGCATAGAAACAGCCCCCCTCTCCCTGGAGTGGGGAAACCAAGCCCCACCCCACCCCCCCCGCAAGCCCCTGACCCCCATCCCCTCACAAGGAGGAGGAACTAGATGAGCTAGACATAAAGACAGACAGCCAGAGCGTGCGCACACGCACACACACGCGCACAGTAAGGGGGTTAAGGACCAGGTTAGTAAGTGGGTAGATGGGGGGGTTGTCCTTGCCCCCTCCCATGGAGGATGGGGGAAGGGACTGGTCCGATGAAGGTCCAACCTCTTCTTCCTCCCCCTTGCTCAGGCTTTCTTCGGTGGGGGAGCCAATTTGATGATCTCTTCTTCAGAGGGCTGCCGGATAATGTCTGGGGGTGGAAAAAGGATGTGTCCAGGAAGGAAGTAGTAGGAGATTCCAAGCAGGCCCAATGAGCATCAGCCTCCACTCCCAAAATTCACATATTCCAAGGATAACCAATGGAAGGGGGCAGAATTTCAACTATAAATGGCCTCTTACCTTTGTATTTCTTGGCACTGGGGATACGGGTTAGCTTGGTGTCCAGCTCATCTTCCTCAGAGATCTTCAACACACGGGTTCTGTAGTCAACCACCATAGTGAGTAAGTCAGGACGGCGAGAGATCTCAAAGATGTGCTCAATGTAGGAGAGGTTGTCTGGAGAAAAGCAGAGAATGTGGGTCAGAACAGAGCTACAGAGGTCAGTTTCCCCTTCTCTTCAGAGCAGTGTTCCAGATCCAATGCTCAGTTGCTCAAATTGGTTATCAGGAGAGGATAACAGGAGAGGAACTACTAAGCCAGGGAAAGAAAGGTAAGGTACCCAAATGACAATACAGGGATTTGTTCCAGGCAGGGCAGATAACTGGTCAGTGAAGTTTCCAGATTATGGATTTAGAATGAGGTATTTAGATATCAAATACCTTACTGGGGAGAGGGGTCGACAGAAGAATTAACGTGTGTTCTAATAGCTCACACCCACCCTGTCCTTTTTCTACTTTCCTTCCAAGTAAGCATCAGGAAGAACTTTGCAACAGCATCTATGGCCTAGAGGAATAGCGTCCATAGACAACCCAGAGGGATTCTGGGTCTAGTGAGAAAGGTTACTCCAAATGAGAGAAGGCAGATTACTAAAGATGCTCATGTGCCTTCACCCCTCCCTCTGATAATTGCAACAGTCCAGCTGTCACGTGTGCTTGCCTTCCTGCCGGCTATCCACACTACAGGCAGAATAGTATATCTGAAGGGCCCTGAGGTCACTCTCCTATCCACTACCCCGTCATTTAAGGCCCTCCACAATAGTCTTGACTTACCTGTCCAGCCACTTCTAACTATGCTTTCCCAAATGCACCAAAAGCTCTCCCACATCTGCAACTGTGCTCCTCTGCCTAGCATGTCCTCTTTAGGATCCTGCCTTAGAAATCCCACTTGGCCTTTCACCAATTCCTCTCCAGAGTCCCTCACTGTGTAGGAGTCTCTAATCCACAGACCTCCCCCTAGAGTACTAGTCTAAAAGTGCGTAAGAAAATGTTAGTAATGTGGTTTTCTTTTAGATTTTACTACTTTTCACTTTTATGTTCCATGATATATATGTGATAATAGCCCCAGAGTATCTGAATAACATTTTTTCTTACTGACAAGAAGCATAATGAAAAATGTCTAAAGACCACTGCTCTAGAGCCCCTTTCACTGTCTTTGAGCATCTGTTATTCTGCCTTGTCATGGAGTGGTATGCCTTGTGTCGATAACTTTGAGTTCTTCTCTGTATGCTGAATGAATGGAGCCTGACCTGCTGATGACTGGCCCTGTGTGCCCCCCTCCCCCACCTTTGTCCAGCTTGTTGTGACTCTCCAGGAAGCTAAACCAGGCACTGCCAGTAGTGATCTCCTCACTCTTCTCACTGGGGATGTCCTCCTTGCAGGCTGATTTGAGCTGTTCCAGATCTTCAAGGGTGATGTTGTTGGTCAGGTCCTGGAGGAGCGTCCCGTACTCAGCCATGACTGGGGTTGGGAGAGAAGAAAGGGAGGAGAGGAGGCTGAGCTTAAGGTACAGGGTTTGGTTCACTCCCTTGCACTCCCCACTTTCTGGAAGAGACCAGGCATGTGCTTAGAACAGGAGGTAGAGGGGGAATGGGGCTGGAGGGGAGGTGGTGGGAGTAGCAGGAAGAAACTTAGAAGCTAGGAGCCAGGCTGAAATCTAGAGTGACAAGTCATACCTCTTTTCCTCCACCATCTTTTTCTTCTATTTCCCCCTCTAACAGTAACCCTGGCAACTGCTCCCCTGACTGAGGAGGCGGTTACCATGGCAACCTGCTCCCGACTTTCTCGCCGCTGTCTCCAAGCCCCCCCTAGAATCGCCCCACCCACTTGCAACCCCTCCCCCTCGTCAGAAAAGAAAGCCAAAACATTCAAAAACAAGGACTAGTAAGAAGCTTGCTGTGGCAGTGAGGGGCTGGAAGGGAGCTGGAAGGTTTGGTTGAAGCTCATGTGTTCTCATTCTTTCCCAGAAGCAAAGGGGTCCCTCACTTCAACTCCCCACCACCCCGTTAATGACTCATTTTGGATGGATGCCTAGTTGCCTGGTCTGACGGTTCTTGGACCCTCCCATGCTTAGCCTTGTATTCAGCCATTAGGGCCAGGGTAGCGGAGAGAAGCAAAGGGCCACCCCCACCTTTGTGCAGTTCATTTTCTGCCTTGACGGTTACTGAGTCCCCCCACTCAGCGCTCTCTCCTAGTCTTTGTGCTGTGCCTGCAGCCCCCGCGCCCAAGAATACCAAGCGGCTGGCTCTGGCCCCCTGCCCAGTTCCCAGGATGGCTGGTGGCAGGGGGAGGGGAGTTTAGATGTGGCTTTGGGAGAGTCTGGCAGGAAGGGGCTGCTACCCCTTCTTGCAACAACATCCTCCTGGCACTACCTTCAGCATGACCTCCCAGAGGGGGCTAGGCAAGGCCAGAGCTCATCTAGGCCCTCACTCTGTCCCTCTTTCCTGATCCTAGGTGAGAAAATACAGAACATTCAACCTTCCTTTTAGGAACTGTAGCTAAAACAGGAAGAAAGAAGGGTGGACCCCAGAGTGAACTTTCTGGATTTGATAAAATATAAAACTAGTGGCAAACTCAAAAAGGGCCTTATTGTCTCCAGTTAGTATATATTTCTTTTATAATTAGAAAATAAAGCATTAAAAAAACCAGACCATGCCACAAACAATCCGTGGCTAGACCAAGGGGTAGGTACAAGGTAAATGACCTTACCACACTGAAGCTGCCCACAAATCATCCCAGCATTGGACTGGGAAGGTGGCAGATCAAAGTGGGCTGGTTGATAGCCCCCCAACCCCCCTCATTTTCATCATTCTAGCCTCTACTTGCAGGAGAACAGAGGCAGAGAGGCATGGCTATCACACAATAAGAGGTGTGGACCCAGAAGTCCCCATTCCCAGCCCCCTGCCTGGACCAGAATAAACAAACCTCCCTTGGTGGCAGGCACCGTAACACAAACAGACAATAAGCTAGACAGCAGGGCTAGCAAAACCCTCACAAGAAACAGGCAGTCATAGGCACGCTCACTTGCACACCCAGGTGCAGCCAGACAGAAGGGCCCAGCGGTGGCCCTGCCAGGCCGGGCCAGGAACAATGCTCTCTGACTGTCAGCACCAGGAACCATCTCCGCCTTGAAATCTAGGTCACAGCGGCAGGCGCTGGAGCCCAACCCCCCTCCTGATAATCCGAGGGCAGAAAAAGGGGTTGTAAGGGAGAGGGGGTAGGGAAAGGGGTCCAGCAATGCCTATCAGGCTGGGGGATAGGAAGAGCTGAAAGAGAAAGGGTGGCATGGGAAGGCAACAAGAAGACCCTGCCCTGGTGGAGGAGACGCAGGGGCTAAGCTGTCTAGAAAGAAAGGGCAGAATTTAGGGTCACACTGCTCTCTTCTCACATGGAAGAGGAGTTTGTAAATATGAGAGATCCTGTGGGAGGAGAGAGAGAGAGTGTGTGTGTGTGTGTGTGTATGTGAGAATCTCTTGGGAGGAGTTAAAATGTAGGGCTCTGAATCTAAAAGATCTACAAGGGAGGTGGGCGGGAAGGGATCAATGTGTGTAACACACCCACCCACAAAGGCTGGGGGCAGTAGGTAAGAGCTTTCTAAGAGTGAGGCAGGTACAAGGAAGTCCCCAAGAGAGGTGGGGAGTGGAAATGTTAAAAGTAGCAGGGGAGAACTGTGTGCCAGGATCCCATGTATGGGTGCTGATCCCCGGGTGTGGGTCCAGGAGCAGGGAGGAGGCTGTGGGTGTGTTTGGATGTTCTGGTTAAGGGAGGCGTACGTGTCAGCACTGCATGTGTGGCTGTGGGTGCACTGGCTGTGAGTGTACGTGGGATGTGTTTGTGTGTGAACCAGAGGAGAGTATGTGTAAGAAGGTATATAACCATAGGCTTACATCCAGAGGGATGCGGGCAGAGCTTACAGAATGGAAGAAGGGAGCTGGGGTTGAGAGGGGTAGAGACTGAGGCTGCAAATACTGGGGGGTTGTGGGGGCAGAGGGAGGGGATGAGGAGAGGGAGCACACAGAGTCCACAGCAAGAAGGCTGCAGCCTCAGCTTGTTACTATAGCAACGTCAGTTCTGCCCCCCCCCCCCCCCCCCCCCCCGCAGTCATCAGGACAATAACACCACTGGATGGGAGGGGTATGGGGAGTGGTGAGTAAGAAGGGACAGAAAGGATAGGAATAGGGCCCCCTGAGGGAGCAAGGAAAAGCATTCTGGTTACTTCCTTCTCTGGAGAGATTCCATTTGTCCAGGCCTGGGTGTGGTAGCAGGGACAAGAGCAGAAGAGTTTAGGGGGTAATTTTGGGGATATGGACAGGTGGAATATCCTTCCCTGGCTCTCAAGTCTCACTATTCAACTATTGTCCCTGGACTGGGCTGGCCATGGTAGGACTTGGCAGAACTTGGCTCCCCCAGCCTCCATGTCACGCTCCTCACCAGAGATTCAGAATTCAGGGCCCGTAGGGAAGCCTTCTGCCTCCCCAGCCCTGAAAAGCCACCCTGATCTCGGAAGCAGCACAGAGGGCTGCCCAGAAAACACCAGGCAGACTGGGCGGAGGCCATTCTTGGGACAGGATACCAGGGCAGGAACCGGGACCGGAGCTGAAGCTGCAGGAAGTCAGTCCCCTTCCCTCGCAGCTCATTCTGTGCTCGCTCACTGCTTCCTCACACCTTCCTTCCCCCATCCCCTTCCTCCCCTTCCTTCCAAGCTGACTCCAGGAGGAGCCCTGACAAAGGTGGAGCAAACTGATGATGCTGGGGAAAAGGGGCAGGGAGTGTTGGGAGGACGACAGGGGGGTGCTCTTTGAGCCCCGGAGCAGGAACAGGCAGGCCCTAGGGGTGCTTTGAGAAGCTGGGAAAACTACCTGTGGAGGTGTCAGCACCAAAGGAATTTCTGTGCATTTTGACATTAATTCATGGTAGATGATCATCTCTTCCTAGCATTTAGTTCCAAATCCTCAGTAAATTTAACAAGTGCGAAGGAAGCCTGAGGATTAGGAGGTGCTGCCTCCCCTTCAGGCACATCTGCTGCAGCTGCCTGAGGCTGAGGGGCGGGGCCACACCACACAGCTGCGAGGACCTGGAGGTCCCTATAATGGGCAGGAAGGGACTCCCAAGCATTCAGGTCTGTCCGTCTTGTTGCCTGAAGTTGGGAGAAGTAATGAAGGAGAGGCAGAGGCATGGGGAAGGGAGGGAGAATAGGGTTCCAGCTGAGTGACGTCTGGACCACACATTCAAGCAATTCCATAGTTTATTTCCTTTAATATATTCAGCTGACTTTGTCCCTAAGCTTCTATCCAGCGTGGAGCATAGGGGAAGGATCATCTTTATTCCTGTAAGGAATGAAGAAGAGGGCTCTGAAGCTTCAGGGTCAGTCTGAGAGTGAGGGAAGGCAGGACATCTGGGCCCCAAAATGTTCAGTTCAAGAAGCAAAATGAGTTACCCCTGAGCATGCAGACAAGAGCCTTCGGGGGCACCAGGAGACAGCTGATAATGGATCAGGCAGGGAGAGGGGGCTGCCTGAGGAGGAGGGGGGGGGTAGGGCCTGCGACTGCCTGGTCCATCTCCTATCTCCACTCCCTGCTCTTATTTCTGTGTGTCTCCTCTCTCTGGCTCTCCTTTCTCATCTATTTCTTCCCCCTATGCTTTCAGCCTCTCTTCCTAGTTTCCCTTCAATGGGCTTTCAACACCTCTAGCTTTTCTTACCCGTCCAACTTGATGGTGGCCATGAATCCTTAGGACTCCTGGCTTCTGTTATTCGGGGTCCCCATGGGACTACTTAGAGCCACTGTTAGGAAGGGGTTTGAGTCCCTGCTGTGTGTGGTGGAAGGGGCCTGCAGATGCAGGGGTGGACTGCCTACTGGCTGGTGGAGGTGCTCACCGTGACATGTGTGAGAGAGGCACTGTGCGATTCTGTGTGACCCGCTTCTTCATGCATGACAGTACATGCACACATGCTGGGCACAGGTGCCGCCAAAGTGAGAAAGCAGACAACCAGGGAAGCCAGCAGCCTAGGGCATTGCTGGCAATCTCTCCAACAGAGTGTTTAACCACAAAGGGAAGAGCAATTAAAGCAAATCGCTCTGACAGCCTGGGGGCCAGACACACACCAAACAAGACATACATATTCAGCATGTTCCTCCTAACCCTGTTTCCTCCTCCCCAATTTCTGAGCCTCTTTACCCCACTCTCCAACACTCTTTGCACACCTCTGACCATCTCTCTCTCCCTGGTTCCATGCCTGTATCTCTGTCCCTTTCTCCATGTCGGTCTCCTCATACACATTCCTCTCATTCTCTCTCTCCATCCTTGGCTGACTCATTCTTTTTCTCCTCTCCCTTTCTCCCACTCCCTCCCCCATCCCTTGGCCACTGTGAAGCCTAGAAACTAGCCACTTCCAGCCCCCTGAGCTCTAACTGTACCCAGCAAGACGGACAGCCAGACGCCCCTACCCTCCCTCCCACCCAGTCAAGAGCACTGGACCATTAGCCTTCAAGATCCTGTCTCCTTGTCCTGGAGGTGAGAGACCAGGGTTTTCTCTCATCTCTTCTGTTTAAAGAGTAGTAATCCGAATGCAGGGCTGGGTTGGGGTCAGTGGCCCCTTCCATCCACTAAGCTGTTAAGTCCTGTTGGACTGGCATCTTGGGACCCACAGTCCAGAAGGCTCCACATGGGAGTGAGTGGGGTTGTGGATGTGTGTGATCTGGCGTGTGTGAGGCGATGTGTGTAAGAGTCACATGGGTGTGTGTCACTGTGTGTGCTGGCTGTCTCTTGTAGGTGTGCGTGTGCCCCTGTCAGTTTCGACACGAACTGTAGGGAATTAATTAGGGGTTTTACGTTAGAGATATCACTCCTCTACACCCCCAGCTCCTTCCTCCTTCCCTCGGGACAACCTTTGCCATTCCCACCTCTTCCCCAGGTGCGGAGAGCCGGCGGCGAGGGCACACGCGGCTGGCGGCTGGCTGCCCGCGGAACTGAGGCGGGGCCGGGCCGGGCCGGGAGGCGGCCGGCGGGGGCGAGTCCGGCCGGGGCCGCGAGGGAGGGGCGGGAGCTGGCCCGGCCGAGCCGGCTGGGCGGGAAGCAGGCTGCATCCTAATTCCCAGGCCCGGGTCCGACTCCAGGCTGCCGCTCAGTGGGGAAAGGGCGGCCCAAGCCACGCTGCCCGCAGCACACGCTCGGCGCCCGGGACGCACCAACAGAGAGGACCCGTCCGGGGTCCCCACGCTCCCCTGCCTGTCCGCAGGCGTCCCGGATGGTCATCCCTCCAAACCCAGACCCAAATCTGCTCCCTCCCCGCGACACGTCTCCTCTCCGCCCCTCTCACCGCCTCCGGAGCTGAGCGCTCAGGGAGCGGGCGCTCCGGGGTCCCCGGTTCTGAGCAGCGTCCGGAGCCTCCTCCTCGGCTGCCGCCGCTGCCGCTGCCGCCGCCGCCGCCGCCGCCTCTTCCGCCCGCGGAGCCGGAGCCCGAGCCCAGCGCCGCCTCACCCCACCCGGCTGGCCGGTGATGTCAGAGCCGGGGAGGGGCGGGGGGCGGGAGCGGCGGAGGAGGGGGCGGGGAGGGGAGGCCGGAGGGGGGGCACCAAGGGGCCGGGGTTCTGGAAGGCTCCTAGGACAGGGGACGGCATTGGGCGGAGGGCCGGAGTAGGGACAGCTCCTGTTCCGCCTAAACAATTCTCAGACTTCATTCTTTCACAGTGGGACCCCCCTCCTCCCCTTGTGACCGTTAGGTGACCACCTTGGCTGGGACCCCCGGAGGTTTAGGAATTTGGAAGGCCTTTGACCTCTGCTTGCTTTGGTATTTGAAAAAAGGTCTTTCCTCAAGCCTGGCGGTGTGGCACTGGTAGTAAACGATTTTACTCGCATTGGGCATGGGGGAGGGGTGAACGGTAGCATGGGGCCCTCCTCGACTTGACCTGGAAGCCCAGGGCCATTGACGGAGGCGGCCCCCTTGTTTTCCTCTCACCTTTCCCCAATATGCACCCCCCTCCTGCCATCCCCCACCATGATGTAATTTTATTTTCTGGGGAGAAAAAGAACAGCAGTGAGCTCAGCATGCAAATATAGACAACTTACAAAGCCGCACTTAGCTTGTCTCCTCGCGCTGTCCCTCTACCCAGGCCTAGCCTGGTAGCTCTCACTTCCCTTTCATCTCAGGGACTTTCCTCCCCCAAATTCTCAGCCAGACTGAAAGAGGGAAGGGAGAATTGGGGAAGCATCTGTTTTCACCCCCAAGGCCGACTTTGACATGGTATAGCTCTGGGAGGAGGCCCAAGCACCCCTACTGTTGGTGCCACCTCTGGGGACACCCCCATCTCACCTCATTTCCAGCCTGGCAGAGACCCTTTGGTCTCCAACCGCCCTGGGAGAGGCTCAGGCTCCTGCTGCCTTGAGTTTCACAGCTCTTTGCTCTTCCTCTCTCCCAGGGTACCCAGTCAGGGACCCTTTGATAGTAAGGCACCCTCCTAAATGTGCCTATCTATATTGATCTCCCTTGCTGTCTGTCGTAGGGCCATGCTGTTTCGTTGACCCATCTTTGGAGGCTCAGATACTAGATGACTTCCGCACAGACACGTAGTGTGCAAGTGCAGGGCTCAGTTCTCCTGAGGGCAACAACAGGCATGAGGGCTCCATGCTGGCTGCACTCCTTCTTTGGACAAGTTATGCCCCAGGCCTCCAGGTCTTTACCAGCATGGTGGGGATGCCAGTGCCTTCTAAAAGTTATTTAGTCTGTCTGATTGATTTGAAATGCTGAGAGCGAGACAGAAATATCCCATCCTGCACTTCATATCCCAGGTGCCCACAGTAGCTGAGGCTGGGCTAGACTGAAGCCTGGAATTCAACCCAGGTCTCCCACGTGGGTCAGGAACTCAATCACCTGCTGCCTCCCAGAGTGAGCATTGGCAGGAAACAGAAATTGGGGGCAGAGCTAGGACTTGAACCCAGACACTTCAGTATGGGATGTGGGTGTCATAAGCAGCGTCTTCAACACTGTGACAAATACCTGTCCCACCACCAAGCCTATTTTACAGGGTTCTTCTGAGATTCAGAAATAGTAAGTCTCTAGGGGCTGACACAGATGACTGCTTAAAAAATAGGAGTTGGGGCCCGCTTGGGCGTAGCTGGTAAAGCCACCACCTGCAGTGCCGGCATCCCATATGGGCACTGGTTCAAATCCTTGCTGCTCCATTTCTGATCCAGCTCTCTGCTCTGTCCTGGGAAAGCAGTAGAAGACGGTCCAAGTCCTTGGGCCCCTGCACCCAAGCTCCTAGCTCTTGGCTTCAGATTGGCGCAGCTCCAGCTGTTGTGGTCATCTGGGGAGTGAATCAGCAGATGGGAAAGATCTGTTTCTCCCCGCCCCCTCTCTAGGTTACTCTGCCTTTCAAGTAAAATAACTAAATCTTTAAAAATAACAATAAATGGGTACCACCAGTTGGATGAGTGCATTGTTTCTATTTTGTCCACTCCTGCCACCTCCTCTAGGAGCACTTCCTGGATTTGTCTTTGGTGAGTGAAAACTTTTGTAACCTCAGGTTCTGTTTTTTCCAGGCTTACAAATCCTCTAAGTCCCCCAGCAACACCTCTACTCCTGATCCATGAAAAATGTAGTGTCCGTTATTTATGAATTTGTTCAGCTGATTGGTTCTCCCTCCCCTTTTGCAAGAGAGACTGGCTCCTTCCTGCAGGCCCAGGTCTGGGGGTGCCACTGTGCAAAACTCACTCTGTCTCCATTCCTGTCACCACGGTGACAAGTTCTCATGACTTCAGTCTGATTATTGTAGCAGTCTCTGAGTATGAGTTGGACCCCTTGCCTTTCCATCATCTCCCCTCATATCCATCCTTTCCATCGCTACCATATTCAATGTTTCCTGTCCTTCCCAGCTTGCAAGATTAAATTCAGATACCACTACAATATTCAAATACCACCATAAATACCAACCCCATTATGCCACCACAAATACCAACCTCATGGCCACAACTTCCATTTCTCTTCTTGTCTCTGATCTCTGCGCCCCCAATCTGACAAGGACATCCTGCCCATGCTTTTGATGTTTCCACTGACTGAAGTGTTCCCTCCTCAGCTCTTTTTGCCTCCAACCAAATCCCACTCTTGAACATAAGGCCCAGAAAGTGCTCACTTCCTTCGTGAAGCCTTCAGGCCTGCTCTGATCTCTCTCTTCTAAGTCTATCCTGTTCTCTCACTTATTCCTCCTTCTTTTTCTTCTTTAATTTACTTATTTGAAAGTCAGAGTTATAGAGAGAGAGAGGGAGGGAGAAACAGAGAGATCCATCTGCTGCTTAACTCCCCAAATGGCCACAATAGCCAGGGCTGGGCCAGGCCAAAGCCAGGAGCCTGGAGCTCCTCCTGGTTTCCCACGTGGGTGGCAGTAGCCTAAGCACCAGGGCCACCCACCACTGCTTTTCCCAGGCCATCAACAGGGAGCTGGGTTGGAAGTGAAGCAGCTGGGACTTGAACGAGCGCCCATATGGGATGTGGGCAATGCAAATGGTAGCTTTAATCCCTAGACCACCACACTAGCACCCCCCCCTTTTTTTTTTAACATTTATTACAGGTGAATTGTTGAGTGGTTGGCCCTATGGACACAAAAAAGACCTGGGTTTCTGCCTTCCAGAGGCTCACGGTTTCCTGGGGAAGACAGGTGTGTACATGAAGGCCGACCACAGGATGTGTTCAGTGCTGGAGCGGTGGTGTACGTGGAAAGGGCAGTAGGGACTCAGAGCAGGGAACCTCAGGGAGGGGCGCATGGGGAAAGGCCTCACCGAGGAGGAACAATTGGGACTCAGTCTTCATGTTCAAATCAAAGTTACAGGGAGGCTGCTATCGAGCAGCACGTAATCACTTAATTACATCCTGCTTTGTATTTTTCTGCAGTTGTTTAGTTTGCTTGTCTTGACTTCTCAGTGAGACTAATCAGCTCAAGAGCAGGGATGGGCCCGGCACTCCTCGTTCTCCCGAGCCTAACAGCAGCCCTGGACAAGGACCATGTGTGCAGAAGAGGCTTGTTGACTCAAAGCAGATACATAATCCAGGCTTTCCTGGGATAACTCCCTGCGGGGAGCCCTACCCCCTAACTCATTCCTACAAGGCACCTGTACCTCAAGCCCCCGTCCTCAGGCCACCTTCCTTCTGCCAAAGGGGTGAGACTTTATTAACAGACACTTGCTCATGCTGCCCCAGATCTTTTTATTAAGGCCTTGCATTTGACCCAAATACATTAACGAGAGATTACCGTGCTACAGCCCCAAACACAGTGCCCTCCCTTCCTCCTGGCCAGGTCTCAGGGCACTGAGAGGATATAGGATTGGAGAGAGGAGGAGAAGGCTGTGCATTGATGAAGGGGAAAGAAGAGGGTGGGGGAAGGGCCCATAGCTATGCTAAGAAGAGCATCACAAGGGAGAGTGTGGGGAGCAATGGAAGACACAGATAATAGCGACAGGTAAGTTATGGAATAAGAATCAAGGGTGAGGGAGCTCGGCTGGGATCCAGGGAAAAGTCGCTCCTTTCCTCATCAGCTGAGGGGGATCAAGGTCTCAGCACCCAGCCTAAGGACCCCAGTTGGCCCAATGGCAGAGAATGACCAAGTGTCCCTCGAGGAGCTCAGGGAAGGACAGGAAGGTAGAAGGAGCTTGAGGATAACAGGTGGGGCTGGAAGGCAGCTGCCACAGCAACTAGTCATCATCGTCGTCGTCATCGTCTTCGTCGTCATCCTCTGTGTTGATCTCGCCCTCCAGCACGTCCTCCAGCCAGTCCTCCAGCTCCTCCGCGGAAGGCAGGTCCTCCTCGTCGTCCATCTCCATCCACACACTATCCGCCTGGAGGTGGCAGCATGGGGGACAGAAGCTAAGCCGACCCAGGGCTTTGGGGCTGCCCTTCCACTCCCTGTGCTCTGTACCTCTTTCCTTACATCCTCTGTCCCTTCCTTTTATCTGTCAGTGGCCAAGAAAACTGTCCAAGGGGAGGTCTAGGTTAGAGAAGTGGCAGGTGGGAACGGAACGGAAAGAAAAGCTGGATCAGCCAATGGGCCTGCTCCCTTCCTTCTGTCTCCCCTGCTCCTGCGATACCCAGCTTCCTAAAACAGACCTCTCCATCATGCCCTTGGTGCACAACCATGGATGGCTCTTCATAGGCCAAAAAAAAAAGTCAGCGATTTGTCAGCACGCAAGGCTTTTTATAACTGCCTCTACCACCTGCAATGATCTCTAGACTCCCAAGCCATAAAAAGCTACTTTCCTTTTCCTGAACCTGATACTCATTTTCCTTCTTTTGGCCTTTTGATCTTGCTTTTTCCTCAGCTTGAAAATGACTTCCCCTAATCACCACTTGTTGAAATCCTGCACACTGTGTAATCTCCATCTCAAATGCCACTTTCTCAAACTCTTCTCGGATAATCTAAAGCATAAATCACTTCGATTTCTGTGCCTTCTTGGAATTTTTCAAAAAAATTTATCAGATTCAGTCTTGTTAATAGAATACCCTCTCCCATCATTGGAATATAATGAAAGCAAAGATTGTAGCCTATTCAGTTAAACTCAGAGGACAGTTTTGAAACACCTACTGAGTGGGGGGTGAGAAGATTTCTGACCTCAAGGAACTCAAAGTCTACTGAGAGAGATAGGATACATAAAGAGTCACATAAAAGTCATGTTCTCAATGCCAAATGAGCTTTGGGTGAATGTCATGGAGGGAATGGTTTCAAATGGCAGATCTGAAAGACTTCACAGAGGAAAAGGATTGAACTGGGCCTCAAAGGATGGGCAACCGATTCCAAGAGGTGTGGATGGCCACATTCAGATTCGAAATCTCCCCCACCACCACCACCACCACCGGCCATTGGGCAGGGCATTGCTGGTTAGCAGAGGGGAGGAGAGTGGATATGGTGGGAAGCAGAGTTGGGAGTCAACCAGGGATGAGGGAGGGAAACTCACATCAGTAACATTGACGACTCCTATTTGTGGAGCTGACAGATCGATGTCGAATGTCTTCTCCCAATATGGGACCAGCTGCAGAGAGACCCAAATACGGCAATTGAATGGAGTCTGGGTGTACATGAGTCCAGGAGGGTGTGTGTGAGGGCCAGCCTCAGGACAAGGAAGGGGGCTAGCCTGGATTGGCAGTGGCTGGGGGACAGGTTGGCTGTAGGGCTTTAAGGCAAAGAGTAGAGGCCAGCAGTGAAAGCAGAAATCCCCAAGGGAAAGCATCAGGAGGGGCCAAGTGGGTGCGCTTGCTGAGAACAGGCAGGAGAGCCCTGTGCTGACCCTGGGCCTGTTGCTGACTGACCTTGTGATCTGGGGCAAGGCACCTCTCCCTGGCGCTCAGCTCTTCCACCCCTAGGTTGAAGTAGTTTTCCCTGGTAATCAGCAGTGTTCCTCACAGTTCTGTTCTTTCAGTTACTCACTGGACAGTGAGTGCGAGAGGTTGGGGATGCTGCCGAGAATAAAACTGCCCCCTGACACATGGAATCTTTGTGCTGTGACAACCTGAGCACAGGGTTATTGTGCCCGGCTCCTCACCAGAACTCTGTGAGTCCTGTCACACGAGCTACCTGCCAAGCCTGTGCTCTGGGAGTTGTGTTATGTCTCGTGCAACTCAACTTTTCATCCGATTTTCTATCACTCAGGAAGCCCTCTATGCCCTGGAGGGTGCAACAGGCATGGCCCCGCAAGGTCCCCAAACTGGGACATGGGGATGGGGCCTCTGAAAGAAAGCTCCCTGCTCAGAAGGTCCCTCTGGCTAAGCCCCAGCTTTGGGATGGCGATGCCTGAGCCGCGCCTCTTACCAGAGGGAAGTCATCAGGGTCAATCCAGATGATGCTCAGGTCGGGGTTGTCAGTGTTATCTTGGGCCACAGACTTGAGAATCTCTAAGAATTCGTAGCCATCTTGGAGGGAGCACAGGAGGTGTGTGGTGAGGCAGAGGAAATAGGAGCCCAGATCTACTTCCCTGCCTCCCACAACTCCACAGGTCTAGCCCCTAGACTGCTTGCAAACTCGGGGGAAAGCCAAGCAGTTGAGGCCCATGCTCCAACAAACACACCCGCCTCCCTGCTGCCCTCCTCCCAGCCCCATCTAGCACTGCTCTCTCACCAGGATCGGCTTCCTCTGCAAAGGCCACAATGTGGATTCCATCCATATCGTCCTCCTGATAGAGGGTGAGAGGGAGAACTGGGTCGGGGAGGAGACCTTACCACAGCCCTGGAAGTTAGGAGAGCTCAGACAGAGCTTAGGTGTCCCTGGAACCTGGGCTGTGAGGAGACCCAGCTTTCTGGGCCAGGTTTATTCTTGTGGAGGTGACCCTTTTCCAAGTGACCCTGTCCCTGTCAGTTCCAGAGCCCCACACCTCCTCTGGCGGCCCCTTTAACCCCAGAGCTTGGGGCTCCTCCCTCGTCATCTTCATCCACTTAGGTCTGTCTCCCAGTTCCCCACACAGTCCTCAGAACAGAAAACCTCCTGCTTTGGCGGGTGCACTGTTTGTTCTATAAGCGGGCCTGGATGTTTCTAGGGCTTGAGTCTTCAGCCACCTGTTCCCCTGAGGGCCTGGCCCTGGCCAGGGGCACTCACCCAAGTCTCATACATACTCTCAGGCTTCAGCTTCCTCAGGGTCGACCTAGAAGAGACAGACGGAGGGTCACTACTGGCCTATGAGAAGGACACCCGCTCCAGAGGGTCCCCATAGCGCAGGCTGCCTCTGGGTCAGGCCCAGGGCACAGACAGCTTGTAGCCCAGAACAAAGCCATCTGACAAAGTCTAAGCTCTGGGCACTAGGCCCAGATCAGTGTACAGCTGCAGCAGTGGGAGAGGGGAGGGTGGGCAACGGGACTAGAAGAGAGACTCTGGGTGGGTGTGGGCGGGGGGAGAAATGGGCATCTGGATATTCATTCATTTATTCATTCACTCATTCCATAAAATTGAGTTGGATGTTCTAGCAGTGTGCTAAGGTGCTGGCTAGAGTTGAACCAGGCAAACATGTCCCTGCCTTGCAGAAGGGGGCCATAATCTAGTGGGAGACAGTAAGTAGTATTTACACTGATGAATGGGTATTTTCAGTTGTGGAGTACGGTGAAGGAAAGAGAATTATAAGAGCTTAGGGCAGAGTTTTCTCCACCTCAGCGTTTTTGACATTTGGGGCCAGATAATTCTTTGTTGTGTGTGTGGGAGGTGGAGGTGGGGCACTGCCCTGTGCACTGTCAGATATTTGGCAGGGTCTCTGGCCTCTGACCCCTGGATATCAGTAGCACTCTCCATAACCAACAATATCTCCTGACTTTGCCAAGTGTCCCCTGGAGGGCAAAATCCTCCCTACACCTCACCACCTCCCCCACCAGCTTGGTGAGAACCACTGGTGAGCGGTGATAGGTTAGAAAGAACATGCGGCAGACCAGGTCCAAAAGTCCCAGTTCCGACACCACCTGTGGAGCCTCTCCAGCTGAGGTTGTTAGAAGGATGAACTATAATAAGGCAGCAAGCACCTTGCAGTTTCTGGCCAGCCATAGGCACTCACTTGTTGACAGATTGCTTTACAGTTCCGTCAGTATCACAATCAAGTGTACACAGTTTTTGGAGGCTCTTCTCTGTCAGACCCAGACTGTGCAAAATTACCAGTGTATCAGTGAGCACCTGGGCCCAGAAGCGTCTTCACCTCCAGGTGAGTCCAGCTCCCTGGCTGGCCAAGATTCCCTGGCCCATCTCACAGGCCAGGTGGTCTAGCCTAGCCCACTTGGAGGGGCGTCCCCAGTCTCTACCTCCTGTGCTCCTCCACGAAGCTGACAATCTCCTCCTCGCTGTTGGGCTTGTCTGGGATGGTCACAGGCTCTTCCATGAAAGCCTCATAGAAATCGATCTCGTTCAGCTTCAGGGTCAGCTTCTTCGCCACCTTTGGAGCAGGGAGGAGGAGGGAGGTGGATCAGGGGTGTCATGGGAGGAACAAATATTAGGAAAGGAGTCGTTTAACCTGGGTTCCTATCACTGCTGGGCGTCTTAACTTCTCTGGGCTTGGCTTAACAGGAGAGGAGTGGGTTAGAATGTCTAAAGCCCCTCTTTAGCTCTCAAATCTGTAGGGGCAGGAGGAGCTGGGGTAAGGCGGGGAGCGTGGGGACCAGATGCCCCATGGGTTTTGGGGACACGGAGCTGGAGGGCAGCTTAGGGGCAGGAGGGAAACCCATTCCAGCCATGAGGAGGCGAACCTTGCTGTCGAAGGTGGCGAAGAAGGGGATGTAGGGATGAAACTCCTCAGCCGCTTCCTCGTAAGCTTTGTAATCTGAGGGGGGAATGTGGAGTCAGTCTCTGGAAATCCAGGGTCCCCTGGCTGTCACTCCCTCTGCCTCTCTTCTTCTGTTCACTCTGAGACCAGCCCCCGCAAGTCCTCCGAGCGAGCGGGTAAAATCCAGCAGGCTGTACCAGGGGCAGGGGGAGCGCTCTGGGGCGCAGGGAGGTTAGGGCAGGTGATGGAGCGGACCACAGCAGGAGGGGGAGGTGCAGGGAGTTTGGTACAGTGCAGGTGAAGCAGGGAGGCAGAAAGACGGGTGAGGTGGGACCCAGGGAGGTCAAAGGCGGAGTCGGAGGGTTACCCACGCTCTGAGTCTTTGTTCTTGAAGTAGCCAATGAGTTTGATCTCATCCTCAATGTTCTCAAATGCCTGCAGCTCCCGTTCACCCTCAATCAGTTCTACGGGGTCCTCTAGGACCTGGAAGGGCAGAGGACTTGATTTGAGCTTCTGAACTGGGGCGAGGAGGGCAGCGGGGATCAAGGAGGAGGCGGCTGGGGAACTGGACGAAAGGCTAGATGTTGACTCTGTGTGTGTGTGTGTGTGTGTGTGTGATGTATGCTGTAAGGCTGGGGTTGGCGGGGACCAGTGGACAGTGGGATCCTGAGGCAAGGTAGTTAGGTCCAGGGAATCTCACATCAAGGAGAAACTCCACCAGGGTGTCAGCAGAAAACTCGCCGTCGTACTCAATGACTTCATCTCCTTTGAACACATAAATGCTGTCTTCTTCGGTTAGTCCTAGGGAGTGAGCAGGAACTGAGCCAGGATCCCAACCTTCCCATCTGAAAATCACACCGGACCCCACATCTCCTATCTCTCCTGCCCCTGCCCCACTCACGGCCACTGCCCCTTAGTCCTGCTCCCTGGTATCCATGTCTGGGTTTAGCCCAGGCGGCTAGTGTGGCTTCAGGGCCTCTCTAGGGAGAAGCTAAGGGTCTATATCAGGGGAGGAAATCGGAAGACAAACTTTTAGCAGTATTTCTTCTCTGCCTGTCATGACTAGAGACGAACATGCAAGCTGTCTCCTCTGAGCACTGCAGTAGCTGATTCTCAGGCCAATCCTTTAACTCTGCTATTACTGACCACATGACTTCACTATTGCTAAGCACTCCTCCCCATCCATATCCGGAGTCCTGGCCCACAGTCGTGCTGCCCCCTGGTGGCTGGGCGCTGTAACACCTGGCCACCGCTGTGGGGTGGGGGTGGAGGCGTTGGAAGACACGTTTGCCTTTAACACTGCCCCTGTGCCTGATTCTCCCTTCCCTCCGACACCATCCATGGCTCTTTAGGTAAGAGTAAAGAAGGCTGCCCCACCTCTTTCTAGCTCGGGTCTCTAAAAGGAATAAAGGAGAGGCCGGGCCCTCAGCAGTAACGCTTTCAGTCCCAGTACAGATGGGAAAGACACTTGGTGGGAGAGTTCCTGAGCCCCTCAGATGGCGCGGCCTGTGCGGCCAAGTCCTCCCACTAGGCCTCCCGGTCTCACGTGCCTGTGCCTTGTCCCCTTCCTGCCCCTCCCTCCCGTCTCTTACCTAGTTTCTTGGCCACAGCTGCATCCTTCTCAGAGTCCACAAGCCCGAAGCCGACACCCTTGTCTTCCAGGACTTGGGCTGCTAACTGGAGGGAGGAGGAAGGGTTAAAATGAACCCTTGGACTTCTCATTAACCCCTATTCCCCCTGTCATGCTCTCAACTCAGGCTAATGGGGGTGGAGGAAATAGAAGTTGACCTTGATCCTTTGCTAAGACCGGGGTTATTCCAAAACTTACAACCTTTGAGATCACCTTACATCATCCATTTATGGTTCAACATTTATTTAGTTCATGAATATTTATTGCACATTTGCAATGTTCTCCTTATGTTGAACTTTAAGGCGCTACGCTGACACCTCCCAGGTCTTGGGGGGTGCTGGGGAGTCTGGCTTCAGAGTGATTGAGGGTGTCTCCCCTCCCCTTCCATCCTGATCCAAGGCCAAGTCAGGGTGGGGTGAGGGTAGAAGTCTCTGGGATTCTTCTGAGTGACTCCCAACGGCAAGAATCCTGGAGGGCGAGGGGCAGGGCCTCTGGTTGATAGGCTGAGGAGTGGGTACGGCCACAGAGCTGAGACTAAAGGATGCCACTAAGTCTCTGGGATTCTTCTGAGTGACTCCCAACGGCAAGAATCCTGGAGGGCGAGGGGCAGGGCCTCTGGTTGTTAGGCTGAGGAGTGGGTATGGCCACAGAGCTGAGACTAAAGGGTGCCACTCATCACCTTCACAGGGAGAGACACTGACAGGACTGAGAGGCCCTCACCTCGCCCACTTGCCCCCTAGGCCTCCCAGCTGTGCGCTCCACCCTGGTTCACTGCCCAGCTTTCCCCTACCCGGCACAGACTCAGGCGCCATCATTCTCAGGGGGATGGGCAAGGGAGGGAGGCACTTGGCAGGTGGATGGCTGGGGATACTAAGCACTCTGGATAAAAATACCCGGCTCATTAATCAGACGGCAGGTTCCAGCGCCCGGCAGGGGCACACAGAAATGAGAGCCCTGAAATGTTCCAAGCTGTGGGCAAGCTGGGGCCTAGCTGCACCACCAAGCCAGGGAGGGGCTGCAGAAACTTAAACAAAGAAAGTCAAACACATGCTGGCTCCTGGAGGGGAGTGTGCGACCACATCTCCCAGTCCTCCAGTCTTCGTCCTTCCTCTCCCTCTCTCCCCAAAACCCCTCCTTCTCTCCTTTGGGTCTGAAGTCAGACTCAGGGAGCGGAGATGCTTCCCACTAGGAGAAGGGGAAGAATCCCAGAGCCTTCCTCGCTGTAAGAGTTTTCCCATCGAGGTGTCCAGTGCAATGGGACAGAGACAGACAAGGAATTACAGAGGAGGGAGGGAGAGAGCGGGGACTGGGGGCCAGCTGGAGGCATGGTTGTCTCCAGGAGATATTGAAACATTTAGCCATTAAATAAGTGACACTCAAATAAGATAGCAGTGGTATTTAATTTGGGTATCTGTGGGGAGAAGGGGTGTGTGCTGACTTGCAGAGTACACAGGGGGTGTAGGGGCTGTGATACCCTACAGGGCAGTTTTCCTCTTGCCCCCAGCTGCCTCCCTTTTCCTTGTTTGCCCCCTGTCCTAGTCAAACCTGGTCCTAGCAGCCTCCCATGGCATGGGGGGGGGGGGGCAGGTGCCCTGCAGCCTCCCCTCTGCAATGACCTGACCAGGCTGGGTCTTTTGTGTTCCTGAGTCCATGTCACAGTTGGTTAAGGCCACACACAGACCACCTGTGTCCCGTTTCTCAAGACAGGGGTCCTGCTGCACGGCCCCCGGGCCCTCAGATGCCACCCTCAACAATGGACACAGGGTTTCAGGAGAGGGGCTGGCCTCTGCAGGCCTGCAGACTCCCACTCACCTCCAGGATCAGCTCCTCCATCTCAAACTGTCTCTGCGAGGCCTTGTCATCCTCGGGGGGCTCGTGGTAGAGGAGCGCCAGCACCTCATACTTCTTGAATATGTTCTTGTAGTTCTTTGCGTTGACATTGACTACACGGTCCACACCGTCGTACTCGGGGAAGTCCAGCCCTTCCTCCCCGTGCACCCCCGACTGGGGCGAGCCTAGCACCAGCAGTAGCAGCAGCAGCACCGCCCTGGCCCCCATCCTGTCTGCGGCGTTCATGGAGGTAGTGGGATCTGGGTCGGCGCTCCTGGTCCAGAGGAGGTTAACTGGGGGTACAGAGGGGCCCCTGGATCCCAAATCCTGAGTTCAGGGCTCAAGGTGGGGGTGGGGTGGGGAGTGGCCCAGAGCAGGGGACAGAGGACACTGCCGGGTCTTGGAGAAAGTGCCGACAGAGCCAAGAGAAGAAGGGTCAGGAGGAGGGACAGGAGCAGGGGGCGGGGAGGGAACCGGAGCTGCCCCCTGAAATTGGCACCCCTCGGGCCCCACCTGGTCCTGTCTAAATATGTCTCCGTGGTTGGCAGGAGAGACAGATAGCCTTCTGAGGCCAGGACGGCTCCAGGAGGGCCGAGGGCCGGAATCCTCCCACCTCCTGCACCTCTCCCCCAGGCCCCCACGGTTCCTTCCCTCCCCCTCCCCCAGTGTCCCGGGCTCCTCAGCCCCTGTCCCCACACAGAGCTCATCACCATATTAAGAAAGGAAAGGGAGAGACGCCCGCCGCCGCTAAAAATAAGATCAGATGAGTCGGAGGTAAATGAAGCTGGCGCAGGGGGCGGGGGCGCAGAGGTGATCTGCAGAGCGAGGGCAGGGCAAGGGTAATTAGAGAGAGGCACGGGCAGGTGGAGAGGTGGTGTTGGCGGGTCGGGGCGAACTGACAAGCTCGGACCACACGGGGGACAGATGTGATACTGACTCTGCGTCCTAAAGCCCGGAACGGAGTCTGTTTCTTTGGTCTGGGAGGGGCCACTGAAAGTGCAGTGCGGGCTGCAGGAGAGAGACCCCCTGCGCTTCGCGTTAAAGAACCAGGACCAAGGATGAGGTCATTCTCTGAATAAAAGACGGAGCCCCGTCCAAGACTGGCGACCTGGCCCGGCTCCAGCCAGTTTCCTTTGCTTCACTCAACACTCCTAACTCAGGAATGCAGGGTAGGGCTGGCTTGGCTGGGATCCCACCCAGTAGGGATGCAGATTTGGGGTTTCTCTGCGCCGGTCCACCGTCCCCCTCCCCCCCCCCCCCCCCACCAAGAGAAGGAGAATGCCATTTGTCTGCCTCCTCCTGTATGTGCTCTCTGGTCTGATCCCGTGGGACTCGGTTTTCTAGGACAGTGGGGAGGGAGATTCCCCAGGCTGTGGGATTCCAAGGAGAGCGAATAGCTACTACTTGCTCTTGTGCCCCTGACATTGAGACAGAAAGAATCATGTAGAAGTACTGTGGGGGAATTAATACCAAGACAGCAGGAAGAGGTGGGCCCTGTGCCCTGAACCAAGAATGTCGATTAATTCTGTGCACCTGAGACCACAGCGAGTCGGAGGTAAGGGCTGTAATTCCTGGACCCCAGCCTGGAGGGGAGGGCAGCATGGTTGAGTTCAGCTTTGGGCACCTGGGAAGGAAGGAACCTCTCCACGGCCCTTCAGAGCTGTCACCATGCAGAAGTAAACTGAGGCACAAAGGAAACCAGACCACAGCCAGACATTCCACCCCCGCACCCCCCGAGAATCTCTGATGCTGGGGCCCGATGGGGGCAGTGTCTATTTTGCATATGCAGGCAAAGCCGTGGCAAACCTTAGCAGAATAGCTTTTCCACACTCTGTTGGAGCAGACCTTACACAGTTCAGCAAGGACGGCCCTGCAAATCTCAAGAACATGGCAGGAGTGAATCCAAGAGGGACAGCTGTCGCTGTAGCAGGAGAGGCCAGAGCTGGCTCAAGCCTGGCCCGTTAGAGCTAGAGACCTCAGGATCCTGTGTCCTGGCCTCCAGACCCCCGACCAGGACAGTGACGGCTGGGAGAGGCAGGCAGGCCTGCCCAGAAGTAGGTGACCTACATGACAGCCAGCTCCAGTTTCTCACTTGGGTGGCATTCTGGGGAGGAGGAAACATCTGGACAGAAACTCTGGAACATCAGACTTGTCCCATGGTCGGTCTGACCTCTTGCACTGTCAAGCTTGGGAGAGGGGAATGCAAGGTGATGCAGGCCTACTCTGTCCCTCACCCTCTCACCGGTTGGCCCAGCTTGCTCCCTCCTCTCCCTGCCCCCTCTGGCCCAGTGCCACCTGCACCCCCTCCTCTCTCTGATGCCTTACTGTCTGTATTCCACTCCGGCCCCTTCCCTCTAGGCCCCTGTCTTCAGGCCTTTGGATTTAACATGCCTCAGCCATTGGGATCACATGACCCTGAGTTGGGGCCTCTGTATTTTTAACCCACCAGACACCCAAAGCTCCAGCTACTGAAACCTGAGGCGCTGGCCCCTTGGCGCTCCCCCTCCCCACCTCACTCACCCACACCCCGACCCCTCCATCTTCCGGGGTCTGGTTCAGCTGCAACCATGACGGCAGCTGTGGAAAGACCCCAGACTGGGATAGCCCTGTCCCTGGGAGACCTTGTGTTGAAGGGGGAGGGGCGCCGGAGGGAGGGAGACCTCTGAGGAGGGCCTGAGGTAGTCGCCTCCATCGGTGCAGCCAGCTGTGCCTCAGCTCTGGGCAGCGGCCTGCCTTCTGCCAGCCTGGAGCCTGAACTCCAGACCCAGCCACGGCCCTTCCTGGTCCCAGCGCCAAGCATAGGACGCAGTCACAATGCGCGTCCGTGTGTTTTGTTTTTGGTGACAGCTGACAAGTTTTTCCCTCAGCCTTCTTCTTCTTCTTCTTCTTTTTTTTTTAAAGATTTATTTATTTATTAAAAAGCCTGAGTAACAGAGGGGCCAGGAGCTTCTTTCTGGGTCTCCCATGTGGGTGCAGAGGCCCAAGCACCTGGGCCATCATCTGCTGTTTTCCCCAGGCCATTAGCAGGGAGCTGGATCAGAAGCGGAGCAGCTGGGACTTGAACTGGGGCCCATATGGGATGCCGGCACCGCAGGCAGCGGCTTTACCCGCTGTGCCACAGCCCCTGCCCCCTTCCCCCCAGCATTTCTCTCACTCTGAGCCTGTGAGTACTTCAAAAAGTTCGTGGAGAATGGAATGAAGTGTATTTTAAAGCAAAACATTTTGTAATCTCTGCGTAGCCTTTTCTATGAACTTTTCAAAAATCTTTCGCACTTTTAGACAGAGCCAATCCTCTCACTCAGAAAGGGACCTGAGAACACTGGCCTGCTAGGTGGAAAGGGGACTCCCAGAGCCAGAGGACGCCGGAAGAGGCAAGGGAGAAGGGCTCCCCGGGACTCCTGGCAGAGGCAACCCCCAGATGCAGCAGCGTACCTGGCCCTGAGCCTCAAAGAAAAGCCCTGGGGATTCAGGAGTGCTGTGACAGCCTCTCATTCAAGGCTCCACCCAGGAAAGCAGGCTGGGGGGCGGGATGAGGTCACCCCCCACCCACCTGGCTCCTGCACAGAGGGTCACTGCTCCCCAGGCTGACTTCTCGGGCCCACAGGTTCTTTGCTGATGAAAGGTCTCTTCTAGCACTGTGACGCTGTGCTCCGTAAGCTGGTCCGAGGGCCTCCAAGGGGCGCGAGTGACCCTGCCAGCCCCCGGGCAGCTGTGGCTACTGCTCCTCTCTCACCCATTCTTCTGTCCCTGACCCTAGCTGGACCTTGCGGGCAGTCCTTCATCGTGTCCTTTCCCACCAAGGGATTGGAGGTGACGTTAAAGTGGGGCAAGGATGTTTGATTCTGATTCCCTCCCAGCATCCACTGAGGCTCCTGGGAATCTCCCCCTGCCCCCCACCCCCACCTCTGATCACCACAAAGCCCTCGGGGAGCCTCACAGGAATTCCCCAAATCAGATAGGGCACATCCAGCCAGGTGAGAGCTGCTCCAAGTGTTTACTCTCTAGACTGGCTACTGGATGCCACAGGACCCTGCCCCTCCCCACCCCATGTCCCACCCATGGTGCCCTCCACCCAGCCCCAGGATCGCCTGTCTCTCCCATCCAAGGAAATTCACCCTAGCGTCTCTTGGCCCCCAACCCATATGTGATCTCTGATGCTGTGGCAAACATGTCGTCCGGGCTCTTACGACTCCCAGAGCTGTGTGGAGCTCTCCTCTGCCGAGTTTAGTAGTAAGTCTCCCTCTCCAGCCAGCCTGCAGAAGAAAAGACATCAGCATAGAAAGGGTGATGGCAGAGGGAGGGGAGCAAGGGGAGCGAGGTGGGAGGGAAACACCAAGGACTGGAAGGAGGCCTGGGGTCTGGAACCCGGCAGTGGACCTGGCACAGAGGAGTGGAAGGAGCAAGGTACTGGCGCCGAGAACTCCAGGCCTGGGGTCAGGCAAGGAGGTGGGAAGAGAGGCGGTGGGTCTGGAGGAACCAAGCAAGAGGGGGGGCCCATTAGGAATCTGGAGACCACTCAGTCAGAGCAGGGCCCAGGAGACTCACCGCCAGGCCACTGACGGATGATGAGTTTTCTGATTTCATCGTAGATGAAGATAAGAATGCTGTAGGGAACAGCACAGAACCACCAGGCTATCCTGCCGAGAACAAGAGTCAGTCTGGGTGGCTGGAGACCTCAGGGGCCAGGGAAAAGCAGGTGCACAAAATAGTGCACAGGAGTTGGGTGTGTCCATCACTGTGTCCACTCTGCACCTGAGACAGAGCTGGGTGCTGGAGACAGCAAGGTAAGTAAGACACTGTCCAGCTCTAGCTTAAGGAGGTCAGAGCCTGGGGGGGGGGGGGGAGTGGGGGTAGAGAGGGGAGGAGGGGCTCAAGACAGAGCACACAGAGGTGATGATAATATCATATGGTGGAGGTGCAGTGTTCATGGAGATTACTGACTGCCTTTTGTGCAGTTGCTGAGGGAGACCTCTGTGTTCCACACACTCCAGGCCTCGCACCTGCAAAGGGTGAGTATCCGAGACACTCCCCAGACAGCTAAGGTGGAGAAATTCTGCCAGGAAATATATATG
Source organism: Lepus europaeus (assembly GCF_033115175.1). Lineage (NCBI taxonomy): Eukaryota > Metazoa > Chordata > Mammalia > Lagomorpha > Leporidae > Lepus > Lepus europaeus. The sequence continues at coordinate 125,493,536 of NC_084831.1, read as the reverse complement.
TAAATATACACTTTTCCATATTGCAAAAAAAATGGGGACTTTTTTTTTTCCTTCCTGAACCTCTTCTATAATTAGCAACCAGGATGACAAGCACTGAAGTGGGCTTGAATGACAGACAGAAGAGGTGGCCTAAACCAACAGCCCTGTCCAACACATGTGAAATCTAAAGTTTTCTACTAGCCACATTAGGATGTGTAAAAAGAAGCAAGTGAAATTAATTTTAATAATTTTATATAACCCAATACCTCCAAAATGACCATTTTTCAGCACGTACTCAATATAGACCTTGCTAACAATTTAGTTTCCATCCTAAGTCCTAGAAATCTTGATGGCACCATCTCAGCTCACATACCAAACCCTCAATGGTTAAAATGGGATAGTCCAACCAAAACAAGAGTTGTGTTTAATGGAAATACGTTTTACACTGCTCTAGTTTTAAATTTTAAATAAATTTAAATGCAATTCAATTCCTCAGTCTCTCTAGACATATTTCAAGAGCTCAACAGTCAATACAGACAGTGGCTACGCTATTGGACAGTACAGGACCTAAGCCATGGTTCCTTCTGCACACAGCACACAGCAAATATAAATGTTTATGTACAGATAGTCACTCATTCATTCAGCAGTAATCATATGTCTACCCTGTGTCTGTGTTCTGTATTTGGGAAACAAAAATGTAACCATGTTATCATGTAACCATTTTGATCTTTGACATCAAGGAATTCAGGGGGTTGGAGAAAAAAGGTTGAACAAAAATAAGGAATCACAATATTAGGTGCCAGATTCTATGATCGTGATATATACAGAGTGTTTGGAAGCACAGGTAACACTCAAATGCATTTGTTGTTACTTCCACATTGGTAACAGCAACAAGAACAAAGCCGCTGTTAAGAAAGCATCTACCACGGCCCGAGCGTGCTCTGTGTTCTGTACCCATTTCTACACGCAGGATCCTCACAGTTCTCGGAGCTTGTGCAGGTGAAGCTGGGGCACAGAACGGTGCTATACTTGTCCAAGGTCACAGAACAATACACAGTGGAGTTGATTTCAAAGCTGGGATTGTTAGTGTCTGATGCCAGCACCAGGGTGTGTTAAACATTCATTGCGTTGTGTTAAGTATTAAGTAAAACACTTCAGAGGATGGAAAAGTGAAGGAAGTATGCAAATACATGGAAAATGCATTGGAAGGAAACACACTAAATCATTAACAGAGACTACCCATGCAAGGCTGTGCGGTGGCGATAGAAGTGAAATGGGACTTCTGCTTTTTTCTCTGTAAAATTTTTAAGTGCAATTTTTTTTCACAAAAGCATAACTAATGTTAAAACAAAACAAAACAAAGACCAGGCAGTTGAACAAGGCAAAGTATCAGACAGTAAGCATTCCAGTAGGCCCACTCACATACATAGACACATTGAAACATCTCTGCATAACTACAACAGAACTAGCTAAGCATAAATTAGTCTATTTTTATGGCTACTTCAGCTCCAAGCAGTATGTACTGCACAGCTACACCACACATCTCACAAAAACGCTTTCGTTCTCTGAAAACACCAGTAAGTCTGCTACATTTGTGTGGCTAGTGGGTTGTGCTCGCTTGCAGAATGCCTAATCCCTCCCTAAGTAAGACCCGTTTGTCAGCGCTGTGACAACGTTCTCCCTGAGTCACTGAATGTAGCCCCACGTATCCAGACAGGCCCCCTAGCTCACACGCTCTTCCATGCCCAGAGACTCCCCGACTCGCATCCCCCTTCCCTTACTCACCTGAGTGGGTACATTCGAAGGGCTAGGTCCATGCCTGGAGTGTAGGACAGAAGGGCAGCCAGAAATGTCTCCTCCAGTATCCCAAATATTAGGACCTTGTTTCTGGGAAGAAGCATTTGTGGTTGTGTTGGAGATGGGAAGGAAAGGGCCTGGGGAATGGCTCGTCTCTGTATGTGGGTCTGGGAGAATATTGGGGCCACTTGGTGGGTGCTCACTTCATGCCCTGCTGGAAGACTGAGTTGCGCCGGGTCTTGCAGATGATGAGGTCGGCCCACTGCACAACCACAATGCTGATGAAGAAGGCCGTGTGGCAGGTGAACTCCACCACCTTCCGCTGCTCGAAGGTCTGGGAGAGGGCAGGTGGAGAGGAGGCAACATTGTCAGAAGCAGTTTAGACACAGCCCAGGCTGAGTGGGCTCCTCTGTCCACTCCCGCAGCGCTTCGCCCATGTCTGCCTTAGCATCTTCCTGCTGTGTTATGATTTGTGTGTGTCTCCCTTTCCTGAGTGAGAGCCTTCCAGGACAAGGACTTTGTCTTACTCGTCCTAGTGCTCTCCTCCCCATGCTTAGTTCAGTGAATGGCATTAAGCACGGCTCAGTGGATGCCCAGTCTGTAAGAAGGACAGCGTAGGAGAAGGAAGACAGAGTGGAAGACGTAGGTAAGAATGAGAGGCAGGGCCAGAGGGCCTTGTGAACGCAGAGGGGAAAGGAATGCCGGAAGGGGTGATAGGTGGGAGACAGGCATGCATCCATTCGTTCATTCACGCTTTCCATATAAGCAACTTGAAGTCTGAGGGGAAGATAAATATGCCAGCAATATCAGAATAATAGTTATGAAATAGAGATTGCATAAGGCCAAGGGATACCAAAGAAGTCCATCTAAATTAGACTTGGAGGGAAAAGCTTATGTTTTAAAAAAATGAAGCAGGATGTTTATAAATAACTCAAAGAGCAAATGCAAAGTTTGAAAATATGCAGAACTGCATAATAATGAGATAGGTATCCAACCTCAGGGGATGTGGTCAAAGTTGGACTTGGAGAGAGCCATGGAGCCTTACAGGATTAGAAAACAAAGGCTGAAAATCAATGAGCCAAGCATGGCACATGGACCAAGAGCAGTCAGCATCTTTATGTGCATCAGATCACACCACTATCCTGCCTTGCAGTCAGCTGCCCTCACCTGCACCCCTCCCTAGCAACCCTGTTACTCTATCCTGCTCCTGTCCTCATTTTTATCCACTCTACTACTTGTGATTTCTCTGCAATCTTAATTTCTTTATTTTTTTATTTTTTTATTTTTTTTTGACAGGCAGAGTGGATAGTGAGAGAGAGAGACAGAGAGAAAGGTCTTCCTTTTTGCCGCTGGTTCACCTTCCAATGGCCGCTGCGGCTGGCGCATCTCGCTGATCCAAAGCCAGGAGCCAGGTGCTTCTCCTGGTCTCCCATGGGGTGCAGGGCCCAAGGACTTGGGCCATCCTCCACTGCCTTCCCGGGCCATAGCAGAGAGCTGGCCTGGAAGAGGGGCAACCGGGATAGAATCCAGCGCCCCAACCGGGACTAGAACCTGGTGTGCCGGCGCCGCAAGGTGGAGGATTAGCCTGTTAAGCCACGGCGCCGGCCTGCAATCTTAATTTCAAGCACCCCCTCCTCTCTTTCTCTCTCGTTAACTACCATCTTCATCTTTGCATCACACTCACTCAAGTATCTCAATTACAACATTTCTTGAATTCCCTGGAACTTAAACTCCATTGCCCCAGTATGTTATATATCTGCTTATCATCGGTCTCCCCTCCCCTTGTCCACCTCTAGTAGAAATAAGCTCCATGAGAGCAGTGACATAGTCATGATTGTTGCTACCATATGCCTAGGGCCTAGAACTGTACTTGGTATGTAGGAGATGCTCAACAAGTATTTGCCAAATGAATGAATAAAGGGGTCATCCGTGGAATTGCTAATGAGAGATTTAGAAGGGAAGGTGCAATCCTGCTTCCCGCAGTGTTGGGTGTACTCCTGGGGTGGGCAGCCCACACTAGGTGATCTGAAAACTACAACAGTGGAAGAGACAGGGACTCTGCTTTTATTGAGTTCATTCCTCAAAGCAACTGTTCTCATTCATTTTTGTAACACCTCATTATCTCTTCAGTGTACAAGGAGAATTCTTGTTACCTCAAATTACTTTGAAATTATCTTTAGTTTATTATAAATACATACATGTCACAGTATATCTGGCAACAGGGAGGAGGTGTCATACCATAAAACAAACAAGGGCCAGGGGCCAGCACTGTGGTATAGTGGGTTAAGCCGCTGCCTCGGACAACGGCATCCTATATCAGAGTGCTGGTTCGAGTCTCAGCTACTCTGCTTAGCCACTAGGAAGGCAACAAAAGGTGGCCCAGTTACTTGGGCCCCTGCCACCCATGTGTAAGACTTGGATAGAGTTCTTGGCTGCTGGCTGTACTGTTGCAGCCTTTTGGAGTAAACCAGTAGGTAGAAGATTACCTCTCTGTCTCTCTTGCCCTGCCTTTGGGTCTCCTATGTGGGTGCAGGGGCCCAAGCACTTAGGCCATCCTCTGCTGCTTTCTCAGGTGCATCAGCAGGGAGCTGGATCAGAAATGGAGAAGCTGGGACTTGAACCAGTGCTGCAGATGGTGGCTTAACCCATTATGCCACAGCACCATCCCAGCCCTGACTTTCAAGTAAATAAACAAATCTTAAAAACAAACAAAAACTAAAAGGCTACCGTTGAGGACTGAAGATACGTTGGCAGGGTGCACAGCAATGGGGACTTTGGGCATCTTTGGAGCCTGGAACAGCATTGGTGGCTGGGAATATCGAACTCTGATGGCCTCATGAGACAGGTCACAGAAGCCAAGTGTGCAGAGGGGCATGCTCCCAAAACCTCAGAGGATGCATTTCAGAAACCTGCAATTAGCTTGGTGTGCAGGCATCTGGTGAAGCAGAGAAGACCTGGGCAAGGAACCACAAGTCCAGACTTCCAGTCCAGCTCTTCTACGGATGCACTGTGGTACTCTCAGGGAGTCACTAAATCTTCGAGATGTAGTCTCCTCGGTTATAGAAGGTTGGGTTCTATGGCCATTGACAAAGTGTCCGCTATAGTTCTAGTATGACTTGGTGTCACGTCTCCCAGTGTCTTAGATGGGGACGTGAGTGCTCACAGACACACAGAAAGCACACGCACTAAAGTTCTTGAACACACATGGTTGGGCAGAAGGTTCAATTTGAGCCTTGCTCATCTTGGATGTCAACAAAGACTGCTACAGAGGCATCCTCTAGATTTACAAGGTTTACAGTGATGATCAAGAGTAAACAAAGTTTTCAGATTTTAAATCCTATTGTTTGAACTCGCATGGAAGGGAAGGAGATGTAAAAGAGGACCCAGCATTCATTTCTGGGACAACCGTGGTTCAAACCTGGAAAAACAGAAATCAGCCTGGAGAAGTTTATGTGACAAAGAACACCTCCATGTCCAAGGAAGTCAATGGATCTAGCAGGATAAAGACATTCGACTGATGGTAGGAGCAAAGAAAAATGAGGGTATTGGAAGCAGAAGACTATTTGCTGATATGATTGGAGATTGAGGGCAAACGTTAGAATGCTCATATAGGACTGAAGATGAGGTATCAACTCTTAAGTCTCTACCCTCAACTCTTCCAAAATTTGCCAACCCCACTCTTTTTCATCACCATCTACTCCCCTGCCGTATCTACTTACCCACTGCTGCCCATAGCTGTCTTCCAAGTCATTTAAGAATCGATCATCCCAGTCTAAGCGGATACCCAGTAGGTCGAAAGGCTTAAAACCATTCTCAGCCAGGATCACAAAGTAGGTGAAGAATCCAGCCAGAGCCTGGATCATCCCTGTGAGCGAGAGTTGCAGGACAGGGAAACTTAGTTCAGACAAGGGCCCCAAAGGCAGATCACGGAGGCTGCTAACTGGCTAGGTGTGCATCTGAGCTGTTGGCATATGTCTGGCTGAAGGGTTTTGCCATCAACAGTCTGATCCTCCTCTTTCTGTTTCCAAGCCCTGACAGTTTCCTCTAAATTCTAACACAGAGTCATCTTTGAATTATGTAATCTTAAAAACCCATGCCCTTTCCAAATTGAGTGACAGCTGGGCTCTGCATTTTCCATTTTCTCTGCCATTTGGACACTTAGCTGGTGCTGTCCTCTCCTCATGTCTTCTGTCTGCCTCTTACCTCTCCCTTGGTCAAACCTCTGTCCCCCATGCCTGGAACAGAGCAATAGCTGATGTGAGGGTTTGGCTACCAACTACAGGGCTATGCACCGTACAGGTGCTGTGTGGACACAGATATTCACAACAGCTCCAAACTATTATTTATATTCTAACTGAAACATAAAAAGATTTAGTCATTGTCCACAGTGTATGGGTAATAAGTGGTAATAATGACAAGTCCAACTCCTAAATCTATACTTTTTCTAGATGTTCCTTTCCCCTAAATATTAGGATGCTCTCTCTCTCTCTCTCTTAGATTTATTTATTTACTTATTTGAAAGAGTTACACAGAGAGAGAAGGAGAGGCGGGGGGGGGAGGGGGGGAGCTTCCATCTGCTGGTTCACTCCCTAATTGGCTGCAATGGCTGGAGCTGCACCAGGAGCCAGGAGCTTCTTCTGGGTCCCACATGGCTGCAGAGGCCCAAGGACTTGGGCCATCTTCTGCTGCTTTTAAGTCCTACTTTCACCATAAAGCCTCTCTTACCTCATTCCCCTAACTGCCTTGTGCTCCTGGTATGTTAGGAGTCTGAACTTATTATTGAGGACTTGGAAAGATATTGTTATATATATTGCTTCTTTTTATACTGGACTTTGTTAAATCAAGAGTGGATCAGAGGCCGGTGCTGTGGCGCCAGCACACCGGGTTCTAGTCCCGGTCGGGGCGCCGGTTCTGTCCCGGCTGCCCCTCTTCCAGGCCAGCTCTCTGCTGTGGCCCGGGAGTGCAGTAGAGGATGGCCCAAGTGCTTGGGCCCTGCACCCCATGGGAGACCAGGATAAACACCTGGCTCCTGCCTTCGGATCAGCGTGGTGCACCGGCCGCAGCGCGCCGGCCACGGCGGCCATTGGAGGGTGAACCAACGGCAAAAAGGAAGACCTTTCTCTCTGTCTCTCTCTCTCTGACTGTCAAAAAAAAAAAAAAAAAAAAAGAGTGAATCAGAGAATATGGGGTTCTTTGTGTTCCTAGGGCCTAACACAGCCTATAGAGAAAGTGTCTCCCTGACTTCCAAGCTGAGATGGCTCCAAGGACAGGCAGGGGCCACCATGCCTCTCTCCCTCGCCCCTCATGCCTCTGGCCGCACCGATCTGTCCGTAGGCCATGCCAATGAGTCGGTTGTTCACGAGATTTTCTGTCTTTGGGTTCCGTGGAAGCCTCTTCATGATGTCACTCTCGGCTGATTCATAAGCCAGAGAGATAGCAGGGACCTGAAGGGTGGAGGGAGGGAACGACAGGGCCACAAACTCAGAAGGACACTCAGAAACAACCCCAGTTCTGCCCTCTCCTTTGACGCTGATTTTTCCTTGTCCTCCGTCCATCCCAGGAGTTCTGAGAGCCAGGTTCCAGGCTGGGCCTCACCATGTCGGTGCCCAGGTCGATGCAGAGGATGGTCACGGTGCCCAGGGGCAGGGGGATGCTGAGGACAACGAACATCAGGAAGGGCGTGATCTCGGGGATGTTGCTGGTCAGGGTGTAGGCGATGGATTTCTTCAGGTTGTCAAAGATCAGGCGACCTGGGGCGGGGGGACCAGCCTTCCGTGAGAAGCATGGAGAGGACACGCCTCCCAAAACTCAGCTCCTGGACAGAGAGACCACTAGGGAGAAGTGTCACAGTTCACCGGAGGGTCTGGGGATCCTAGACCCTGGAGGTCCCAGTTTTCTTTCTAGATTGTGTGACTATAAACGAGAGTGATAATTCAGTAGCAGGCCCTGTTTGTTTTTGGAGTCAACAAGGCTATCGTTATCTGAGCTCTGAAATAAGCAGGGCAGGGCCTGGATAATCCGGAGATGTCTGAGAATGCCAGCATAAAAGCCTTTGTAAGATTAAGGCTGACGTGGAAAGAGCTGGAGCTTGGGACAGGCTTGGGTTCAAATCCCATCTTCTACCATAACTAGCATGTGACCTTGGGCTCTGCTTATCTCCCTGACTTTCGCTCCTGCCTTGCAAAATTGCTGAGTCCTTCCCTGATGGCCCTTTAGGAGACGTGCTCCTTCCCTGCACTCCCAGCCTTTATTTTTTCCTACAGGACTTCCCTCCATCTAATTTACTATGCAATTTACTTATGTTATTGTACCCCCACCCGCAAAGTTCAAGTTCTAAGAGGGCAAGGATTTGTATCCTTTTTATGCCTACTGTTGTATCCCTAGCATCCAGAATAGTGCCCAGGACATAATCTGAGCTCAAAAGCTCAGATTATGAATTGAATTGAATGGACATAAAATATTGAGCAAATTGGCAGGATCATAGCAAGTTTCAACAAAGTGGTAACCATTACTATTATGTGGATGTGATATGTCTTAGTAGGATAGCTGTAGGCACAGGCAGGGAGCCTGGGCTACAGAATTCTCCTGTTTGCCTATGGGCATGCTGTTCAGAGGTCTCTGGGAAAGAGGCTGCTTAATGGGGCTCCTGCAGTCAGTTCATGGATCAGACTCTGGCTGATCTGGAGGGGTTATCACCCTTCAGGTAGCATGTTCCTTGGGTGTATCCTGAAGATTGCAGGTCGCAGAGGTGTGGCTACATGGCTGCATCTTGGAATTTGTCATTAGACCCATGTGAATCCCAGTGGAAGATGACGCTATACTGTACCAGAGCCCCAGTCTCCCTGGCAAATCTGGACTTCTACTGATCTCAAAAGAAAGGACACCAGGTAGTGATGTTCTTAGGACCAGCTGAATCTAATTTGCAAAACTGTGTCTTACAGTGATATTTGTCTATATAGGGACATGGAGATTGGATTGACAGGCAAATGTACACCATGACACACAAGATATGATAGGAAAATGTACAGCAACTCCCACATGAGTCCAGAGGTCAAGTCCCAACCCTGGGTACCCTGCTTCCTCACCCTCCTCCACGCCTGTGACGATGGAGGCAAAGTTGTCGTCTAGCAGGATCATGTCCGCTGCCTGCTTCGAGACGTCAGAGCCAGTAATGCCCATGGCGATGCCGATGTCCGCCTTCTTCAGTGCGGGGGAATCGTTCACCCCATCACCCGTCACCGCCACAATGGCTCCCTAGGGGAAATCCAGGCCAAAGGCGTGAAATAATTAGTGTGTCAGATTCAAGACCAATTTCAAAGATCAGCTGAATTTCAGCTTCCCTTACTTGTTGATGCAAACCTGCTTGATCTTGGAAGGACCCTGGCCATTCCCTAAAGCCTCAGAGAGCTGCCAAGATGAAGGCCACCACGGACGTTCCAGGTGGGATGCTCTCTGGAATCTCTTCCAGCGCAGCCCACACGTTCCCCTGCCTGATTTGGGGCTGGGAGCTGCCAGGTTCCCCGGGCCCCTTTGCCTCCCTTACCAGCCTCTGACATCCCTCTACGATGATGAGCTTCTGCTGCGGGGAGGTCCGAGCAAACACAATCTCGGTGTGGTTTTTAAGGATGTGGTCAAGCTGCTGTGAGTTCATGTCCTTTAGTTCTGAGCCGTGCACCACAATGGCTTTGACAGCCCTGAGGGAAGAGAATTTCAAAAGCCTGGTTGTGAGAGTTGAGAATTCACCAGGGATTGCAGGGCCCTCCAACTGGCTTCTGCAACTTCCTGTTTTCTTTTTTCAACCCAGCTTCCCCCGTTGTCCCCAGGCATCCACTGTGCCCACATAGACACATTCCATTCCCTCTCCTCCTTGGCCAAATGCTCCTCCCTGGCAGATTGAGTTGGTTATCTCCCTGGTATGTTTTACTTTGTAGCGTATAAACCCCACACATCCTACCTACTGAAGAAGACTCAAGAACTTCAGTGCATGGGGTCTGGGTGGAGAGAGGGAAAAGTGGCAAACCTGTGTTCTCTTGGGGTCTCACCTGGTATCCACTTGTGCGACAGGAATCCTGAGCCGGGCAGCAATGTCCTCTGCTGTCTCAGAGCCTTCAGAGATGATGCCCACACCCTTGGCAATGGCCTTGGCTGTAATGGGATGGTCACCTGTCACCATGATCACCTGGAGTGGTAAGGGGGGAGGAGGGAAGCAGAATCATTTTCTTAGAAGCCTTGGTTGCTTCATCTTTCTTCTCTAAGAACTAGCAGATTAATGCTTTCATTCAACCAAGTTTTGGTAGCTCATTCCCAAGAACTTGTGGTATAGACCAAAAACCTTGGTACTGTGGCTTCAACACTGAGAGAGGGTCAGGACCATCAGACCACAAAATATAGGATGGTTTCAGTTCCCGGGAATAAGTCAGAGAGTTGATGGGGCGGAGGGGTGGGGTGTTACTGTATTCACAATTTCATTTCATTGTTTCCAAGATTATTCTGCTTCCTGAAGCACAAAGACAGAAACATCTAAGATAAAGCATCTACAGATAGAGCATCTGGGACACCCATCTACCTGGCAAAGTCCCATCTAGGCCCAGCTCATTCAGATCCTCACTCTACCTCTGTTTTCTCCGTGGCCTCACTCTGCCTCTCAGTTCCAACTCATTTTTAGACACCTGATGCCTTGTCTTGTCCCATTCTCACACAAAGACCAAGTGCCAGAGTTCTGTGCTTTCAGAGGATCCTGCTCTCTCTGGACGTCAGCATCCATCGTTTTCTGTTTGGTGATTGCTTGCTTGTCCTTCCCCACTGAACTGGAGAGCTCTGCGAGGGTGGGGTCTTTGTCAAGTTTCCTGCCCACAACATCACGTCCAGCACATAGGAAGCCATCAAGAGATAACTGTCAAATGGAGGAACAGACGCTAACAAGAACCACTGCCCCAGGTTCCCAAGTGCTCTGCAGGCACATCACTTTTCCAGCTCTGATTGGAGGGAAAAGGAAATGAACTGTGGCCAAATTATCCACCTGCCTTCAGAACACAAGTCCTGGAGAGGTCAGCCTGTTTCCTTAGCATACAGCATAGAATTCAGCCTCGAAAAAAGTGTCTCCCAAAGTATCAGTTAAGGAGTTTCATGAACCCTCGTCATTCTACACTGGCTAACCTGACAGTAGAAGGAGATAGTGAAGGGCTAACGAAACCGTGGTTACCAGAGACGTAGAAAAATGGCACTGAGCTGTTTCAACCACTGCTTTTGAGTGTTCTGGCTGGGTGGGGCACTGGATCCTCACAAGCATAGCCCGGGGTGCCCAGTAAGTGGTGAGGATTCAGCAGGGACCTGCCTAGAAAGTTGCCTTCCAGGTACAGTTCCCATTGGGCCCTTAGCGAGGCTGCTCAGGCTTCCAGGGCCCTGACAACTTCTCAGTGGCTCATCAGTGGTGACCTAGGACCTGTTAGACAAGGCACGGTGGCATCCTCACTGACCACTCAAAATGGACCGAACCACATCCGTTCTGACCACTCAAAATGGACTGTTCTAGGGTAACTTCCAGCAGCATCACCTCTATGCCACGTCAGCCAAATAAAAACATGAAGTCAATCACCCCCAGGAGTGAGTTCCTAGGGCACAATTTCCCCAGGCACTGAGATGCACCCGTACAATAGAAGCGCACTTACACAGAGAATGTGTCCTTTGAGATAAAGGGCATCTAGCAGTTTCTAGCATTCATCCAGTACTAAAAGAATTTCACTTGCAGCTTCTCGGTGCTGACTGCACCTCTGCCACTCCCACACAGCCTTGGAAACTGCCCTCTTGTTCCCTGCTACCCTCTTCCCCCAGATTGGACTCATCTGAAAGAAACTGCAGTGTTGATAAAGAAACCACAGGCTCTCCCGACAGCACTCAACGCCTGGCTGCAGTTCTTAGAGGGAAGCCAGATTCAGAGCAAGAGCCAAATACCTTCCTGCTACCAAGATTCTCAGTGACAACGATAATGGGGTCATTAAACAGTTTTTTTTAAATCACATTTGCTCCAAAGTACTGAGCACCCGGCTGCCTGGGAACTCCCAGTCCCCCAGTGACTTCTTTGGGAAACTGGCTGCCATAGACCTGTTATGCAACCTCTTTTACCCAGCAGCCTTAGGCATGTGTCAGCTCTGTGCCAATGCCATTGCAGAGCCGGCCCTGGGAGGGTCCACCCTACGGGACAAGCTCCTGTGAGTCTATTCCAGATTGTCCTCTTGCAAGGATGGTGCCGTGTGTGCGTCTTCCACTTCCCAGTTCCCCACCAAGTGCAGCAAGTTCCTGTCCTTTAAGTGTGCAGAGGGTAAACTTGTGCAGACTTGTGCTGGGAGCAGCGATGGATCAGAAGGCACTGAGGCCTCCCACTGCAGCTCCTGGCCTGTGCCCTCCTGAGAGTCCTCTTCAGACCATCACGAGCTGGCTCTGCCTCAGGCTGTGGTACCCTCCCGCCCTATAGTTACCTTGATTGAAACCAACCCCTCGGGGCTGGTGCTGTGGCACAGCGGGTTAAAGCCCCGGCCTGCAGCGCTGGCATCCCATATGGCCACTGATTCCAGTTCTGGCTGCTCCACTTCTGATTGAGCTCCCTGCTAATGCACTGGGAAAGCAGCAGAAGATGGTCCAAGTGCTTGGGTCCTGCACCCAGTGGGATACCCGGAAGAAGCTCCCGGTTCCTGACTTTGGATCAACTCAGTTCTGGCCATTGTGGCCATTTGGGGAGTGAACCAGTGGATGGAAGATCTCTCTCTCTCTCTCTTCCTCTCTCTCTCTCCCTTTCTCACTCTCTTGCTCTCCCCCTCTTTCTGTAACTCTTTCAAATAAGTGAAAATAAAATCTAAATAAACCCACAAAAAACCCAACCCCTCTCACTCCTGTTACGGCCTCCCCCACTGTCCCTACAGTTGTGACTCTCTTGCCCAGCTCCCAGCTGCGATCCATGTAAACCCCTCCCTCGGAGTTTTTCCTCATTCCACCTGCCCATTCAGAGCTCAGAACACTGACGTGAGCCCCTTCTCACAGCACAGCATAGTAGTTTATGAACTGTGGGGGACCAGGAAGATGACTTGGCTTCCCTGAGCTGATGAGGTATGGTACTGATATCTCTGAGAAGAGCTGGGCCATGGGATGAGTTCCATATTTATGGAACTCACTCGTCACAATTTCCTACATCCACGCCCTGGTTCCCTCTCGGTGGTCCGTCCTTGAACCTGGACGGATCCCGCCACAAACTGCCAGCGCCACAAGTCTACTTGAAAGCTGGCTGCAACAGGGAACCATCCATTGGTTCCCTTTCCAAATGCCTATATCAGACAGGGCTCGATCAGGCCGAAGCCAGGAGCCAGGAATGCCATCTGGGTCTCCCACATGGGTGTTAGGAACCCAAGGACTTGGGCCATCACCTGCTACCTCCCAGGTGCATTAGCAGCAAGCTGAGTCAGAAGCAGACAGGACTCCAGAGTGAAGGCTTTCCAAGCAGTGGCTTAACCTGATGCACTGCAATGCCCACACCTCCAGCAAAGCTTTAAAATACAGAGGCCTGGGGCCAGTGCTGTGGCGAGTGGGTAAAGCCTCCATCTGCAGTGCCGGCATCCCATGTGGGTGCTGGTTCAAGTCCCGGTTGCTCCACTTCCGATCCAGCTCTCTGCTATGGCCTGGGAAAGCAGTAGAAGATGGCTCAAGTCCTTGGGCCCCTGTGCTCATATGGGAGACCCAGAAGAAGCTCCTGGCTCCTGGCTTTGGATTGGCACAGCTCCCACCATTGCGGCCATTTGGGGAGTGAACCAGCAGATGGAAGATTTCTCTCTCTCTCTCTCTCTGTCTCTCTGTCTCTCTCTCTCTCTCTCTCTCTGTCTCTGCCTCTTGGCAACTCTCTGCCTTTCAAATAAGTAAACAACTCTTAAAAAAAAAAAAAAAGAAAGAAACACAGAGGCCTGGGACCCATACAAAGGGTTTCTAATTTAATAAGTCTCAGTTGTGGCCTGGATACCAAATTTGCAAAATTTCCCTGCTGGCTCTAATGTTCAGTGCAGGATAGGATTCAACCACTGAAGGAAGTTAATACTAGATGTCTCTTAAGACTAACAACTGCTCTTAAGACTAACTTCCGTTCAAGGAGGCAGAAGTCATTTCAGCTAAATCAAGATTTTTAAGCACCTACTCCTCCCTTCGAGTCTTTCTGCTTGCTGCTCCAACTCGTGACAGGCGATGGCTTCTGGGGTGGGCAGGTGTTTACCTTAATCCCCGCACTGCGACACTTGCTCACAGCATCAGGCACTGCAGCTCGGGGAGGGTCAATCATGGATATGAGGCCCACGAAACACAGGTGATCCATGGGGAAATTAATTTCATCTGTATTGAAAGGGAATCCCTTGGCGTACATGCTGGGCAGATTCAAGAAGCAGAACCCTGGGGAGACAGAGGGACAGTAGTCACACAGCTCTCTGTCCCTGTCCCGGGCTCCTCACCCCACTGATGGTAACCATTGCCATGTCATTCTCTCCAAGCTCCTCACCTAGCACACGCTCCCCCAGGCCTCCCAGTTCTAAGTAGGCGTTTTGGAAGGCACCCGCCATTTCCTCGTCCATTGGGTACTCCTGCCCATTCAGAAGGAAGGTAGAGCAGAACTCCAAGATCCTCTCGGGAGCACCCTTCATCATCAGGACGTGGGTCTGCGAGCTGTCCTCCCGAAGGTGGATGGACACCTAGGGGAGGAGAGGGAGCAACGATGGGACAGGAGGGGAGCACCAGGTCACGGGCAAAAGGCAAGGGCAGAGGGGCAGCCAGCTTCCTACCACCCATTTCCTTCGTCTTCCCCTGCCCCAGTCAAATCCGACGGAGGGCTGAGCCCAGCCCTTCCTTCTGTCTTTCCAGGGAACCCCAGCCTGGTAGTGTTTGCAGGGGGAATCTCTACTGTCTTCGCAGCCAGACTGGGCGCTCTCTGAGGGCAGAACCAAGCAGTCCTGCTTTTTTCCTGCAGCCTTGCTGCCTGGCGGGCTGGAAAGCAGAAATAGCAGTGTGGCCGAAGCAGCCGGCAGAGCAGACGGTCTGTGTCCCAGGGCCAGGAGAATGCTTCATTAGCTTTGTGACCTCAGGCCAATCCCATTAACCTTGCAAGACTTTAGTTCCTTTAATAAAATGTCAAAGGTTCTGCCTTCCCTACTTCATTGGGTTTTTATGAGAGAGCTGTAAAAAAAATACTTTGAAAGCTGTGAAGCACCATCCAAAAATAAGTCAGCCGTTCTAGGGCCCTAAAGCGAGGGAAGGCCCGAGAGGGGCTGGCTGGTCCACTTGCAGGGGTCAGGGTAGGTGTGGGGTGGGGAGGGGTGCATTCATCAGGGGATCCTGAAGAGACCACAAGCAACAAGGAGAGCAAAAGACTGGTTGAGGTTTTGTGTTTTCTCTTGATCTCTGATCTCTGAAAAGCCCCTCTCCCTAGGACTCCTCCTGGGATTGATAGGAAACGCAGGACGGGAACCAAATCCATGCCGAGGACGTGTGAGAGAGCTGGGGAGGCCAGACCTCACTGTCCGCGGGGTCGGCAGAGCGGGAATTCGGTGCCTCAGCCGTGGATACAAGTGCTTCTCCAGACGCTATGCAGTTTCGTCCAGAGTATGCGTAAGCGGTTAAGAGGCGAACCTGAGCTCCTTCATGCAGACAGCTGTAGAAAGCTTAAAAAGTTCAGTTTTCTGAGTGCTCAATAAATATTTGCTGAATGAGTGGAAGGCTGGAAGTGATGGCAAGACCTATTTAAGCTGGTCCCAGAAACATCACATCACGATGGAAAATTACGTTAAAAAAAAAAAGGTGAAAGTACACATCTGGAAATGCCAGAACAAAGAATCTTCTTTGCCCCATTTTGATTTCAGAGAGGGAATGAGACAGAGCTTTGCAAACGACCAGCAGCTAAGATGTCTCTGGCGAAGCCTGGAGTCCCTACCCTGGAGCAAGCTAACTAAGGCAGCTGACTGCGCTGCCTGGAGCAAGTGCCTGCCAGAGCCAGGGGCCCGTGGGCTGGCCTGTCACCCTTGGTGTACCACAGAGGACAATTCTGCCATTTGAGCTCGGTATTCAATAGCTCCGAACAAGCACTAACATAGTCATTTTGGGGAATGTTGCTATTTGTTGGCCGTCTCCACAGATGCTGCAAATATGTTTTGCTTTTATTTTGAACCATGTAGAGGGAGAGGTACCTAGCTCTTTCCAAAGGTTTACTAGAGCCCTGCCAAGCCACAAAATTCCTGTCTGGTTAGGGAGGCCACTAAATGTCAGAAAAAGTGGAAATAAATTTACAGTTTGGGCTTTAGAGGCTTACTTTATTACACTGGCTAAAAACCAGCCGAGACAGAAAAGCATGAACTGATTTGACTGTTATTCAGCATTTAATATGAAAATATAGATACCTGGGGTTTCAAGAAATCTATGGAGAATGTGTTTTTTCTTAAGAGCTCTTCAGACAGAAAAGCAAAACTCAGTGACTTGGGAGCCTCCTCTGCTCGCTGTGGCACACAGAGCCGCAGAATCCACTCCCCGAGTGAGCCACGAGTGCCCAGGAGGACTCAGACCTTACCTGATAGGGCTCCAGCCACCCCAAAGCTGCTGTTCCCTCCTTTCTACCATAGCCCTCTCCTCAGAGTCTGCCAGGAGTCTCACTTGGGAGGGAAGTACCGTCTTTGCTGTCCCTCTGTGCATGTTATTGTTAGCGCCACCACTGTCCCTCACCCAACATTCCCCCTTCTCTTGCCTACTCCCCTCTGGATAATGGATCAAAATGTCCCTGAGAAAGGAAAGCATTCCGCAGACATGCTGGAGACCCCTGATCGCCACCTGCTGAACAGCTGCTGGAATTGCAGGCATGGAGCCATAGGACGTATTTGTGAATGAAATAAGATGTCTTGCAAACCGAACCTTACTCAGATCTCACAGTAGAGATGGCGGTGCCTCTTAACAGCTCACGCCACTTTGCCACGGCCTGCACCAACCGGCCTTAGACATCCCCATACGACTTGCCATCTCCATGAGCGTGCAGGCTCAGAGCTCCACTTAGGAGTGAACGCCTCTCCCTTCTTCATCTCTTCACTCTCCCTTGGGATGAGCCTTCCTCCTAACTGGGCCCCTAGTTCCACTGCGCTGTTTTACTGCTCAGAGATGCAGTTGGAGGCAAAGGCAAAGCTCGTGTTTCTTCCACCCATCCTCCTATCTTTGTCGGGTCTGTACCTGGTACTTATTGGTAGAATTAAAGGGGATCTCCGCCACCTTGGGGCTTTTCTCTCTCATCTCCGTCACAGAGCTGTACGTCTGCTCGATGAACTTGAGCAGGGCCGACTCCGAAGCATCACCTGTCGTTGACCGCTGCCCAGGTGGGGTTTGCATAGTAAGTCCCGGGCACATTACCTGGGCCTGAAGTTTACCTGTGTTGACAAGGGTGGGGCAAAATGGGGAGGGGAGGCCCCTGGGGGGAAATTGCTGAGCATAAACAAAGAGATTTTTGGGGGAGAGGAAGGGTTACACCCTGGGCACTGAGGTCCCCTCGCCTCCCTTTAGTCTCGACACCTTAGCTATGGGCAGGAGCTCCTGGTTGGTTTTAAAGTCAGCCCGGTTGCAGAGGCCAGCGATTCGGGCCAGGACAGACCAGGTATCAGAGCCCTTGGCAAACGTTTTCCCTAGGGAGAAAGAGCAGAAGAATTGTGAGCAGCGGCTGGGGGTTATCCCCATCCTGTTTTGTGTGGAGGTGACATTTTCTTCCCTCCATACCTCCCCTCTCTCCACTCCACTTTTCAGTTCTTGTCTCTTTGTGGGGACTCACCATCCTATCAGCTCAGTTATCACACCCCCAAATCCTTCCACTCTGGCCCAATACCAATACCAATACCACTAGTCACCGATCTGTTCTTCGCTGGTATCTGCTTCATACACGGTCTTATCGAACCACAAGTGGGCGACGGTCATGCGGTTCTGGGTGAGGGTGCCCGTCTTGTCCGAGCAGATGGTGGAGGTGGAGCCCAGCGTCTCCACGGCCTCCAGGTTCTTCACCAAGCAGTTCTTCCGCGCCATGCGCTTGGCTGTCAGGGTCAGGCACACCTAAACCCACGAAGGAGACAGAGATACGAAGGCCACTGGGCATTTTGGAAATGTGGTTTTTTATTGCTGTTTTATTTTTTTGTACTTATTTCCCTTATGTCCTCATCTATGCTTTAGAACCCGTGGCTATGGTAAAGGAAACTAGGGAAGAGATTTTGCTTTGTGCTTTATAGCAAGAGTTTTTGTTTTATTTTTAAAGAGTGTATCCCCCTCCCGGGGTGTCACAGATCCTCCTTATCCTCCTGGAATATGCCTCTCCCTGGGATTCTCTCCTATCCAGCAGCCTCTGTTTCAGTGAAGGTCAGACCCTGCTTTGTTATAAAGTGCAGTGTTTCTGGGGACCATGTAGGCAGCTCATTGTTGGCTGTGGTTAACAATGCGAGGGATACAGGGCGGGTTGTACCAAGAGCTTTCTAAAGATGGGGAGAGTGATGACACTGGGGAGGACTATCAAGACACTGGAGATGACTCAAGAAATCATTAAAATCAAAATATATGTGTTGACCATAAATTCAGTGTAAGGGATAAGATTGTTTTCAAAACTAAGAAATTTTAAGGTTGTGCCTTATGTACAGAATTCTAATCATGGGGTTATAACATTTTTACAAAATATCATTAGGCCTGATTTTTTATACTAGTCCAAAGCCATTCTGAGTAGTATTTTCATTTCCACTCTTTTTTTTTTTTTTTTTAAGATTTATTTTGGGGCCGGTGTTATGGCATAGTGGATAAAGCCACCACCTGTGACGCTGACATCCCACATGGCAGCCAGTTTGAGTCCCGGCTGCTCTACTTCCAATCCAGCTCCTTGCTAATGTGCCTGGGAAAGCAGTAGAAGATGGCCCAAGTCCTTGGGCCCCTGTACCCACATGGGAGACCTGGAAGAAGCTCCTGGCTTCTGGCTTTGGATTTAAAAATTAAAAAAAAATATTTATTTGAAAAGCAGAGTAGCAGAGAGAGAAAGAGAGAGAGAGAAATCGTCCATCCACTGGTTTACTCCCCAGATGGTTGCAATGGTCAGGGCTTGTGGCGCAGTGGGTTACTCTGTGACCTATAACATTGGCGTCCCGTATCCCAGTCCCCGTTCAAGTCCTGGCTGTTCTGCTTCCAACCCAGCTCCCTGCTAATGCTCTTGGGAAAGAGCAGAAGGTGGCCCAGGTACTTGGAAACCTGCCACCATGTGGGAGATCTGGATGGAGATCCAAATTCCTAACCTCAGGCTGACCCAGCCCTGGCTGTTAGAGTCATTAGGGGACTGAACCAGCGGATGGAATCCCTCTTTCTGTTTCTCTGTGTCATCCTGCCTTTCAAATAAATAAACAAATCTAAACTAGAGCAATCAAACAATAAAATGAGCCAAGACTAATTATTTTCCATGGCTTTTTTTAGAAGATATGCAGCTTGGATTGAAAGGTTGAATTTATATGGTCTTTGAAGTCTTTTCCAATAAGATTCTGCAATTCTAAATTAATCTCCCTCTATAAACGGCTGAATAAATTGAGACCTGGAAATGGTAAGTGATTTGGCCAGGTTTACCAGTCGGTACCCTCAGGGCCTGAACTCTGTCCTGATGACTTAGAGCCCAGTGCCTTCTCCACTGCGAGTTGATTCCTCTCCTGCTGAGGAGGAAGAAAAGGCACCAGAAAAAATGGATGGAAGGAGTCAGGGTGCTACTGGGAGCCAAGTTATTTCTGACTCCAAGCTTCAACAATACTCTGAGGTTCAACAACAAAAGAAAACCAGTGACTTCATTTCCCTGAAGCCACCCTCCACCCTTTCTACTCACTGTGACAGTGGCCAATAGCCCCTCAGGTACATTGGCCACAATGATGCCAATGAGGAAAATGACAGCCTCTAGCCAGCCGTAACCCAAGATGAGTGAGAGCCCAAAAAAAGTGACACCAAAGAAGATGGCCATCATGGTGATCAGACGGATAAAGTGTTCAATCTCGGCAGCTATGGGGGTCTGGCCAACTGCCAGGCCTGATGTCAGTGAGGCGATCCTGCCCATCACCGTGGAGTCTCCTGTAGCAATCACAATGCCCCGGGCTGTCCCTGGGGAAGAACGGGGAAAGGGCAGATGTGATATAGTGAGAAATACATATCCTAGTCTCTGGTCTCAGTTCCTAGCACGGAGCTCCTAAAACCTTTGTGATTCCTGAGCGATGGCGGTATCTGACCCAGGGCTCCTAAATCCCTGGAATTTCCTGTGGCATAGGAGGATCTTTGGTCTAATGAGGCAACACTGGGCAGGCTCTTGGATAGCTGCGTGGTGGGGGGCTGGTTGCCAGGGAAACCAACCATGTGATTAGAGGGTTGGAACTTTCAGCTCCCCATCAACCTCTGGGGAGGTGCAAAGGGCTGGAGGTTGAGCTGATTACCAAATGGCCAGTAATGTAATCAATCCAGCTTGCATAATGAACCTTCCATTAAAAATCCAAAAGGATTGGGTTGGTTCGAGAGCTTCAGGATTGCTGACCTTGTGGATCAGAAGCACCATACCCCACCCACCCTCCTTGCCCTGGGAGTCTCTCCTTCTGGCTCTTCATCTGTGCCCTTTGAAATATCTTTTATAATAAATGAGTTAATGTAAACAAAACAGGCCCCCAGTTCTGTGAGCTATCCTAGCAAACTAATCAAACCTAAAGAAGGAGTCGTGAGAACCTTGATGTATAGCCGATCGGTCAGAAGTAGAGGTGACAACCTAGTGCTTGCAACTGGTGTCTGAAGTGGAGGCAGTCACTTGTGGCTCTGATGGCGTTAGAACCGGGACACACTCAGTTGCTGTCCTGGAGAATTGATGGGTGGGGGAAAAAAATCCCCTCACATTTTGGATACAGAAGTGTTCTCTGTTCAACAAAAAACTAAGTGTTTTGGTTTGTTGTCAGATGTGGTCAGTGGAGACACGCCAGGCCTGAATCAGGAAGGCTGTTGGGCTTGGTTTCCATAAACAGAATGCCGAAGATGGTCGGAGATGAGGTGGAATGAAAGGCCCTCTGAGAGGCCACGAAGTCCCATTCACCTCATATCTAATTCATGCACATAAAAAGCTCTGAAGGGATCTCACAGTTCTCCAGAGGTACCCAATTTTATTGCCTTCACTGTCAAGGTCTTCATTACCCTTGATCTAAATATCGTGCATTCCCTGTGTATTTCTTGTTTGGCCCTCAGTAGCCGAATCATTTCTGGATTCTCAGGAGTAGTGGTTACCCTTCTGTTGAGTCCTGGGTTCCAACAACCCCTTAGCCTGTCGTTCTCAGCTGGGGGCATGTGGTACTATCTGGAGACAGTTTTGGTTATCTCAGGTAGGGTGGGAGGGGCTGCTACAGGCATCTAGTGGGTAGAGGCCAGAGGCAGTGCTAAATGCCCATAGTGCAGAGAGCAGCCCTCCTCTCCCCTTACCACAACAAAGAATGATCCCACCCGCAATGTCAGCTGAGAAACCCTGATCCAAGCTGAGCCCCTCCCTGCTGTGCCAGCTGGAGCCAGTCTGACCTCTGCTGGGTAGCAGGGGCCATGACAGCTGGGCTTCCGTGCGTACACGTCCTTTGCTCTCCACCAGCATGGCCCTGAATCAGAAGGACAACTTGGACATCATTTTTGGCTTTACGCACACATGATGCTGGTCACTCACCCACATGGCTCGAAATGACGGGCATGACAAGGTCCTTGGCTTATAATCATTCTTCCTGTTTTACCATAACCACCGAAATGCCTACCATTGAAGTCAGAGTCTGAGTTACTCAGACAAGCGACGTAGTATAGCAACAGCACTTCTTTTAGAAGCAGAGAGACTCCACGCTGGAAGGACAACTTTCCCAGTTACTCACTCTTTTCCCTAGGGCATGTTACTCAACTTCTCTTGAGACTGAGGCTTCCTCATCTTTAAGAGGGGAAGCGAATTCTTACAAATTGTGAGAATTAAGCACTTTTTAAGACTACAACAATGTTGGGCATATAGTTGGGCTTAACTCAAACATTTGTTCCTTTTTTTCCCTCTTCATTTAGATGAACTTAGGGTCCCCATAAGATTGATAGAAAATTATGCACATGAAGTAGTAGGGGTATCTCTCATCTAGCAGCTTCCACAAACATTGTAGCATAGAGAGCCATGGTCCCCATTTCTAGGGTGACCTTCAGCTCTGTGGGCTGACAGGAGGATGCTACTCATACAGCAGATGGGTCAGGCCAGTGCTCATGCAAGCAAGAAATTCTGGATTGGTTAACATTAGGAAGCACTCTACAGATGAGCTTCAAACTGGTTGACAGGTAATCACGGAGAAAGAAGATACTAAAATACATGAGAAGTGCTGAAATGGTTTCTTCTTTTTGATGAGGTGCAGGATGGAATCTGCTATATCTATTTTGTGCCAAAGTTCAGTCTGATTCTTGTAAATAACTAATCCCATGGGAGCCGGCACTATGGCATAGTGGGTAAAGCCCCCGCCTGCAGTGCTGGCATCCCATATGGGCACTGGTTCAAGTCTCGGCTGCTCCACTTTCGACCTAGCTCTCTCTCTGCTGTGGCCTGGGAAAGCAGTAGAAGATGGCCCAAGTCCTTGGGCCCCTACATCCGCATGAAGCTCCTGGCTTCAGGTTGGCATGGCTCCAGCCATTGCGGACAATCGGGGAGTGAAACAGTGGATGAAAAACCTCTCTCTCTCTCTCTCTGCCTCTCCTTCTCTCTCTCCATAACTCTGACTTCCAAATAAATAAATCAATCTTTAAAAAAAGAAAATAACTCATCCTGGAGTGTCTTGAGACAGGGTGAGCTGACATCAACATCGGGCCAATCTTCCTTCATTCACCTTCTGTATATCACCAGAGTTAGCTTAGGTGCTCCAGAAGATGTGTGAGACCCTAGAGCCACGTTTGTCCCACCGCCACATCCAAGGCCTAGTGATGGGGACCCCAGTGACGGCATTGGTGTCCATAAAGGAACAAGAGAACAGGGCCTCCTCTCCATGCCGTATGGGACGCAGGGAGAAGGCAGCTGTCTGCCAGCCAGGAAGTGAGCTCTCACCACGAACTGAATCACCAGCATCTTGATCTTGGACTTCCCAGCCTCCAGAGTGGTGACAAACAAATTCCTCTCAAAACAAAATAAATCCATAGTGGTGGGGGTTGGATGCCAAAGACAAACGTTAAAATTGTACTACTAGTTTGCAAAACAATCTCCGGTAAAGGTTAATGTGCAAGCTGGTTAAGGCTAAATGCTATGGGAATTCCACAATGTAAAGAGCCCCTTCACTGGAGCTCTGCCCTCTGGGCCACGTCTCACGTGTACTGTCTCCTCCAGGCAGACCCTGGTTTCCCAGATGGGCCAGCACCACACCCACTTTCCCCATCCTTCTCTGCAGTATAGGCTTAGCTGATGAGAAACCTACTTTTGGAAGGACACATCTGAGCAAATGTCTTCCTAAAATCCAATAAAAGAATCTAATGGCTTTAGGGAAATCTTGCTAACTTGCATTTTTCTGTCTAATCAATATTGTAACAATTTAATTTTTTCTTATATGTATGTTTTTAAAGATTTATTTATTCATTTGAAAGACTGAGTTCTAGAGAGGCAGAGGCAGAGGCAGAGAGAGTAACAGAGAGACTTCATCTGCTGGTTCACTTTCCAGATGGCTGCAATGGCCAGAGATGTGCCAATCCATAGCAAGGAGCCAGGAGCTTCCTCCAGGTCTCCCGTGTGGATGCAGGGGCCCAAGGACTTGGGCCGTCTTCTACTGCTTTCCCAGGCCATAGCAGAGAGCTGGATCAGAAGTGAAGCAGCTGGGACTCAAACCAGTGCCCATATGGGATGCTGGCACTGCAGGCAGTGGCTTTACCTGCTATGCCACAGCGCTGGCCCCTAATTTTATTTTCTAGTGGAGTCTTCCTCAGGCTCTATTTAGTCTTTACATTACCCTTTTTTTAAAAAAAAAAAAGATTTATATATTTTTATTTGAAAGGGTTACACAGAGAGAGGAGAGGCAGAGAGAGAGGTCTTCCATCCGATGGTTCACTCCCCAGTTGGCCTCAACGGCCAGAGCTGTGCCCATCTGAAGCCAGGAGTCAGGAGCTGCTTCCAGGTCTCCTACGTGGGTGCAGGGGCCCAAGGACCTGGGCCATCTTTTTCTGCTTTCCAGGCCATAGCAGAGAGCTAGATTGGAAGTGGAACAGCTGGGTCTTGAACTGACACCCATATGGGATGCTGGCGCTTCAGGTCAGGGCGTTAACCTGCAATGCCACAGCGCCGGCCCTCTTTACATTAGTCTTAACCTGCAAGGTCTTTTAAAATTAAATAATTTGGGGCCAATGCTTTGGCTCAGTATGTAAAGCCACCACCTGTGGTGCTGGCATCCCATATGGGCACCAGTTCTAGTTTTGCCTACTCTATTTCTGATCCAACTCTGTTCTATGGCCTGGGAAAACAGTTGAAGATGGGCCAAGTATTGGGCCCCTGCACCCATGTGGGAGACCTGGAAGAAGCTCCTGACACCTGGCTTCGATCTGCCCCAGCTCTGGCCATTGTGGCCATTTGGGGAATGAATCAGCTGATGGAAGATCTCTCTCTCTCTCTCTCTCTCTCTCTCTCTGTGTGTGTGTCTCTCTGTAACTCTACCTTTCAAGCAAATAAATAAATCTTTTTAAAAAATAAATAACTTGGTTAGTGGTGAGAACACGAGCAGTTGTTGAGTGCAGAGCATGGTCTGTGGAAAGGGCATGGGCTTTGGAGACAGAGCTCCACTGCAGTCCCGGGTCTTCCTCTTAGCTGATGGGTTGTGCTCTTGGACAGCGTGCTTCATTTCTTTGAATCTTAGTCTTTTATGTGTGAAATGGGGATAATACCTGTTCCATTGCATGGAATCAGAAGTGATATCTACAGTACTGGACACATGCCAAAGGGCAAAGGGAAGGTTAATGTAATCATGTGGAGTCCCTCGTTACCACTTTGGCCAGAAGCAGATCAAAGATGTCCTAGGCTTTAGGAGCAAAGCGAAAATCAGAGTGGCAAGGTCTGGGTGGCCTCTCTGGTAACTCACGTTTCCAATGCCAATGTCTCTCTGCTCTTGGAGAGGGGAATAGCAAGGAGACAGCAGGGTTTACCTTAGTAAAATAATGGCCCAGAAAAATGAATGAATTCCCTCCCTTTTGGTGCCATTTTCAGCACATAGAACAGTCTATTCACTAGCTGGAGGGAGAGCTAATAATTATGGGGTACTTACAATGTACAGGCCTGTGCTAAGCATTTTATTATATTGCTTACCTCATTTAATCTACACAAAAATCTATGGGGTAATAACTGCAGGTACTACCATTGTGTGGCTTTGACCTTTCACTAAAGATCACGTAGCCTGCGGGTGATGGAGAACTAGGCTGTTAACTAGCTTTTCCCGACACCAACATCCTTAGAGGAGAGAGCTCTTGACGTCTTTTTGTCTGGGTTTGTGCTTTGGAATCTGTGCCACTCGGGGTGTGATATTCACCTTCTACACAATTGGTGGAGAAGAAGCAGATGTTGCGGGTCTCCAGGGGGTTCTCGTGGGTGAAGTCAGGAGAGCGGGACTGGGGCTCCGACTCCCCGGTCAGGGAAGAGTTGTCCACCTGGGATGGGGGGAGGATGGGTCATAAGGGCAGAGGTCCAGAGCACGGGACAAAAGGCAAATTCATTTATAAAGACAACTTTATCTGTGGCTAACAGCATCACCACGGACAAGGAGTCCAGAGACCAGTGCCTCATGGTCTTTAACTCGAATTGCACTTGTACCTCCTCAAGGCTTTGAATAATAAGATCACACTTCCTCTAACTGAGCCCACGTCCCTACTGGCTCTGAAGACCTGGGTGGCCCCTGTCCCAAGGCTCTCCACACCCCCTCACCTTACATCCTTGTGAAGAGATGAGCCGCAGGTCGGCAGGGATTCGGTCTCCCCCTTTCACTTCTACCAGATCTCCCAACACTACATCCTTTACAAGAATCTGCATCTTCTCTCCGCCTCGGATGACCAGAGCTCGCTATGGAAAGATAGTGCAGGGTGGTCTTCACAGCCTTCTGCTAGGGCTGGCATTGTGGTGCAGTGGGTTAAACTGCCACTTATGGTGCTGGATCCTATATGGACGCCGGTTCGAGTCCCGGCTGCTCCACTTCCAATCCAGCTCTCTGCTAATGGCCTTGGAAAAAGCAGTGGAGGATGGCCCAAGTGTTTGGGCCCCTGCCAGTCATGAGCGAGACCCAGATGAAGCTCCTGACTTTGGCCTGGCCCAGCCCAAGCTATTGGCAGTTGTTTGGGGAGTGCACAAGTGGATGGAGGATTTCTCTCTCTCTCTCTCTCTCTCTCTCTCTCTCTCTCTCTCTCTCTCTCTCTCCCTCCTACTCTGTAACTCAGACTTTCAAATAAATAAAATATTTTTAAAACTCTTTCTGATTCCCCTACCCCTGCCCCTTATCCTACAACTTCCCATTCCTGGTCTCCTTCCTCCTGATTCCCCTCCTTTCTTACTGTGTCACCAGCGATAATATAATTCTTTTTTTAAAATTAGTTTTCACTTTATTTGAAAAGTTACAGAGAGAGGAGGTATGACACAGAGAGAGAGAGACAGAGACAGAGAGACAGAAACAGAGAGAGAGAGAGATCTTCCATCTGTTGGTTCACTCCCCAAATGGCCCCTTCAGTTGGACCTGAGCCAGGCTAAAGTTAGGAGCCTAGAGCTTCTTCCGGGTCTCCCACATGGGTGCAGGGGTCCAAGCACTTGGGCCATCCTCCACTGCTTTTTCAGGCACATTAGCATGGAGTTGGATCGTAAGTGGAGCAGCCAGGACTTGAACCGGCACCCATATGGGATGCTGGTATCACAGGCAGAGGCTTAACCCACTGTGCCACAGTGCCAGCCCCCATAATATCATTCTTGAAGATTTTCTGATAGATTGTAACTTCCACCATTGCTGTCTCCACGGCGTTTTGCAAAGTGACTTTGATGCTCCTCCCACTACAAGATGGCACCCATCTCTCTACCCCTAAACCTAGGCTTGGCCCACAGCATGTTAGCAACGGTGAGACAAGCAGAGGCTTAAAAAGAGTGTCATGTTGGAGCTTGTCCTGTTACAGAGAGCTCCTCATGCTCAAGCATGAGCTGGCCTCCCAGCAGGTGGGGCATCGTGAGAAGAAAGGCCCAGTTGTCCCAGTCGTCCCAGCTGAGGCCCTACACATGTGAATGAGGTCATCGTAGACCATCCAGCACCAGCGGAGGTCAGCTCAGACCGGAACGTCCAGCCATGATAGCTGAGACATCGCATGCTTGGTGTTTTTGTCCCCTCAGTGTCGGGATGAGTTATTGGGCAGCAAATGCTAACTGGTCATCTCTGAGGTCCTAGTTCAACACTACCATAGCACTTTTCCTGGAACCTATGCTGGGAAGAACTAAGGTATGTTGATACAAAATTGAGAGGAAGAATTTGAGCTCCAATGCTGGTTGTTGGGAAATTTTTGAGTGCATTTCTTTACAAGTTTCCAGCCCTATGCCGAGGCCTCCCAGTCTGCTATCATATTATTTCCAGGTGTCTTTAAAAACTGTTTTGTTTGAAAATAATCTAAAATGTTCAGAAAAGTTGCAGGAAGGAAAATATTTATATAGCCTATCCAGATTCACCCATCCACATTTCACCACATTTATTTTGTCGTTTGTTCTGTATCTCAATGTGTGTGTGTATCTGTGTGTCTAATTTTCCCCTTTAGCTATATTAGGGCAAGTTATATATATCATGATCTTTTATCCTAAATACTTCAGGATACTTGCATTTCCCAAGAATTAGGATATTCTCTAATATAATAAATTTATTATAACAAAATTATAGATTTCAGCCAAGTCTCACATTGATATATTTTATGTATTTATTTGAGAGGTACAGATACAGACAGAGAGAGGGAGAGGCTGAGAGAGAGGTCTTCCATCTGATGGTTCACTCCTCAAATGGCCGCAATGGCCGGAGCTGTGCCTATCCAAAGCCAGGAGGCAAGAGCTTCCTCCGAGTCTCCCATGTGGGTGCAGGGGCCCAAGGACTTGAACCATCTTCCACTGCTTTCCCAGGCTGTAGCAGAGAGCCAGGTCAAAAGAGGAGCAGCTGGGACTAGAACCGGCATCCATATGGGATGCTGGTGCCACAGGCAGAGGCTTAACCTACTGTGCCATAGCGCTGGTCCAGAAACAATACTTTATTGTTTGTATTCCCATTTTGTCAATTGACCAAAAATATCTTTTAAAGCATTATTTTTCTCTCTGGCAGGGGGTCAGGTGTGGAGGGTGAGCACTGCATTTAGTTGCTGTGTCTCATTTCCAGAGCTGCTGCCTTTAATGTCGTTGACATTGGAGATTCAGGCTCCCGACCAGCCCCTGCCTTGTTTCTTAAAAAAAAAAAAAAAAAAAAAAAATATATATATATATATATATATATATATATATATAGGGGCCGGCGCTGTGGTATAGCGGGTAAAGCCACCACCTGCCATCTGGCATCCTATATGGGCGGCAGTTCGAGTCCCTGCTGCTCCACTCCTGATCCAGCTCCCTGCTAATGCACCTGGGAAAAACAGCAGAAGGTGACCTAGGTGCTTGGGCCCCTGCACCTATGTGGGCGACTGGGAAGAAGTTCTTGGCTCCTGACTTTGGACTGGCCCAGCTCCAGCCGTTGGGCCATTTGGGGATTGAACCAGCAGATAGAAGATATCTCTCTCTTGCTCTAACTCTACCTCTCAAATAAATAAATAAATAAATCTTTTTTAAAAAATCAGAATGTTGGGCCGGCGCCGCGGCTCAGTAGGCTAATCCTCCGTCTTGCGGCGCTGGCACACCGGGTTCTAGTCCCGGTCGGGGCACCGATCCTGTCCCGGTTGCCCCTCTTCCAGGCCAGCTCTGCTGTGGCCAGGGAGTGCAGTGGAGGATGGCCCAAGTCCTTGGGCCCTGCACCCCATGGGAGACCAGGATGAGCACCTGGCTCCTGCCATTGGAACGGCGCGGTGCGCCGGCCGCAGCACGCCTACTGCGGCGGCCATTGGAGGGTGAACCAACAGCAAAAAGGAAGACCTTTCTCTCTGTCTCCCTCTACTGTCCACTCTGCCTGTCCAAAAAAAAAAAAAAAAAATCAGAATGTTGACATCTGGGGTTTATATGGTGCTTTATAGACTGGACTGCTGCACAGATGGTACTTCCTCAGGTCTAAAGTTTTCCAGGGCCGGCGCCGTGGCCCAACAGGCTAATCCTCCGCCTAGTGGCGCTGGCACACCGGGTTCTAGTCCCGGTCGGGGCGCCGGATTCTGTCCCGGTTGCCCCTCTTCCAGGCCAGCTCTCTGCTGTGGCCAGGGAGTGCAGTGGAGGATGGCCCAAGTGCTTGGGCCCTGCACCCCATGGGAGACCTGGAGAAGCACCTGGCTCCTGCCTTCGGAACAGCGCGGTGCGCTGGCCACAGTGCGCCAGCCGCGGCGGCCATTGGAGGGTGAACCAATGGCAAAAGGAAGACCTTTCTCTCTGCCTCTCTCTCTCACTAGCCACTCTGCCTGTTAAAAAGTAAAAAAAAAAAAAAAAAAAAAAAAAAAAATAATAATAATAATAAAAATTTTGGGCCGGAGCCGTGGCTTAACAGGCTAATGCTCCGCCTTGCGGCGCCGGCACACCGGGTTCTAGTCCCGGCTGGGGCGCCGGATTCTGTCCCGGTTGCCCCTCTTCCAGGCCAGCTCTCTGCTATGGCCCGGGAAGGCAGTGGAGGATGGCCCAAGTGCTTGGGCCCTGCACCCCATGGGAGACCAGGAGAAGCACCTGGCTCCCGGCTTCGGATCAGCGAGATGCGCCGGCCGCAGCGGCCATTGGAGGGTGAACCAACGGCAAAAGGAAGACCTTTCTCTCTGTCTCTCTCTCTCACTATCCACTCTGCCTGTCAAAAAAAAAAAAAAAAAAAATTAAAAAAAAAAAAAAGAAAGAAAACCACATGGAGGTGGTGTCACTTTAAAAAAATAAATAAATAAATAAAGTTTTCCAGGTACTCTGGGGCCTGATACAGTATCCTGGCCCTCTCATCACCAGCTCCACTCAGCTCACTTGTCATAGGATATAATTCTCCAAGGGACTTAATAATTGTGTGTCTGGCCACCTTCTACATCTCTTCTCTCTAGATCCTTACACATCAGGCCTACCTGCGGCACCATGTTCTTAAAAGACTCCATGATCTTGGAACTCTTGGCCTCCTGATAGTAGGAGAAGCAACCAGTGATGATGACCACGGCGGCCAGCACAATGCCCAGGTACAGCTGGGTGTGAAGAGACAAGGCATTTCTCAGTGGGTGCCTCTCCTCTGCGCAGGCTCAGACATCAGCTTGCAAGGGTGACCGTCATTTCTCCGGATGACAGCAACCACGGGACTGAGTTGCAGAGCAGAGGGGCTGTGAAGAATGGGTGGTGGTGGTGCTGATGCATGGGGGAGGAGAAGAAGGGGTTAAAATGCTGGGGAAAAGACAGGGACTGCAGGGGCAGCAGGGGCTGGCGTTCTGGTGAAGCAGGTTAAGCCTTTGCCTGCAACACCAGCATACCATTTCAGATTGCCGGTTCAAGTCCTAGTTACTCTTCTTCAGATCCAGCTCCTTGCTAATGTACCTGGGAAAGCAGCAAAGATGGCCCAACTGCTTGGGTCCCTGTACACATGTGGAAGACCCTGATGGCTCCTGGCTTCAGAAGGTTGGCCCAGCCCTAACCATTGTGGCCATTTGAGGAGTGAACCACTGGACTGAAGATTTCTGTTTCTCTCTCTCTGTCACAGACTCTGCCTTTTGAATAAATAAATCTTTTAATCTTCATTTACAAAAATGGGCTACAAAGCACTTTGATGATCAATTGGGAGGATCATCAGAGGGGAACACATTTCTGGGAAAAAATTATGCATTTTGGGTGTGCTCAACCAGTAACTTTCTAGATCAAAGGTTAAGGGGAACAGGCTGGACCAAGGCCTCCCTAGAAATTGCTGGGAATATGGGGGATTTGGGTCAGAGGACTCCAGAGTGCCAGGCTGCTGAGCCCAAGGGAGAGCAGGGGTCGAGCACTGACTGAACAGACTCACGTTATCTTTGCTGGGGTCCTCATTGAAGTACAGCTGAATGCCATAGGCCACGAAGCAGAGGATGGCACCTGTCCACAGCAGGAGGGAGAAGCCACCGAACAGCTGTTTACAGAATTTGACCCATTCTGGAGTGGTGGGGGGTGGGGTAAGCACATTGGGTCCATTTTGTATCAGAAGTGCCTTTGCCCTTTCAGGAGTGTGGCCCTGTGTGGAGAAGGAGAAGGAAAAGGGGTGGCTACTGTGCTGTGAAGAGCCAGAGGAGGGGAACCTGCCATTCACAGCCCCTTTGATGGGGACAGAGAAGCTCCCTGGAGGCCAGTCTGGAAGTTCTTCTTAGGTAAGGTGGGACTTAGAAATTTGCATTTTTGAAGGGTTTGTGCTTACTGTGCTTACGTAGGAAGGGTTTTTGGTTTATGGATTGATTCACAAACCTTTTAGAACTTGACCTGCTGTTATATGGCCTTGTCCCACAGGTGCTAAGGATAACAATGGTCCCTATTCTTAAGGAGGTCAAATGAGAAACACATACAGATAATCATGATATCATGTGCAGTGTAACCATGAGATAGAATATGCAGTGTTGGGGCTGGCACTGTGGCGCAGCAGGTTAAAGCCCTAGCCTGCAGTGCCGGCATCCTATTTGGGCACCAGTTTGGGTCCCAGCTGCTCCACTTCCAATCCAGCTCCCTGCTAATGCACCTGGGAAAGCAGTAGAGGATGACCCAAGTCCTTGGGCCCCTGCACCCATGTGAGAGACTCAAAAGAAACTCCTGGCTCCTGGCTTCAGATCAGCTCAGCTCCAGCCGTTGCAGCCGTTTGGGGAGTGAACCAGCAAATGGAAGACATCTCTTTCTCTGCCTCTGCCTCTCTGTAACTCTTTCAGATAAATAAAATAAATATTTTAAAAAAAGAATATGCAGTGTTGATAACACAGGAGTATTGACACCCACGTATTGACTCTACACCTTAGAAAGAGGCAAAAACACCCACTTAAGACATAACTGCCTAGATTCTCATTCTAGTCCTGTGCATAAGCTTATTTGCCTTTTCCTCTCAATGAGAATGATAATAGAAGCCACAAATCCCTACCAACCATTCCAAACTTCCCACTGAAAATATGGGTGGGTGGGTGGGGTCCCAAGGCCCTTTTGGGGCAGGTCAGGGTCCCAAGGCCCTTTTGGGGTGGGGCGTCCACAAGATCAATTTTTCCCAACAATACTGAATCACTGCTGGCCTTTCACATGCTCATCCTAAGAGTGTGCAGTGGAATTTCCAAAGGCTCCAGGACATAGGATGTCGTGACAGATCCAGGACAGCAAAGATAGGAGAAGCCAGCTGTTTTCTATTTCAAAGAGTTTTACAGAGATGTAAGCCGTCTTGAAAAATACAATTATCAGTCACAAATTACACTAACATATACTGGGCTTACTCCTGTTATTTTTAAATAAGTTTAGAAGTACTTTTTAAACTTCTTGATTTTAAAATATAGATAGATATAGCCCACATAAGCAAAAGTATCTTGGTGTCTTTGACAAATTGTAGGCGTGACCCAGGGTCCTGCAACAACAACTTGGAAGGGACTGCTCTAAACTGTTGGCATTCACTTATCTAACCCTAAACTTTCTTTTGGGTTGTTGGCACCATCATATTCTTCCAAGTGGTGTGGCACTTGGCCAGCTTGGGGAGCTG
The DNA here is from genome assembly GCF_033115175.1 of Lepus europaeus. Lineage (NCBI taxonomy): Eukaryota > Metazoa > Chordata > Mammalia > Lagomorpha > Leporidae > Lepus > Lepus europaeus. Next base: position 125,460,894 of record NC_084831.1, on the reverse strand, counting down.
GGTAAGAGATCAGAACATTGGACTTGAACTTAGGAGCTTGATTTCTGGTTCTGCCTTTGTCTTGGTACCCCCAGAGTTGGAGTGGGGACCGCTGCCTCCCTTAGGGAGTTCCTCACTCACCCTTGACAGGTCCACGGAATACTTGGCACTCAGTTGTTCCAGGGTTAATCTGTGGTCATCCTGCGGGGACAGGAATATTGTTGAAGGAGATACAGTGAGCTGGGGTCATTTCCTCAGAGATGGGGAACAAGAACTGGGAAAAAGAGGAAGCTCTGGCTTGGGAGCAGGGCAGTGCTAATTCTCCAGGAAAGATGTCGAAAGGCTGAAGGCGGGGCAGGGTCTTCAGAGGGTGGTCTGTTCGCAGGTTCTCACCAGGACCACCTCCTGCTTCAGTTCCTCCACATTTTTCCGCTTCACCTTCCTTCTCTGAATAGGTTTCGGCCTCCTTTTAGGTCTTGGGCTTGGATTCCGCTCAGAAGGACTCACCGTCCCTTTCTTTTCCCCAAACCCCATAGCTATCTCTAGATACAGCTGACCCAGCTCAGCTGATGGGAAGAACGCAAAGAGGGTGAGGGGAGAGAGAGAGAGCAAGGAGGGCACACGGGAGGAGAGGCGTGAGGACGATGGGGCAGTGAGAGGAAAGTGGCGGGGCAGGGGGGTGAAGAGGGAGCAGGGAGGAAACGAAGTCTGCAGGAAGCGGGTGGACAGGGGGCACGAGGCGCAGAGGACAGCAGCGAAGGCCGGAGGAAGAGGCGGGAGTGGAGTTCAGTGAAGGCGGCGACAGGGTGAAGAGGTGGAGCTGAGGGAATGAAGAGTGATAGCGTTGGGAGACAAGTGGAGGATAGCGAGGTGCCCGAGCGATGAGGGTGCTCCGGGTGCTCAGCAAGTAGGAAATGCAGAGGCGCGGAGAGGCCACCACCAGTCCCCAGCCCTAGCCCCCGTGGGTGCCGCAGCAACGGCCCAGGTCTGGCATCACAAACGGCCCAGGAAGGTTCTAACCGAGAATCCAGAAGTCTCAGTCTGCTGGAGGGTGCTGGGAGCAGGTTCTGCCACAGGGAGAGGTTCAGTGAGGGTGCAACCAGAATAATGCTCCCGTGTGGTCCTGCGGACTTCTGATGCTTAGAGGGATCCCAGGTGGCTGACTCAAAGAATAAAGCACGTACTCTGTGTGTGCGCCTCCGCCAGTACTTTTTTTAAAGATTTATTTATCTGAAAGTCAGAGTTACACAGAGAAAGAAGGAGAGGCAGAGAGAGAGAGAGAGAGAGAGAGAGATCCTTCATCCACTGGTTCACTCCCCACTTAGTCACAATGGCTGGAGCTGTGCTGATCCAGGAGCCTCTTCCAGGTCTCCCACGCAGGTGAGGGGCCCAAGGACTCTGGCCATCCTGTACTGCTTTCCCAGGCCATAGCAGAGAGCTGGATCGGAAGTAGAGCAGCCGGGACTCGAACCGGCGCCCATATGGGATGCTGGCACTGCAGGCAGCAGCTCCACCCTCTATGCCATAGTGCCGGCCCCATCCGTCAGTATTGAGCTTGATTTCTCTCTCTGTCTCTCTCTCTCTCTCTCTTTTTTTTTTATTAAGATTTATTTTAAAGGCAGAATTAGAGAGAGAGAGAGAGAGAATGAATCTTCCATTTGCTCGTTCACTCTCCAAATGGCCACACTGGACAGGGCTGGACTAGGCCAAAGCCAGGAGCCAGGAGCGTCTTCCAGGTTTCCCACGTGGGTGCAGGGGCCCAAGCACTTTGGGGCATCTCCTACTGCTTTCCCAGGTCATTAGCAGAGAGCTGGATTGGAAGTGGAACAGCTGGGACTCGAACTGGTGCCCACATGGGATGCCGGCCTTGCAAGTGGCAGGTTTACCCTACATGCCACAACACTGGTCCCAGGTTTCATCTTCTAATTTTAGGAGCTCATCCAGCAGAATAGATGATACTGGGCTTTTGGAATCAGTCCTGGGTTTGAATCTTGGTTTTTCTACTTACCAGTCGTATGGCTTTAGGCAAGTTGCCTAACCTTTTGTGCCTCTCTTATCTAAGGGAGCTGTCATCTACTTTGTAAGATGATAAGAGTGAGGATTGAATTGAGAGCACAACGACTCACACTTGAGTATGTAGTAGGTGCTTAATAAATAGCTTGAATTCAATAGGGGTAATTTGATTAGTAGTTTAATGTGCACTTTTCTCAGTGAGAGTAAAAATACACCTTTCCTCGTGATAACACTGTATTTCCCCACTAAAAGTGACATATTTATCTCTTCTGTTCTCTTCCTCCGGCATCCCAGTGAGTGCTTTCATGGTATTGACTTTGTATGTGTTTTACATGCAAATTATATTCCACCTCCTTCCAGGAAGGCTCTGAAGCCTCTCTCTATTTCTTTCAATTGTTTATTGATTTTTTTGTCAGTTATGCACATCACACACATTTTCCCTTTCAGTCGTTGGATATCTGTGCGATTGCATTTTGGTCTTATAAAAATGTGACTATTTCTGAACCCATCCATCTTGGTGTTCATGCAATCCTCCTTCAATATTCAGAAATAGAAATGTTCCCTTCTCAACTGGGATAAATGAATCTATTTCTTTAATGTATTGGATTTTTCTCCTCTATTAAAAATGTATACAATAAAAGTGAAAGTCCTACTCCCTCTCCCTCCAAATTCCCTCCACTGAAGTTACTGCTACTAATGTGCTGCATGTCCTTCCAGTCTTTCTTCTACGCTGATACAAATAGATCTCTAAAAGGAGGCATCCCCTTTGCTCTTACGAAATCATTCCACTCTCACTTGTCACCTGTCATGGACACAAAGCTTATTTGTTCAGTGGTTGCAAGGCGTCTCACTTTCTGTATTGACCATGTTCTGTTCAAGCATTCTGACCACCAATGGATTTATAGGATATTTTTCCATTTATTTTTTTCATCACTGAGAACATTGCCACGGTGGTATCCTTGCCTATAGGTATGTTCAGGCCTTTGCGCTTCTATTTATGTAGAATCAATTTCCATTGCTGAATCACAGGGTACACTCACTTAAAATCTTAAAATATTCTGCTGGTTGCTCTTTAAAAGGGCCTTACCAATCTATGTCCCAGCAACAAGACGCAAGAATATTCCCACTCCTCACCTTTGATTCACTGGATGACCTTGATCATTTATTTTCTTTATACTTGGTGAGATTCAGTATCTTATAGTTTTACTTTACATTTCAGTATTATCTATGTGAGCATTTTCTCTTACGTTTATGGGCTTTCTGCATTTCATTTTCTTTTTGTAAACTGTCATTCTTATCATTTGCCCAACTTTCCATTTTTTCTCTTATTGATTTGTGGAACCCCTTACACATTACAAATATTTTATCCCAATCTCTATGTTTAATGTAGATTAAAAAATCCTTAAAAGTAATGTTGCAGATAAAATTAAGATTGCTAAATTCACCCATGCATCATTTATGTGACAATTACACTTGGTCCTGCCTTGCAACATGGAAGGTCTCCAAAAACAACTTTATGGAAATATCATCAACAGAAATTATTTCTGGAAACCCATTCTGTTTCACAGATTTTAGTTCAAAAGTCCACTTTTTTAAAGAAGCCTTCTCTGATGGCAAAATCACAAGTAGTCGCTCCCAGCCTTGCCTCTCTTTTCATGATTTTGCAACGTTTCTCACCCTTGAGATTATCCTGCCCATTTGTCTGTTGACTTTGCTACCTGAGTCTCCAGGACCTTTGCTGGTTTGGTCATGGCTTTGTCCCTAGCCCCTGGAACAGTGTCTACACAGGCACCCACAATTCCTGAACTCATATCAAATGAGTGAAGAGTTTACAGTTTCTATCTTAACATTTTTTTAAAATGAGTATTTCTTCTTCTTCTTTTAATATATTTATTTGAAAGTCAGAGTTACACAGAGAGAGAGAGAGAGGAGAGGCAGAGAGAGAGAGAGAGAGGAAAGAGAGAGAGAGGAAAGAGAGAGATCTTTTATCCAATGGTTCACTTCCCAATTGGCCACAACAGCCAGAGCTGTGCTAATCCGAAGCCAGGAGTCAGGAACTTCTTCCAGGTCTCCCACACGGGTGCAGGGGCCCAAGGACTTGGGCCATCTTCTGTGGTGGAATGAGAAGGCCATGCCAAGATGGCCGCTGGCAATGGAACCTGCCTTGCGCTGTGATTGGATGGCTTTGGAAACCACATGGCAATGGAGTCTGCTTGGCAACAGGCTGTGATTGGTTAGGGCGTAAACCACCCCTTGACCGGATTGGCTGCCTCTGCTATATAAGCTACTGTACCAACTGAAATACACTGTAATGCGTGCTGCTTGCCTCTGGCCTCCTTTCACCCGGCTCCCCGGGGTCTGTGTGGCGACTCCGCGCCTCTTGCCCCACTATGCTCCTCCTATCAAAACGAATCCACAGCAACAATCTTCTACTGCTTTCCCAGGCCACAACAGAGAGCTGGATCAGAAGAGGAGCAGCTGGGACTCGAACTGGTGCCCATAGGGGATGTCGGCGCTTCAGGCCAGGGCATTAACCCACTGCACCACAGTGCAGGCCCCTCTATCTTAACATTTTGAAAGTCATCACTTTGGGGCCAGTGCAGTGGTGTAGCAGGTAAAACCTCTGCCTGCAGTTCTGGCATCCTATATGGGCGCCGGTTGGAGTCCTGGCTTCGAATTGGCCCAGCTCCAGCCATTGTGGCCATATGGGGAGTGAACCAGCAGATAAAAGACTTCTCTCTCTCTGCCTCTGCTTCTCTGTAATTCTGTCTTTCAAATAAATAAATACATTTAAAAAAAATAATAAAAGAAAATCGCCACTTTTATCTGATGTGTTTTAAAATCCATTGGGAGAAATATAATAGTATCTTCTCTTCACCTGCTTCATAATTACTTATTAAAAACCACTGATAATCTTTTTCTTAAAAAAAGGATTTATTTATTTGAAAGCCAGAGTTACACACACACACACAGAGACAGAGACAGAGATAGAGAGACAGAGAGATACCTTTCATTAGCTGGTTTATTCCTCAAATGACCAGGGCTGGGCTAGGCTGAAGCCAAGAGCCAGGAGCTTGATTCAAGTCTCCTATGGGGTGGAAGCAGCTCAAATCCTTTGGTCATCTTGTGCTGTTTTTCTTAGGCCATTAGATGGGAAGTGGGGCAGCTGGGACACAAACCCATGCCCATGTGGGATGCCAGCATTGCAGGCGGCAGCTTTACCTGCTAAGCTACTGATACTCTTGCCTGGGTACTCCTGCAGCTGAATGTCATATCCATTATGTCATCTTCCATAAAAATATAGACCATAACTGATACTGGATTGACTCTTTTATAGAAACTTATTTTTATCTGTACTACATTCTGCCTTCCCAAACAGCATTTATGTTTAGCTTTCCATGTATACATGTTTCTCTTTATTTCCTTGTGCTGTCAATTTTTTTTTTAAATGCTATATGCTGCACATATTAAATCCTGAGTGTAATTTGTTTTGGTTCTCGGGTAAATAGTAACTCTGTGTTATTTTTTTAACTTTTATTTATTTTTATTTGTTTATCCATTTTTGGCAGTAAAACTTTTTTTCCATTTAAAAAATTCTTTTAATAGAAAGCTTTTATTTAATAAATATAAATTTCGTAAGTATAGCTTTTGGATTATGGCTGTTCTTCTCCCATACCCGCCCTCCCACCCCCAAACCATCCCACCTCCTACTCCCTCTCCCACCCCATTCTTCATTAAGATTCATTTTTAATTATCTTTATATACAGAAGATCAACTCTATACTAAGTAAAGATTTTAACAGTTTGCACCCACACAGACACACAAAGTATAAAGTACTGTTTGAAGACTAGTTTTACTGTTAATTCTCATAGTCCCTGTGATATTTTTTCTATTTCTTAATATGTAGGTATACATTTGATTTAAAAAAGTAAAAAACAGAAACAAACAAATAAAAACAAACAAATAAAAAAAGCCCCAAAATTAAACATAGTGCTGGTGCTGTGGCAAATCAGGGTAAGCCACCACCTGCAATGCCGGCATCCCATATGGGGGCTGATTTGAGCCCTGATTGCTCCACTTCTGATACAGCTCCCTGCTAATGCACCTGGGAAAGGAGCAGAAGATGGCCCAAGTCTCTGGGCCCCTGCACCCAAATGGGAGAGTTGGATGGATTTCTGGACTCCTGGCTTTGGCTTCGTCCAGTTCCAGCCATTGCAGCCATTTAGGGAGTGAATCAGTGGATCAAAGATCTCTCTTTGTCTCTCTTTTTCTCATTGTAACTCTGCTTTTCAAATAAACAATCTTTTAAAAAATGATTTTAAAAATTAACATCTGTACTCTGTCACTTTGAAGTCATTGCTTCTACGATTTTTTTTGTTGTTGTTGCTGCTGTTGCTTTGGTTGGCTTTCTTGGATTTTTTAGGTAGTCATATATTTTACCCAGAAATATGTTTGTATTTCTTCTAGTTTGTCTCTCTTTTTTAGACATTTATATACAAACACATTTTCCAGAATTCTAAAACTGTTGCTGTTTTTGTTATAGTTGTTACTATTATTAGTTGTCCGGACTTCATCTCCTGTCTTCTCTGAACCTGATGACGTTTTCTGATACGCTTTTCCCTCCAGTGTTTTAAACAAGAATAGACATTGAGTTATGCTGATAGCTTTTTCAGCATCACTTCAAGTAGTCATTTAATCATTGTTCTAGTTCATGTTAGCTGTTATTGACATTTTCTTTATAATATGTTAACTTTGCATTCTACCATCTGATGTATTATATTTGTACATAGAAGCTCATGGATAATGGAGTTTAAAAAGACCCTGGATAATAATGGAATTAAAAGATAAGTTTATTTTGATGCAAAGAAAACTGAAAACCATGCATATGAGAGGGTCTTCAATCAGTTTGTGGAAAATGTATAGTATGAAAAAAATCATGCATGGATTTTGAAATCTTCTCACCAAAATAAGTTTATCTTTTAAATCCACTTTCCATTGACTTTTAAGTTGCATTTGGATTCTAAAATTTATCAAAATGGTACTTATCTCATAACATAGGCTGGGCAGCAGCCTATTTTATACAAAAATTCTTTTGTATATTCTAGTCCAGTTAAAATAATATGAGGATATTCTTTGATGAATTTTCCATTGAATTCACTGGAGCCAAGGATATTTTTGAAAGACTCATTTTGTATTAAATGTCTTCCTTTGATATTGATCTAATCACGTTCTTCCTTTTTTTGCTGCATTCTTAACGTTATGAATATTTAGCTTGTCATCTGTCTCTGATGAATTAGCACATTTCCTATTCTGTAGATATAAAGGAAATGCCAGGGAAAGCCTTCCTGCCTAGGTTAGAGGTTGGCTTTGACTTCAGCTATTACACACACAGTCAGATTCTCTCTCCTCTGTTCGCTAAGTACTCCAGCAAATAGTTGAATCTCTTTGTATTTCTTTCCCTTTCTTCTCTTTTTCTTTCTTCTCCTTCCTTCCTTCCTTCCTTCCTTCCTTCCTTCCTTCCTTCCTTCCTCCCTCCCTCCCTCCCTCCCTTTCTTCCTTCCTTCTTTCCTTCCTCCCTATTTTTTATGTATTTGAAAGGATTACAGAGCAAAAGAGAGAGACAAAAATATCTTCCATCTGCTCATTCACTCCCCAAATGGCCACAAAGGCTGGAGCTGGGCCAATTCAAAGCTAGGAGCCAGGAGCTCCCACGTGGGTGCAGGGGCCCAAGCACTTGGGCCGTCCTCCACTGCTTTCCTAGGTGCATTAGCAGGGAACTGGATCAGAAGTTGAGCAGCTGGGACTCAAATTGTCTTTCTTAACCCCTGTTGCATCTTTAAGCTCTTGCCTTCTCCCATTCTCTGGTTCTTCCAGCACGGATCTGCCCAGCCCCTACTAGTCAAGTGTTAGTTATCCACAAATTCCTGGCTCCCTTTCAGTCTCCCCAGCTCACAAAGCCTTTGCCTAGCAAGCTCCCTGGGGCTCACTGGCTTTCTGTTCCAGCAGGTGCAGACGGGTGTGGTTCGGTGCTTCAGAGGGCTGCCTGCAGGAGCCACACTTGCTTCTGATGTTCCCGGCCTTTGAAACTTTCAACCAAAATTTACTATTTCCAAGCTTCAGTTTTCTCGTGTGCAAACTGGAAATACTAATCACCTCCATCTTACTGGATTGTCCCGAGGATTCTCTCAGTCGTCCAAGGAATATTTTCTTTGCATAATGTGTGTCAGACATTTTTTAGATGCTAAAGAACAGAATTTCTGTTCTCATGGAACTTATCCTGGAAGAGTCAAACAAAAGTATAAATAAGGGGCCAGTGCTGGCACAGTGGTTAAGCTGTTGCCTGCAGCAGCAGCATCCCATGTGGATTTGAGTCCTGGCTGCTCCACTTCCCATCCAGTTCCCTGCTAATGGCCTGGGAAATCAGCAGAAGATGGCCCAAGTCCTTGGGCCCCTGCACCCATGTAGCAGACACTGAAGAAGCTCTGGCTCTTGGTCAGCCCAGTTCTGGCCACTGCAGCCATTTGAGGAGTGAACCAGTGGATAGAAGTGCTAAGTACTTTCTCTCTCTCTCTCTCTCTCTCTCTCTCTCTCTCTCTGTGTGTGTGTGTGTGTATGTGTTGATCTGCCTTTGAAATAATAAGCCTTTTAAAAAAAAGAACACAGTCCTTGAGTTGGGATTAAAGGAATCTTTAATGAAGTTCCTCTGGGCAGAGCTCTCTGAAACTTTGCGGTTGTTAGGGCATGAAGCAAGCTGCAGTTGACGTTCTTAGAACCACGGCTACTACACGTGCCATCACCGCCACAACGTGATTTGGTCCAGAACTGACTTGTGACTGCTATTCTGAGAGCCTGGTGGAGGCTGTCAGAGCCAGAGTCTGCCTCTCGCCCATTCCTGGGGGTCCCTAGGAAAATGCACCTTTCCCATCCACGCCTGCATCTCCAGCACACACGCGTCCCTCCTGACTGCCTCCCATCCAGCTCGTGAAGCTTGCCGATGCCTGCTACTCAAGGGAATTCCAAGGCTTTTGTCTGTGCTACCCTCATCCCCTAAGGACAGCACGCAGAACTGTGGGGCCCTCACTGCCTGCTACCCTCACTCCATCAGGTTCACAGTGGCCGGACTTTGGTCTGGAACAGAAAAAGCAAGCCCCGAGGATCTGGGCTCTCAAAGACTCACAAGCTCTCTCTGTCCTGGGCTAAGCCTCTGTGGCTCTTGGGGTGAGATCGGCCATGAGGAAAGAGGCCCCTGCTACATGAGAGGGCTTCCAAAATGCATGAAGCACTGAGTTGAAAGATTTTGGCAAAAAAAAAAAGTTGAAATCCGCACATATGAGGCGTCTTCAAAAAGTTCATTAAAAATGTGTTATGCAGAAACTATGCATGGATTTAAAACTTCTTTGGCACCAGAATAATAAGCATTTTTGCATCCCATTTTCCCACAGCCTTCTGAAGTGTGTTTGCTTCCAGGTTATTTTGCAAGCTCACTTCATTCCCTCTGGCCTCTGCACCATCCTCTGTTCCCGCATCGTTTCCCTTCCAGCTCTGCCATTCACCCTCTCTCGGTGCTTCCGCTACAAGCCACCGCCTGCCACAACACACATTTCAACACCACAATTTGGGAGGGAGGCCTGTGTGAAGTATAGAAATTTGAATTATGGAAGACCTTTTTTTCCCACAAAGAAATGCAACTTTATTATTTTCAAGTACATATGTAGTGTCTCAAACTAACGTCTTACAAAGATCAGCAGTGAAGATGCTGTAGATGGACGTCTCTTAACAGATACACAGGGATTGAGGATAATTAGCCCATGCATTTGCTACTTCTAAATGAGTATTGCTAAAGTGCCTAAAAAGTACTGTCTTAGGTAGACTAAATATGCCACCCTTAGCAATAGTGCGTATGCTCTTAATTTATCAGACAAATGCCATTTTATTGTATGTACAAATATAAAATTTTGTCCACAGTCAATGAACTCAAATTAATTGGGCCCAAACTCATATGGTTTCCTATTTAGAGCCTGTTTAGAGCCAAAAGCAATGACGCACTCACTTCAAGTTACTCTGATAAAGCAAAAATTCCAGTGCAATGAATTAACAGGGGCTGGGAGGCTGTTTGTAGGCCCGACCTGCTGTTTGTCCTCTGTGCTCTCTTCTTCTCTGCCCAGGTCTTGCACTGTCCTTAGCTGTCTCCCTCACTTGCTTGGTTCACCTAGGGGGGTCTCTGAACAGGACATTCCCAGAGTCCTCTAAGCCAGGCTCAGAGAACAGACAGAACTGCCTGCAAAGCAAAACTGTCGGGTGGGGAGAGGGTAAAGGAAAGGGAAGTATCCCCGCAGACGCCTGAGACCAACTGCCATCTCAGGGGAGGCAGGCGCAGTGACCATCCCCGGGAAGGGCACTTGCTGAGAGGTCAAAGGCAAAGGTGCTCCTTGTACTGTGCCTCTTGTTGTCCAGAGGCTCTGACCGTGCTCATGTCCCTGGGAAGACAGGCTGGCTCTGGGAACTTCTCCACCCCGATTCTAGCCAATGGCCAGGGAACGCCTTTTCCAGGGCTGGCTTGGCAGTGCCCTGGAATGACGCAGGCTAGGCAGGATGGGCACGAGGCGGCCGGGAGTGGGAGGGGCCGGGGAGGAGCTGGCAGCTGTCCCTCTCTGCACAGCACAGAGCATGCTACAGGGCGGGGTGTTACCGAGCACATGCTACTGAGAGAGCTGGAGTTCCTGTGGCCCAAGAGGACCCCAGCGGAGCTCCGCGGCCTCTCTGTGGCGCTCCCTGAATTGCTCCTGCCTTGCTGCGACTCTGCTGAGATCTGAATTTGGTCTGCTTGTGGGGGATTCTAAGAGGGCAGGACACGGAGCTGGAGCCCATGCCTATCTGAAGAGCAAAGACACATCTCATGTCTTTTCAATGGCACCCCAAGTCCTCCCCTGTGTCTCTTTCTTTGCTATTTCCATGCCCCAACCTCCCAACTTCTGCCCAGCTCTCTTCTCCAGTCGCTCTCTCAAGCTTGACCAGGAGACAGGCCTAGCTCTCCAACCAGCTGCCCCTTCCGGCCTCATGGGGAGAGTCTTTTGTGATCTCAAGTTCCAGGGAGTGGGGACACCGAAGGGGACAGAATCAGGGAGAGGCTAGGGAGCTCTGAAAGTGGGAAGTAGAGTGAGGGTAGAGATAAAGGGGCACGTGGTGACCTGAGAGGGCCGCCTCCTCCCAGATCAGACAGGTCCCTGCCCTTGGATGCTGGTCTGTTCAAGGAGGAGGTGGGAGTGTAGGGCTAGGGCGAGGGTGGGGCTGGGGTAACCCTTCATTCCTCAGGACAAATAGACATCGTGGTGGAGCAGGCTGGAAGAGGATGTGGGGAGAGATGATTGTTCACAGTCAGGTCTATGGGAGGTCACCCCAGGCTTACTCCTCCGCCAAACTCAGCCTGTGGAGTGGCCTTGTTCTCTCTCCCCAAACCCCACCCCACTCTTTTCCATTCCTCCCCATCCCCGTCCCTGCAACACCTCCAGAGCACCCCATCTTTCCGTGCCTGGTTCTTCTTCCAGTGGGCTCAGTAGTACGTCTCCTTCTCCACCCAGCCTGTTGGAGAGATGGCAAAGGTTGCGGGGGGAAGGAGTTGGATTTGCAATGTGATCTTGGAAAGGAAGCAAGAGCTCCATGTCCCCAGGGCTTGGGACACTGAAGCCAGGTGGCAGAGATGCTGCTGAAGGAGGCAGAGGGAAGCAGCTGTGGGAGGGTGGGTGGGAGGGGGAGCCAGGGCCTGGGGCCACAGATTCCAGGGGACGGGGGTGGGGGGTGGGGTGGGCTAGCCTGCCTCTAGAGAAGACTTGGATTCAGCACAGGTGAGGGTGGAATAGAACAGGGCAGGGTGAGAATGCAGGTGCCTACAGCTGTCTAGGTAATAAGTGCGTGACTGAGGGAGCAGCTGCCCGTGGCTGGTGTGCAGCAATGTGACCCTGACTTTTCAGAAGTCACATTGGGCCAGCTAAAACACCACCAAGCCAGGACATATTGGGCAGACCACATCCCACAGTATCTATGCACCGTATCTGGTTTGTAGGCCAGCCATTGGCAACCTCCCGCAAGTGCTCAAAAATGTTTGCTGGGAAAACGAAAACAACTTGTCGGTTGACGCCTAGGAAGGAGGTGTGGTTCCGGTGCCAGTTCTGCTATTCCTTGCTTTTGACACTGAGCAAATAAATCCACCTCGGTGCCTCCTCTCCTTATCTGTCAAATGTGGGGGTCATGACAGAGGACCTGAAGGGCCCAAATCTGATGTTCTGTGACTCCAGGTGGAAGGGGGAGGCTTCGGAGATCAACTGTGAATTAAGTGGGACTTAGGACCAGAGAGGAAGAGGGCACAGAAGGCAGGTTCCACAGATTCAGGCTCCTGGGACCTGCACCCTAGGGTCTGAGGGTGCTGAGGAACAGGAGCGGGGAGGCTGGAGGGGTCAGACTTTGTTGGGGGTTGGGTGGGGTGCGCGGGTGCTCACCACCAGGATATCGGCGCAGGATGAGCTTTCGGACCTCATCATAGATGAAGATGAGGAGGCTGTAGGGGAAGGCACAGAACCACCACGTGACCCTGAAAGCAGCAGAGGAGAGTGTCAGGAGCATCAGAGGCCAGCACAGGGGTCACAGGAAGTAGCACTCAAATGTGTGAAAATGTGGACCCCAGAGAGGCTGGAGGCCCTGCTGCGCCTCTTCCTGGGGCCACTCCAAAGACACTCACTTGAGGGGGTACATGCGGAGGGCCACACCCATGCCCGGGCAGTAAGACAGAAAGGCAGCCAATGCCGTCTCCTCCAGGAGCCCAAAAATCAGGATCTTGTTCCTGGAAAGGCAAAGATAGGGAGGTGGGTAGCGTTTAAGGGGGGTGGTGGTTGCGGAAAGAGATCCAGAGACACTCCTGGGGCTGGAAGGAAAAGAGCGGGCAGGAATGACCACCTCCTCTGTTTTCTTCAAACACCCTATTGTCATGCTTTGCATGGCTAAGACCTCTCTTTTCCTGCTTACCCAGTTTACCTCTGATTACCGTCTGGCACACAGTAACTGTTTCTCAAGCCTGGGGCGACCATGCTCTGTCCTGAGATTGGCTGGTCAGCACCAGCCTGCCTTCCGGCCGGGACCTGAGAAGGGGTCCTCCCCCAGCAAAGCGCTTTGACAGTTCCTTCAGTGCAGAGCCCAGGCCCACGCAGACCCTGCACATCCCCAGCCTGTCCTGCAGTTGCTGGTGGTGCTCCACCGTCGACAGTCACTGAGGAGGAGGCCATGTGGAAAGCACCTTGCCTCCTGCACGGTGTGTGGTTGGTGTGCCTTAGCTGTGTCGGCGTCAAAAAGCGAGATGGAACAAGGTTCTGGGGGTATTTCCTGGAGCCGGAGGGGTGGGCTCTGTGCCCAGCGCTGCTGCTTCCTAGCTTTGGGAGGTAAGCAACCTGTGACTCCCCCGAGCCTCGGGCTCCTTCCCTGTAAATGCAGGTTTTACCTTTCCACCATCATGCCGCTGGGGAAACTCTGGAAATGTTGGAAAGCTCTAGAAAGGGCCAAGTGCCCCGTCCTGGCCATGCTCAGCCTCCCATCCCCCTGTGCATGGCTCCCGCTCAGGCTGACTCTAGGGGTGCCCATACTTTCCACTCTCTGAGGACCCCTCTTATTATTATTTTTTCTGTGAAGACCACATTTTAACTGACTTCTGTTTCTCAAGCTGCGCTTGTTAATAAGGGATACGGTTCCTCACTGGACATGAATCAGAAACATCCATGCCTTTCAAAGAGGCTGGAGCAGATACTTCCTTCACTTCATGGTTTGTTCTCTGGGTTTTTGCCCAAGGACCACACGTTAGCCAGCCTGGGAGCTTCTCCTAGGCAAGAGCTTGACTCCAGAGAGCTTTGTGGAATGATGCAAACAGCAACTCTGCGGACCTCCAGAGGCCCAGGGCTCGAAGGGGCAACCCGAGGCACTCTGAGGCCAGGTGACTTGTCCCAGGCCTGACTTTTGTCTTGCTTCTCTCCCTTGTGCCCCTCAGATGGGCTGGGCTGGGCCCGTTTGGCTGCATTCCCACCTTCCTGCCACGCATGCCCTGCATGGTCAGTCCCAGGCCCCAGAACTGTGCCCAAGTCTTTGGACTCTGGATTCTACGGATATACAGATGGAGAGAGAGAGAGAGAGAGAGAGAGAGAGAGAGAGAGAGAGAGAGAGAAGGAATCTGTCATCTACTGGTTTACTCCTTAAATGCCTACAGCAGCCAGGGCTGGGCCAGGCTGAAGCCAGGGGTGGCAGGGAGGCAGTGCATTGACGGGAAGCTGAGATCTGGAGCAGAGCCGAGACAAACCCAGGCCCTCTGACGTGGGAGCCACTATCCCAAGCTCCGTCTTAACCACTAGGCCAAATGTTCCCCTGTCCCAACCCATATCCTGCATGTTACCTTTATTTATCCAGCAGACTTCTCACGTTGCTCTCCTTAGGTTCTTAACTGGTACTGATCCAGAATTTTAGCATCTTTTTTTTTTTTCTTCCACAAACTAAGAGATCATGACAAAACTCTCTTGGGGAAGTGTGGCCATTGGAGGAAAAATAGGGAAGCAGCCTGATGCCTTTGGCCTCACCACCACCTGTGCTAGAATCCCCTCTTCAGTGTTGAGGACCTCTCAGGTGCCAGGCTGTGTGTCACTACTTGTAGGGGAGGAGCCCAGGGCTTGGGCTTCAGAGACCCGGGCAAACTCTTAGCAGCTCGGTGACGCTGGCTCATTCTTTAATCTTTTAAGGGCATCTTATCCACTAAACATATGTAGCATTACCCAGCTCAGAGGGCCATTGTGAGGTTCAAGAGTGAGTGTGAGTGGCAGGCACTGTGGTATAGTAGGTTAAGCCTCCACCGGCATCCCATACAGGCATTAGTTCGAGTCCCGGCTGCTCCATTTCCGATCCAGCTCCCTGCTAATGGCCTGGGAAAGCAGAAGAAGATGGCCCAAGTGCTTGGGCCACTGCCCCTGCACCTACATGAGAAGCCTGGAAGAAGCTCCTGGCTCGTGGCTTTGGATCGGCCCAGCTCTGGCTATTGCGGCCATTTGGGGAGTGAATCAGCAGATGGAGAACCTCTCTGCCCGTCTCTCCCTCTCTCTGTCTGCAACTCTGCCTCTAAAATAAATAAATCTTAAAAAAACACAGATTATAGGAAATAAAACAAAAAGAGTGAGTGTGAGGCACTCAGTGAGGTGCCTGGCACGGGGTAGCTCACTGCAGGAAGGCCTGAGCCAGCCCTGGGCACTGCCAGTGCCCAGGCAGACAGCAGTGCCTCAGGCCTCGGAGTGGGGAGCACAGGACACCCGGGTTTGGGGCTGGGGAAGTCCGATAGCTGAGTACTCAAGGAAGAGACAAGGAAAGGAAGGGAAGGAGGCAGGGAGGAGTCCATTACAAAACACATTTTAGGAGCAAAATGGGAACCCATCAGAAAGGCCCATCATTCGATCCTCTCCTCTCATCCATTGCAAACCTGGCTACAGATTCACAGTTGGAGAGTTACAATCTGAAGCCAGCTCAGCAGACCTGGTCCCAGCGGGCGGAGGTAACCTGCTGTGGGAGCCTGGCATGTATGTCTTGGTGGCTCTGCCTGGGTGGGTGGGTGGGCCCTGGATGGAGGCAGGGCCAGGTACTCACTTCATGCCCTGCTGGAAGACCGAGTTGCGCCGGGTCTTGCAGATGATGAGGTCGGCCCACTGCACAACCACGATGCTGGCGAAGAAGGCCGTGTGGCAGGTGAACTCCACCACCTTCCGCTGCTCGTAGGTCTGGGGGAGGGGGGGAGAGAGGTGAGCGTGTCAAGAGGAAGGCGCAGGACCGGGACGCGGCATGGTGCAAGGGCTGTTGTCCAACCCCCGCCACCTACCCTTCTCTTTGCCCTCAGTGTCACGTGGCCACTCCTGGCCACTCCCACCAGGCATCCGTCCTCGCCCCTCTGTGCATCTCAGTTTCACACGGCGCCACTCACCCACTCCTGTCCGTAGCTGTCCTCCAGGTCATTCATGGTCCGGTCATCCCAGTCGAGGCGGATTCCCAGCAGCCGTGATGGCAGGAAGCCATTCTCTGCCAGGATCACGAAGTAGGTGAAGAAGCCACCCAGCGCCTGGATCATCCCTGTGCGTGGTGGGCAACAGGCAGGGCCTGAGTCAGAGGAGGAAGCAGAAGGGGCCAGCCTCTCATAGCCAGATGGAAGTCCCTGACCCCTGGGGAGCTGGGCCCTGGCCCAGAATGATGCCTAGGGCTCAGCTCTTCACAATCTGGGACAGGAAGCCTCTGGCGGGGGTGGGAGGGGGGCGGGGGGGTCCTCCTCGGCAGGGGCCTGGCGCACCGATCTGTCCGTAGGCCATGCTGATCAGGCGCTCGTTCACCAGCTTGTCGGTCTGGGGGTTTCGTGGCTGCCGCTTCATGATGTCACTCTCAGCTGCCTCGTAGGCCAAGGAGATGGCAGGGACCTGTGTGGGGGCGGGTGTGGGGGAGGGGAGGGCGTTCGAGGGGTGTAGGAGATGACAGGCAGCCCCACGGTCAGGCTGAAGGCCTCTGACACAACTCCACAGCTGGGTGTTAAGAGCCTGTTACCCTCCAGGCCCCCGGGGTTTGTCTTTATGTTTGCAGGCGCGTCTGCTGCCCCGGGGCGGCGCTCCTCCATCCGCTGCCCACCCCGCACGCTGCGGCCACCTCGCCTGCCCCCTAGCCCACCCTGGCCTCACCATGTCAGTGCCCAGGTCGATGCAGAGGATGGTCACGGTGCCCAGGGGCAGGGGGATGTTGGCGATGATGAACAGCAGGAAGGGCGTGATCTCGGGGATGTTGCTGGTCAGGGTGTAGGCGATGGATTTCTTCAGGTTGTCAAAGATCAGGCGACCTGGGGGGAGGTTCTGAGGGCATCAGGGAGATCAGGGGGACTGCCCCCACCCCCAGCCCCGAGGCCAGCTGCCCATGGTGTCGGAGGGAGCTAAAGCAGGCCGGGCGGCCCAGAAGCCCAGGGTTGAGTCTTTTGGAGAGAGAGATGCAGGGAGCAGCCATGCTGGCTTCAGAAACGCTGGACGCCCGCCTCGCTCATGCAGCCCCTCACCCTCCTCCACGCCCGTGACGATGGAGGCAAAGTTGTCGTCTAGCAGGATCATGTCCGCTGCCTGCTTCGAGACGTCAGAGCCAGAGATGCCCATGGCGATGCCGATGTCTGCCTTCTTCAGCGCCGGGGAGTCGTTCACCCCATCACCCGTCACCGCCACAATGGCTCCCTGGGGAGAAGATCCGAGACAGCCAGCCCTGGAGGATGAGGCTACGGCCAGCGTTTGTTCCCTGCCCTGTCCCCTTAGCCGTTCCCTCCTGGCCGCCATGCTCACCTGTCTCTGACAGCCCTCCACGATGATGAGCTTCTGCTGGGGAGATGTGCGGGCAAAGACGATCTCCGTGTGGTTCCTCAAGATCTCGTCCAGCTGCTCAGATGTCATGTCCTTGAGGTCAGAGCCGTGCACCACGCACGCCTTGGCTTCTCTGGGGAGCAGGGGCAGAGACAGCTGACTCCCTGTGTTGTGCCGGCCCTTGCAGCCTCTCCCAGCCCTCTAGACCTCAGTCTGTCTACTGAGGTGGTTCCCCATTGCTGCAATTCTCCCTCTTGGTGCTCCTGTCTCTTTGAGGAAGTCGTGCACATCTTTCCTATCATAGTCATAAGTGGAGTTTGCAAGGCAAAGCCCTGTCCCTCTGTCCCCTATGCCTTCCTACAGCCGCCTTGCAGTGTAGACAGCATCCTGATTGTATAGTTGAGAGAATGGAGATCAGGAGGTAAGACGACACCCCCAAGGTTGCTCACAGCCTGGACACACACTCAGAACAGAAGAAA
This sequence comes from Lepus europaeus, assembly GCF_033115175.1. NCBI lineage: Eukaryota > Metazoa > Chordata > Mammalia > Lagomorpha > Leporidae > Lepus > Lepus europaeus. The sequence continues at coordinate 125,443,040 of NC_084831.1, read as the reverse complement.
TAGTCACAGAAATGTCAGAAGGTTCCGGAGAGACTGCTCAAATCCTCCCAGGGGACCCTCAAGCCTTGAGTGGCAGAGGAGGTGTTGATGAGGGGTGGGGGAGGGTACCTGCAAAGGCCTCACCTGGGGTTGACTTGACTCACTGGAATGTTGAGCCGGGCTGCAATGTCCTCCACTGTCTCGTTGCCCTCTGAGATGATGCCTACGCCTTTGGCAATGGCCTTGGCCGTGATCGGGTGATCCCCAGTCACCATGATCACCTTATGGGAAGGAGAAGAGAGAAGGAGACCAGAATGAAGGGGTTTCCCCCTCCCACCCCTTTCCCAACGTTAGAAAAAGCTAGATCACTAGGTGTTGGGTTGGTAGAACCCAGCCCAGACAATGCAACTCGTGTGTGTGAGTGTGTGTGTATTTGTGTGTGTCTGTGTGTGCATGTGCACATGTGTATCGATTGGGTGATTGAAGGGGAGAGACAAAGACAAGTTGTGCCGCGTTCAGGGGACCAACAGTTTTCAGTTCTTCAGGTTCTTTAGATGTTTTAGGAGTCTGCATTCCGTGGGCTGCAAGGCAGTCAGAGCTGGGGGAGCTTTAACAGCTCCCTCGAACAGAAAAGAAAGCCAGCTGCTAGGCAGGGCCCACGAGCTACTCAAGGTCACAGGGATCCAGAACGAGGGCCGGATTTTCACAGTGCCTAACGTGACAGCTGCAGCAGTCTCACTGGGCAGAGAGGGAGAAGATGGACACAGTGGCCCCTGCCTCCTAGACAGGGCCCACGCGTTACTCAAGGTCACAGGGATCCAGAACGAGGGCCGGATTTTCACAGTGCCTAACGTGACAGCTGCAGCAGTCTCACTGGGCAGAGAGGGAGAAGATGGACACAGTGGCCCCTGCCTCCTAGACAGGGCCCATGCGCTACTCAAGGTCACAGGGATCCAGAACTAGGGCCGGATTTTCACAGTGCCTAACGTGACAGCTGCAGCAGTCTCACTGGGCAGAGAGGGAGAAGATGGACACAGTGGCCCCTGCCTCCCCCACGATGTTCCCTTGCCTGTGACATCCCTCCCCCAGCTTGCCCTAACTGTGAGAGCACTCACCGCTGTTGCGGCAGAATGTGTGGAGTTGGGGTAGGGGGAAGGGCTTCACCTGGCATACTGGTTAGGAGGTTCCTAAGAGCGCAGGGGGATCAGAGCCGGTTTGGGAGAGCATTTGTAGGGCAAAGTGCACGAGGCCTGAGAATTAAGTGTCTTTGGGCCCCACTGCCTTCTCTCCCAATGCCACCACTCCACTGAAACTGCCCTCACGAAGGCCACAGGGACTCCCCATGGGAAAACAAAAACATCTTTGCAATCCTCATCCCCCTTGATCCTCCAAGGTGTTCGGCACTGTAGAGCACCCTTTCTGGAAAACCTACCCTCCCATGGCTCCCAGATTCCACCATTCCTGCCTCCACTACCTCTCTGCAGCCTCCTAGGGGGGCAGCCTAGTGGAAAGAAGCACTGGCCTTGGAGTTGGGCAGCAGATCTAAGTCCGAATGTGACCTTCTCCAGCTACAGGACCTGAGACAAGTCGGTTTGCCCACTCTCAGCAGGAGCGGGGAAGTGAGCCCTACATTCCCGGGGCTCAGGAAGAGTAAAGAGCCTCAGGGGGGCACTCAATGGATGGGATCCTGTGTCTCACCTCCCTCTGCCCTCCTCCCTGGCTCGTCTTCCTCCACCTGCCCCTAAATGTAGGTGAGGCCCAGGGTTTCATTCTCTCCCCTTTTCTTCACCCACATTCCCTTCCTGGACAACACAGTATTTATCAGAGAGCCTTTAATTCAGATCTCCCATTCTGACTATATCCAAACCTTCCCCGGGACATCTCGCCCTGGCTGTCTTACATATTGTGAAGGTCAGAACCAAAGTCACTTTGGTGACTCTCAGCACACCTCCGCCTCTGCTCCCTTCTTACCTAAGACACCACCCTCTTTCCATTCTGACCTTTTGTCCTATGTTTTCTGTAACTTCCGCATGCAGTGTGGTCACCAGGCTCTCAGATACGACTCTTCCTCCTGCTCCCATTGTTGCCGGTCTCCTTCAGGTAATCAGCTCTTGCCTGAACTACTGCAGCAGCCTTTTAAGTTGTCTTCCCAACTGCAGTTCAGCCCCAAATCTAGGCCCTTTTCCGTCCGTGTAGTCTCCAAAAAGCCAGGCCTGCCCTGCAATGCCTCTGTGGCTGCAGGATGGAGCCCAAGCCTGGCATTTAAGTCAAGCCCTTACAACTGGGTCTGACCTAATAAACATCAGCTTGCCTCATGCACCCCGTACAGTGTAGCCCCACACAGGGTACACGCTGTTCCCTGGTCCTGACACACCCTTCCCCCCCTCACTGCCCAATAGAATACTCTTCAGCCTTCAAGGCATGGAGGCACAGATCAAATATCATCCCCCGTCAAACACCGTCCAGTTCCTCGAGGCAGAGTTAACAGTACCCGTGGAGGTACTGCCCAGCTGCTGCGAGGGCTCTGGTCCTGGCGGGAGCACCTGACCCAGCAGGAGGAGCCTGGCTTTCCAGGTAAGCAGGGCACGCTTCACATTCCCAGTCTCTCCCTCACTGGGAGCTCTGTGTTGGGAAAGCTACTTCCCCACTCCGAGTTCCAGTTTGTTAAATCACTAAATAGGGACAATGATGGCTACCACAGAGGCAGCCGGGTGGGAAGGGCTCAGAAATCTCATACAGACACAGCACCGCGTCCTGCAGACTGTCTCGGTTCAAATTCTGCCTCTATGGCTTACTAGCTGTGTGGCCTTGGGCACGTGTAATTTCACACCTTACTGTCCCTCTCTGTAACAAAGGTAAAATACTAGTTTGCATTCACTCACAGCATGGTGAACATTGAGATCACAAGGATTAGTGCTTAGAACAGTGCCTGATTTATATAAAAGCTTAAAAACTGCCTTTTTCTTAAAAGAGTATCTAACTTATAGCAGATATTCAATGACCAGTAGATCTGTGATTAACTATAAGCATGACTGCTTCCCCTGAGAGATCAGGAGGCATGGAGCCCAGGCCCTATGCCTTATTCCCCTTTGTTTCCCTGGTGCCTAGCCCAGTACTTGGCCCTCAGTGGACAGTCTGAGTTACATTGGTTTCATAATAGGTGAGAAGTCAAAAAAAAAAAAAAAAAAAAAAAAAAGGAGAGCAAGTGATAGCATCAGAATTGGTGATCAGGAAAGGGGGATGGTAGCAAGTTGTAAACTCCAAGATGGAAGAGATCTCTGCTTAACGCCAGCACTTGCACAGTGCCTGATACACAGTTGGTAAATTATAAATTCTTGTTGAATGAAGAAGAAAAGGAGCACCATGAGAGGCAACTGTGGTTGGAAAGAGGAGCCAGAGAGGTGCTTGAGCAGGAGGGTGTGGGGTTACAGGATAAGGCGTGGGAGCAGACAAGAGTCTGCCAACCCCAGCCCCAGTGGTCAGAGAGAGTGGGCAGGAGTCGGGGACGGCAGGGCCACTTGGTCTCTGAGACAGGGATGCCAGCTGCTGCTTGAAACGAGAAGGAAGATGCACTTGATGCTGGGACAGTGAGCTGGACCAGAGAGGGGAGGATGGGCACGGGAAAGTGAGCCTCACCTGGGGGAGGGTGAGAGCTCCAGGAAGGGCCGACCTTTCCCTGCAGGTGGACGGTCAGTGGGTAGGAGGCCAGTGTGGCCTGAGTCTACCAGGGCATCAGCTGCCGCAGGCCCATGGCACGGGGAGGGCAGGACAGAGGGTCGGAAGGGAGGGGTACCTTGATGCCTGCGCTTCGGCACTTGCCCACAGCATCTGGCACAGCAGCCCGGGGCGGGTCGATCATGGACATGAGTCCCACAAAGCAGAGCTTCTCCGTGGGAAAGTTCAGTTCATCCGTGTCAAATTTGAAGCCCCGAGGAAACTTCCCAGGGGGCAGGTTCAGGTGACAGAAGCCTGAAGTGGGGAAGAGGGGGAGAAGTGAGAGTTTCGGAGGGGCTGCCCGGATTCCCTTCTCGGTCCTGCTCTCTGCTTCCAACCCTCACCCAGCACACGCTCGCCGAGGCCTCCCAGCTCCATGTAGGCGTTTTGAAAGGCGTCTTGCATCTCCTTGTCAAGAGGGATCTCCTTGCCCTGCACCAGGATGGTGGAGCACCGGTCCAGGATACGCTCTGGGGCCCCCTTCATCACCAGCACGTGGCTCTGGGGGCTGTCTTCTCGCTCGTGGATGGACAACTGGGGAACAGAGAGGTGGTTATGGAGGGGACTGTGCCAACCTCGGGAGCTCTAGGGCCCAGCACAGAGCCTGGTACAGAGCTGTGGCTGGTACGGAGCCCTCACCCTTAAGCAACAGCCCCAGTTCACTAACGATTGCCAGCAAAGGGAGAACCTCTGTGCAGAGGGGCATCGGGTCCTGAAGGTCCCAACTCCTGTGATCTGATAGTCACCTCCGTAGGACACTCATTCATTCCACAGTCATTAAGATCACGAATTCAGGCCCTGTGCCAGGGGCTGCCGCTCACCAGCGCCCCCTACCCAACGCTGGCCACAGGGGCTCTACTTGCATGTGGATACAGAACTTGGTGGAGACTGCATTCCTGGCATTTAACTGAGGGATTCCACAGGGGACTACAGAAGTGTGGCTCCCTTGAATGGGATGTAAAAGTTTCAGGAGTGTGGCTGGTGGATGGGGAGTTGTGGGAAGCAGAGCTGAGAGGGTGCTCGTTTCTAGAAAGGAGTGCAATAGGGTTAGGAGTTAATTGCAAGCAGACATGTAGTCAATAAGTTGTTATGGGGGCTGAGGCAAAGGCCAGGGAACCTGATCCTCAGCCCCTCCCCCCCCTCCTCTGACTAATGGTTTCCCTTTGGCTTTGTCCCCTGCCCCATTTCTGTCCCTCTCTCCCTCTGTCCTGACCTGATACTTATTGGTGGAGTTGAACGGAATCTCCGCCACCTTGGGGTTTCTGTCCCTCATCTTCCTCACTGAGCCACAGGAGAGCTCGATGCACTTGAGCAGCGCTGACTCGGAAGCGTCGCCTGCCGTGTCCCGCTGCCGGGAGAGAAGAGAATCCAGCGTCACAGAAGGGAGTGGAGGAGCGGGTGAGGAGGGCCCTGAGGTCTGCTAGGCAGCCACGGACCGTGAGAGGGAAAGGGAACGGCCACCTCCTACCTTAGACACAGAGATGTTCTCCTGCCCAGCCTTGAAGACAGCACGGTTGCAAAGGCCAGCAATCCGAGACAGGGCCGTCCAGGTTGGGGATCGCTTGTCAAAAGTGGCCCCTGGGAGCAGAGGAGGGGGAATCAGGATTGTGGCTCCCCTCAGGCACGCTCATGGCACCCCAGATGTCCCTCCACGCCTGCTCCCTTAGTGTCCCCCCTCCACTCCCACCCTGCCTCGGGAGTGCCCAGTCACCAGACTGGTCTTCGGTGGTGTCAGCCTCATGGATCTGGTTGTCAAACCACATGTGGGCGACGGTCATGCGGTTCTGGGTGAGGGTGCCCGTCTTGTCTGAGCAGATGGTGGAGGTGGAGCCCAGCGTCTCCACGGCCTCCAGGTTCTTTACCAGGCAGTTCTTCCGCGCCATGCGCTTGGCTGTCAGGGTCAGACACACCTGGTAGAGAGAATAAAGGACGGGTAAGCCTGGAGCCGCAGTTGTCTATGATCTCACCCCAGACCATGGCTCTCCTCCTCTTCCACTGGATCCCACTCCACAAACAGGAATGGGTGAAACGTAGCTGTAAAAGTGAGTGTGTTTGATTTTAACCATGTTGACTTGAGATCATGGGGTATATTCATGTGCAAGACACAGCAGAGAGATGAAGATATTTGACTTAGAGCTCAAGAAAGAGAGAGGAGAGAGCAGCGATATGAAAGCCACCTACACGGATGGGGCTCTAGAGACTGTGGGAGGAGAGGGGCTCACTCCAGGGGCAAAAATTGATGAGCAGAGAGCTGAGGTCTGAGAGTCAGGGTGGGAGAAGGAGGGGATAGAGGAGAAAACAGCCAGGGCCTGGCACATCATAGCCACGAACAAAGGACAGAATTCCAGGACAGCGCACAGCAGTATCCATTTCAGCAGCAGGGAGCTGAGAAAGGTCACTGGATTTGCTAGTTAGTCACTGGTGACCTTTGAGAGAGCCTCTGAAGGACAGCTGGCTGGGACGGGCCCGAGTGCAGGCAGGAGACAGGCACACGGGTGATGAGAAAAGGCAGCCATGCAGGCTCCACAGTGGAAACTCTAAGTGCCCAGGTAAAGTTGAACCTGAGGTTTTCAGACTCAAATTCTGAGCTATGTGTTCAATGACCGCTGGGTTCAGCATGTGATCTGTGACTTCAAGGACTAGAAGAGGAACACTGCTGGCAAGCAACAAGCCCCTGTGCCTCTGTCACTACAAGGAAAGGGTAGCAAGACCTTCCCCCTGGTGACACTTCAGCCTGGGCCACTCACGGTGACGGTGGCCAGAAGCCCCTCCGGCACATTGGCCACAATGATGCCGATGAGGAAGATGACTGCTTCCAGCCAGCTGTAGCCCAGGATGAGAGAAAGCACGAAGAAGGAGACCCCCAGGAACACGGCCACTCCTGTGATCAGCTGGATGAAATGTTCAATCTCCATGGCTATGGGCGTCCGTCCGACCTCGAGGCCCGAGGCGAGAGTGGCTATGCGGCCCATCACTGTCCGGTCCCCAGTGGCAATCACGATGCCCCTGGCAGTGCCTACAACACACACAGGGACAGCAGGTTAGGTGCATTGAGGCTTCTAGGGACTGAAGTCCCAGCCTATACCCTGAGCAGGGGAAACCTTGCTCATCACAGAGAGAATGAGCCAAAGACTCAGCCCCTGGAGGCCACTTCCAGGAGACTGTGCCTCACACAGGCTTGTCCTTCCTGCACAGGACAGCAACCCCAGCTCCTACAACAGCAAATTATTTCCCCTTGCACTTGGGCCTGGAGAGAAGTCATGTGATTAAGGTCCAAGTTCAAATGGAAGAGATTGAAGAAGTAAAATAAAAAGTGCCTGCAGCATTTCAGTGAAATCAATCTTGTATTTGCTATCATCCAAAAGTGTATTATGAACACGAAGTAAAGCACTCATTATGGATTTTCTATTTACCATACTCTCCAGATTTTCTTTGTCAACACTAAGCATGAATCTATGTGAGAAGCTGGGCAATTGCCAGCCCTTGTATGGCACTGCAGGGCTCTTCAGGGAAGGAAGTGTGGTGTAGTGGATAGAGTATGTATGTTGGAGCCAATCAAACCTGGGGTTCAACCTTGTTGAATTCCTACCTAGGGGTTGTCTTAATAATTAAACACTACGGTACATAGTAGGCACTTGACAAATGTTGGTTCCATTTGTTTCCTCTCCTCTCTTCAAAGCCAATTGCGAAGTAAGCAATGGGAATATCTAACCAGGCATTTGTGCATAAATCAATTGTGGGAAATGTACTGGAAGCTTCAGAATCTCAGCACATTAAAAATTCAGGAAATTTAATGTATGGTGGGTTTCAGTGTAATTCCAACCCTAGAGAAACATAGTATGCTGAGAAACAGGTAGTGGGAAGGGAAAGGCGTGCAACTGGGGTACAGGCCTCCTTCACCCCACTTTCAGAGGCTTGTGGTCCAGTTCTTTCTCCCACCACTGCTTACCCACTGCTCCTTATTAAGTCAGTCCTGACTCGGCCCACTCACTTCAACACACGGGGCAAGGGTTCCAGTTGTGCTCGGACCTCTTTCTTTCTTTCTTTCTTTCTTTCTTTCTTTCTTTCTTTCTTTCTTTCTTTCTTTCTTTCTTTCTTTCTTTCTTTCTTTCTTTCTCTCTTTCTCTCTTTCTCTCTTTCTCTCTTTCTCTCTTTCTCTCTTTCTCTCTTCTTTCTCTCTTTCTTTCTTTTTTTTTTAATTTGACAGGTAGAGTTATAGACAGTGAGAGAGACAGAGAGAAAGGTCTTCCTTCCATTGGTTCACTCCCCAAATGGCCACTATGACTGGCGCTGCACTGATCCGAAGCCAGGAGCCAGGTGCTTCTCCTGGTCTCCCATGCGGGTGCAGGAGCCCAAACACTTGGGCCATCCTCCACTGCCCTCCCGACCCACAGCAGAGAGCTGGACTGGAAGAGGAGCAACCGGGACTAGAACCCGGCACTCATATGGGATACCAGTGCCTCAGGCGAAGGATTAACCAAGTGAGCTATGGCGCCAGCCCCTCGAACCCCTGCCTTTCAGTGACGGTAGCTCCAGCAGCTCTTCCTGACCCTGCTTGTTTGGCTCTAGAACCCAGAACAGGGATGGGGGCACACTGGACAGCCTGTGCAGGGTGCGGACTTTCACTGGGCGTGGCATTGACCTCGCTGCAGCCTGAGGGAGGGTTCAGGTGTGCATCTGACTTAAAAGCTTTCCTGATCCTTTGCCAGCCTGAGGATCTGGCTAGCGAAAGGGTGGGAGGAGGAAGCAGTTAAATACAGAACCACAAGCCATAGGACACATAGGAAATCAGGGACTCCTAGCAATCAAGATTGGTTCAGGGCATCTGTATGTGTGTGTGGGTGTGTGAGTGCGCGTGCATGCACGCACAGTAGTCTTGACCCAGTGTTTGAAGGCTTTGGGACCCACTCTAGGAGTGGACACAACAGAGGTCTTGCTGACTGTTCCATGGAGTTATGCTGACCCTGACCAAAGGCTTGCTTTCCAAAGGGGGCTGTGTGTGTAGCACTCAGGGTCTCCTGACTGCCCCAGCTGCCCGCTCTGCACCACCACGGACTCCAGCGCTGACCAGGGCCTCAGTCCTCAGACCCCTCCCTCCCTCGGGCAGGGTCAGGAGCTCCCTGGGCAGCCCAGCTGCTCACCTTCCACACAGTTGGTGGAGAAGAAGCAGATGTTGCGGGTCTCCAGGGGGTTCTCGTGTGTGAACTCGGGGGAGCGGGTCTGGGGCTCCGACTCGCCCGTTAGGGATGAGTTGTCCACCTGAGGAGGGAGGGATGCAGTCATCAGACTGGCACAAACTCTTGTGCACACAGAGCTGTCTCCTGAGCCAGTTCCAAGCACACTCCATCTTCATGACTTGAGGGACAAAATTACATTTGTCCTCATCGCATATTTATGGCATTACTCAGCAACTGCTCCTGCTCTGGTTTGCAGCCCTGGCTCATACTGGCTTTGCATGTAACCTTGGGTTATTTCTTTAACCAACAGGGCCTTTATTTTCTCATCTGTAAAGTGGGGAATGTAAACAGCCTTTGCATTGCACAACTACCAGGGGGAGCCTCTAGCAATGGAGTCTATAAAAATGGCACCTCCTGGTGCTGCTCAGGGCTCAACGTGTGTGGCCACATGCAGCAGCCCTGCCTGATTGTTCTTTCAGAGCAGAATTAGATAGCATATGGGAGCATGCAGACAGCAACTGACACGTTTTCTGGCCCCAGCACATGGTAGTTATAAAGTGGATATCAAAGGCAAACAGTGTTCATAACACACAGATACTGGGAGACAGGACATAGCACTACATGCTGAGAGAAGGTTCGGGAGGGCTACGGACGTTTGGACCCAGGTCTCCTAGCCTTTAAACCATGACCTGGGCCCCTGCCACCTCTATCTGCCCAACCACAGGTGGAGCCTCTCACCTTGCAGCCGTGAGAAGAGATGATGCGGAGGTCGGCGGGCACGCGGTCTCCACCCTTCACCTCCACCAGGTCTCCTACCACCACCTCCTCTGCATTGATCTGCATCTTCTCTCCCTCCCGGACCACAAGGGCTTGCTGTGGGGAGGCCACGGGCAGCTCATGGAAAGCTTGTCTCTACCCTGCCCTCCTCTCACCCTCCACCAACCCCCTGTTCTGTGAGCATCACAATTAGGTCCTGGTGTGGGGAGCTAGATGCTCTTTTAGTAAGCCCCGGCCCAGAGCCCAGGCCTGCCGTCTACCTGAGGCACCATGTTCTTGAAGGAATCCATGATCTTGGAGCTCTTGGCTTCCTGGTAGTAAGAGAAGCAGCCAGTGACGATGACCACAGCGGCCAGCACCACACCTAGATAGAGCTGGGAAAGAGAGAGTGTGTGAGGCACCTGCCCTTCTCCATGCCAGAGGGGCAGCTGCCATTTATGGTGGGCAATCAGTGCCACCCAGGGTGACAGCACAGACCTTTGTATGTGACTGGGAGTGAGCGTGGATCGGGAGAGTGCTTGCTCCCAACCTCCAGTGTCCTAAGACAGAAGGGGCAGGGGAGGCCTTAGAGAGTCCCCCGGGACTAGAACTTCCCAAGGGGTGAAGGCTCAGGATGTACTGGGAAGGAGCAGGGAGGGGGGGGCCGTCTCATTCTGTACAAAGTGTGTGAGTTTTGAGGGGTGCATTTTCCATGTGTATACCCTCAGCTTTTTTTTTTAGCCTGAAGTCTAGGGTTGGGTGTGGCTGTGGGACTGTGATGTGAGTATCTTATTCCATGCGCCTTCCTTGACCCCATCGTGCTGCGGGCTCAGGGTTGAAGGATGGAGCCATCAGCTGGTCCAGGGGTCAGGTGTGCCGACTCACATTATCATTGGATGGTTCGTCCTCCATGGCGGCCTGGATGCCAAAGGCCAGGAAGCAGAGGATGGCCCCAATCCACAGCAGGATGGAGAAGCCCCCGAAAAGCTGGCGACAGAACTTGACCCACTCAGGAGTTGTGGGGGGTGGAGTGAGGGCGTTGGGTCCGTCCCGAGCCAGTATGTCCTGAGCCCGCTGGTTGGTGAGGCCCTGAGGGAGCAGGGAGAAGTGTGGAAGCATGCATTCAGATCCAACTCAGCCCTGACCACACCCCAGCAGCTCACTGGCCGAGGGATAATGTCCAGGTGAAGAATAAAAAATCCCTCCTGGTTGGAAGAGGTAGGGCACCATCAAGAGGGACCATATGGAGGAGGTGGCCTTTCTGATGGGATTTGGAGGCCTTGAAGGCTCGGGAGGATTTTGACTGTGGTTCCAGTTGTGCCCAGGGCCACAGCATCTCTCCTGGAAGCAGCCTGGCTAAGCTCTCTGGAAACAGACCTCAACTGGGTCCTCCTTGCATTTCTCTTCCTTCAGATTCTTCCTTTCCCCAAGGCTTCAAAGAGCAGCCTACATCACGAACTGTCACTGTCACATGGCTTTGGCAGTCACCTGTCACTGTCCACGGAGGGCCTCCCCCAGCCCTGTGCCCTTAGCTGCAGGCTGCTTGCCCTTTTCTGGATCTGCCTGGCATCCCATGCTTGCTTCTACGGCCACACTCACTGTATTGCCTTGGGATTCTATGTTTGCATTTCTTTCTTATGCTAGACCCTGAGCTCCTTGAAAGCAAGCTCTTATTTATCTTTGCCCCATTCACTCATCTATGCATTGAGTGTACAGTGAGCACCTACTGCCTGCCAGGCATGGTTATCAACACTGGGGATCCAGAAATGGACAAGAACAAAGTCGGAGCTGCCATTGTGGCTCAGCGGGTTAAGCCAATGCGTGGGATGCCAGCATCAAATATGAGCGCTGGTTTGAGTCCCAGGGGCTCCACTTCCAATCCAGCTCCTTGCTACTGCACTTGGGAAAGTAGCAGAAGATGGACCCAGTCTCCCTATCCATGTGGGAGACCCAGGCTCCTGTTTTCAGCCTGGCCATGCCCTGGCCATTGCAGCTATTCTGGGGCGTGAACTAGAGGATGGAAGACTTTTTCTGTCTCTCCTTCTCTGTCTGTAACTCTTTCAAATAAATAAGTAAGTCTTTTTATATATTTAAAAAAAGGAACAACAAGGCCCATGCTTCGTGGATCTTGGGTCCTCACAATAGGTGCATGCAGTAAACAAATGCATGGTAATGCCAGACAGGGAAAAGTGTTAAGGAAAATAAAGAACAGGGGCACAGAGTTTACACAGGGCAGGGGCCAGTGTTGTGGCATACTGGGTAAAGCTGCCTCCTGTGATGCCAGCATCACATATGGGTGCTGGTTCGAGTCCCAGCTGCTCCACTGCTAATGCACCTGGAAAGATAACCCAAGTACTTGGGTCCCTGCCACTCACATGGGAGACCCAGATGAAGCTCCTGGTGCTGGCTTGAGCTTGGCCCGGTGCCAGTCTTTGTAGTTATCTGGGGAGTGAACCAGTGGATGGAAACTTTTTCTCCCTCTCTCTTTCTCTCTGTAACTCTTTCAAGTAAATGAATAAATCTTAAAAAAAAAAAAAAGAATTTAGATAGGGGAGTCAGGCCCACAGGAAGCCTTCAGGAAGAGGTAGGGACCCACTACATCTTAAGAATTTTTTTTTTAGATTTATTTGTTTATTTTAAAGTCAGAGTTATAGAAAGAGGGGGAGAAACTGAGAGACAGCAATCTTCCATCCACTGATTCACCCTCCAGATGGCCACAATAGCAGGGCTGGGCCAGGCCAAGGCCAGGAGCTCCATCCAGATCTCCAACGTGGGTGGCAGAGGCCCAAACACTTGGGCCATCTTCAGCTGCTTTTCCCAGTCCATTAGCAGGGAGCTGGATCGGAAGTGAAGCAGCTGGGACTTGAACCGGCACCCATATGGGATGCTGGCATCACAGGAGGCAGCTTTACCCACTACGCTACAATGCCAGCCCCTCCCACTACATTTTTGATTAATGTTTTCTTTTTTCATTTCAAAACACTGGGCTTGGCAAGGTTGACTGTGCCACTTACTGCTCTGCGATCTGGGGAGGTTTTGCTCACAGACCAAGTCTCTGCTTTAACAATCAGATCTACAAGATTTATTTCTCAGGTTGCTGGAAAGAGAAATGTACATAAATGATGTACACTGCAAGGGAAGAGCAAATGACCGACTAAGTGGACTCGTTCCCTATTTCACGTGTGTCGGCTCCACGAGAGGCCATGTGTCACTGAAGTCAGGCCCTGCTCACACCTGCTCTGGGGCCAGGTCCTGAGGAGTTCTGGCTCCCAGGGTACACAAGGAAACAGCTTTGGAGGCGGAAGCAGGGGATCCCGATTCTAATTCTGGCTCTGTCATCACTAGCTGTGTGACCCTGGGCAAGTCAGGGCTGTGTGCGCCTGGGTTTCTTCACCTGAAAAGCAGGTAGCATTCTGGTTCTGCAACCTGCATGATTCTCTCACCTCTTGAGTTCCGTCCTGAGAAGCCTCGCCCCCACCCCCACTCACCTTGGACAAGTCCACTTGGTATTTTCGGCCCAGCTCATCCAAGGACAGCTTGTGGTCGTCCTGGGGAGGGGAAGCTGGTTACTTTGGGGAAGGAGGTTGTTGTAGGTGTAGAATGCATGGGAGGGCACAGGGACACAGGGGTGAAGCTAGGCGCATGGGGGCGCCCGGCTGACAGGGCTCTGGGCCTCACCATGGCCACTTCCTTCTTCAGCTCATCCAGTTCCTTCTCTTTCTGTTTCTTCTTGCCACCCCCATTCTCCGCGGTGGTGGCGGCAGGTGAGTACTCGCGGCCGGCCTGGAGGAGGAAGGAGTGTGCAGAGATCAGAGAGGACAGGTGGAGACTCTGCCCACACCAGGTGGCCAGGGAGCCCAGGCACTGGGAGATGGACCTAAAGGCAGTGACCGTCCTGGAGGAGGTGGGAAGGGCCCCAGGCTCCGTGGGTGTGGATGAGTGGCAGAGCCATGGGGCCCCGCGTTTGAACTTCAGGAACTCTTCAGGTCTGCAGCCCAGCCATTTCACTCTTGGCCTTCTGCTGCGATTTCTTTTGTTGAAAGGACCCAGCTGGTGCTAAGCACAAAACAAACCATACGCACATTTTGAAAGCCACCATCCCCCACTATCTAGGAGACTTCTGGAAAGGAGTGGATGGGGGGTGGGGAGGTGAGAGGGAAGCAGCACCCTGAAGCAGTGTCTGCCCAACACGATGGCTCTTGTACTTGGAGCAGAGGCATCTGGAGGATGGAGCGTCTTTGGGCAGAAAAGGGATTAGGGCAAGGCAGTGTCTGGAGCAGAGCAGGGTCAGGTGGTGAGTGGCAGAAATGGAACAAGCAGTGCTGCAGACTGGGAAAAGTCGCTGCTTGGAGGTCAGAGCACGTCCAGAAAAGGGGAGCGTGTGTGCCCTGAAAGCGTCTCCCTCCCGCGGGAAGGCCTGCCTGTGATTCATGGAAGGCAGCTCCATAGGCTTGGGGCCTCCAAGCAGCACTGGGTCAGAAGGTGGGTGAGGTGGTAGGAAGGATCCTTGTGTGTCTGGAAACACAAGGAAGTGTATCTGGGAGTAGATCCGAAGCTACAGCCTGTGTGAGTCTTAGGTCCAGGCATTCAGGTGGTTGGGGGAGATCGTGTGGGCATTTCAACTGCAACCTTACAAGGCCCCTTCCTCTCCAGGGCCCATGATCTCCTCACAGCCAGCCTGCCCGGGGCCCCATAGGAACTTCTGGGAAAGGAAGGGAAATTTCCCCTCCCAAGGGGTGGCTGTCCTGGGGTGACAGGATAGGAGGGGACAAGGAGTTCTGGATTAGAGAGCAAGTAAGGTGCCTTCTCTCCCCCTCCCATCACTGCTCCTCCCTCCCCCTCCTGTCGCCTCCCCTCCCTCTTCCCCCAGGACACAGTCTTTGTCACAGAGGAGCCACTCAGTGTCCCACCACGCCTGTTCTCCACGGACTTAGAGGGCATGCTGAGTTTTTCTCTATCACACCGTAGCTAGATTTTCTTCCCCATAAAGAGTAGATACCTGGGTAATATCAACAGCCGTTTTGTCTTTTTTTTTTTTTTTTTTTTTACAAGGTAATGCGTTTGGGGAGATTTGTTTGTTTAAAATAGTTTTTTTGGGAATTTTCTTTTTGCTCACAGCAAAAACTGGAGGAAAATAGAGAAAGTTATCACCCATCTCTTGCTCCCACACACAGGGAAGTCTCCACCACTACCAACATCTTGCACCCCAGAGGGGACATTTGTTATAACCGATGAGCCATTGACACACGGTTACTGCCCAGGGTCCATGGTTTACCCTGGGATTCACTCTGGTACAATCTGTGGGTTTGGATGAATGTTTGTGGATCTATATCCACCACTGTGGTGTCATATGGAATAGTGTGGGCTCCCGGATAATGCTTTTTTTTTTTTTTTTAAACCACCACAGAGCCAGGGGCGATCCCCGGGCTGTGGCAGCTACCCTGATCCCAAGAGCTCCCACCTCTCCCACCTCCAGGGTGGAAATCTGAGCAAGGGTGGGGGTGGGAGAGGTAGTGGGGGTGGATGCCGCTGTGGTCTGAGATCTTCGACCCTAGAAGGTAGAGGCTCTTGGAAGCTGTTACTCAGAAGCGCTCTTCTCAGAAAAGGCCGCCAATCATGAATTTGTCCTTCTCAGAAGCATCTGTGTCCAATCTATTTTTGGCTTCCTAAAGGCTGATGATCTTGGGGAGATAGAAGCAGCCCAGCTTGGGAGTGTTCCGGCCTCTGCCTTCCCCAGGTGACCTAAGAGGGTCCATCTCACTGAATGGGTTGAAAGGCCCCACTCTGTCCTTGGCAGCACGGGACTAAGACACGGTAGAAAAGCAAAAAAGGGACCAGAGGCAAGAGATCAAGCTGGACAAGCTTCAGGGCCCGGGCCTGCAGACAGGAGGGGGCTGGGCTGGGGGCAGAGGAGCAGGGTCCCAAGGAATTTCTGTACCTCCAGACGTGAAATCAAGTATATGGACATTAGACTCAAACACGTGCTTTGGAAAATCTCGCTGGCCCAAGCACTCCAGGCTGCTGGGTTAAGGCTGAGCCACACAGCTCATGCAGTGCCTCCTTTCTCCAAGCTCCCACCCTGTTCTCCCGAGGGCTCAACGTTTGGGACACTGTCCCTTCCCCCTCCTCCTGTCCTGGCAAGGACCTGAGGCTCTGCAGCCAGGAGCCTGTGGAGATTTGGGGCCAGCGGCTGCCCAGGCAAGAAAGAAAGAGAGGAAGCAAGGACCGCCCCCCCCCCCCCCACTACTACGCCCTCCCCCAACCACAGTCTCCGTCGCTGGATCGTGAATGCTGAAGGAGAACAGAGAGTTCTTTCTGAGGAAGCCAGAGGCTGGGACAGAGTGGGGGCAGCTGGAAACCAGCCAGGGCCCCCCACCCCCCGCCACCAGCCTCTTGGTGGCAGCTGGAGCAGGCCGGGCTCCCTCCCACCAGTGTTGGCCCTTCCCCCAACTCCCACGCTGCCCTTCATGGCCACCGGGTGATGGGGGCACAGTTAATTCTTGCTCCAGCACAGAAAGGCAGGGAGGAAGGAACAGGAGGCAACCCTAGAGGAGGACGTAGATAGTGAGTGCCTTCCTCTTCAGGGCTCTCCTGTGGGTTGGACTCCAAGGTCCAGGCGCTAGGTCCCTCTATTCACTTGGCCTCTCATGCCAGGCAGACCATATCTGCTCTGAGTCTTGCTATTGCTTCACCCACAACCACTGGGGGTGGAGGTTTAGGGTCTGCAGGGTGCTAGAGCAGAAAGACAGACTGAGACAGCAAGGCCAAGTCGCTTCCCAAGAAGGACCTCTTGAACTGAGTCCATAGGTGAAATAGGGAAGGGGCTACACCCCCTCCTCTGCCTCCATTTAGTGGGAGAGTAGGGGCTTGTCTGATCCCTCCCCCCAAGCCTGCCTCTCCTCAACAGGGGACTCCCTTTCTGTGGGGAGCAAGAGATGTTGCGATACAGTGGAAGGTCCCAGTATCTTCCCACAATAGTGCCTCTTCTGGCCAGAAACCCACACCTCACAGGTTGGCTCCTAAGGGCAGGCTCACAGCCGCTCACACACCTGCCCAGGGGCATCTATGTCTGCACCCTGCATCCGCACATCTGCCTGCACAGACGGCAGGCAGGTGCTCATCCGTGCACATCTGTGGGGCTTGCAGTCTCGAGAGAGGAACCTATGCGCACCGGGGAACACACGCACCAGGCACTTGGGGTCTATTCAGAGCTCCCACCCCAGATCAGGAACCCTGATGCCCAGACTTGGAGCTTCCCCAGCTGTTCAGCTCAGCGCAAGAACCCGTCCTTGCACCCTCCCTCTTGCACCCTCCCAAGGCTCATGGTGCCTTTTCGCTCCACGCCTCTTTTGCCAGCATTCCGCAGAAGGAAAGTGGCCAGGCAAAGGATGGTACGGGATTGGGTCACTTTTCTCTCCATATGGGAATTTCATTTCCAAGAACTCCGAGCCCAGTCCCTGCCCGCCCCATGTGGCTGTTAATCTTCCCCTTGGCAGCCACGGGCAGGGGTGGGCTGGGAGGGGATGCACTTCTCACCAGTCTCTGGGAAAGTCCTCAAAGCCATGGCCAGGAGCCCGGGACAACACTGCCGGGGACATCCGGAGGGGTGCCGAGGTGGGGGCTGGCGGCTCCTCATTCTCCCTCCCGCACCCCTCCCAGCTGTCCCTGGCACTCAGGCTCCTGGAGCTGCTGTCCGGAACTCCTGAGTGACCTGGGAGCGGGAAGCTCCCCGGCCCCTGTCCAGTCTCACACGGACCCCATCCCCTGGGGCTGGCCTTCCTTGAGGAGTGGGTGTTTTCTAGGGGAACCACCCCCCAGCAAAGGGGGATGAACAAGGCTTCCCCAGGGGAGGCCAGGGGATGCAGTGAGAAAGGAGGGACTGCCCGGGTGGAGAGCGAGCGGCACGGAGACCAGAGAGAGGCGGGCGTGGGAGCGGCAGAGCCGGTGGGGGCGTGGGTGGGGGGCTCTGGCCGAGGGCTGAGAATAGGAGGGCACTTGAGCCTGCCAGGGCCGCCGTTGGACCCGCACACGCGTTTGTCGCTCAGACACTCAGGTCCAAGTTCAGACTCTCCCACTCGCTCGGCTTCTCTCTGGCCTCCCCTCCACATCTCATTCCCACCTCATCCTTTCTCTATCCCCTCCCTCACCCCCCAGAGACAGCAACGCTGCTCTTTGGGGATACTCACCCCGCGACCCATCTTGGGGCAGAGTGGCTGAGGGGACCTAGGCTGGAGAGGGTCCCAAGCCCACACTGGCCCGTCTGGGGCAGCCGGAGACCCTGGCAGGCAGACAGAGACAGCCCAAGCCACTGGGTAGCTTTAAATAGGTCCCTCTCCCCCTCGCCCCCGCCTTCCCCTTCTCGGGAAAGAAACAGTTTGTTGAAACAGGATCCCCGAGGGCTCCTCCCCTCCCGCCCCTTTAGCAACTGGCCTGTTGATGGCCCTTTTCGTCCTGCAATGCCCCCCCTTCTCTCAGCACCCCCAGGGCTGGGGCAGCCACAACTGAGGGAGGCCAGGGGAGGGGGCCCTCGGAGGGGAGGGAGCAGTCACTCGGGATCCCAGGGTGCCAGGGCCTTTGTGTCTAAGTTTTCTCTTGTTTTCCAGGAAGGGAAACTGAGGCTCAGAGGGATTGCACAGTTGGAGCTCAGAACTCAGAGCCATAACTCAGGTCTCACCTCCAACCTCTTGGGGACAGAGGCTCCTATGCTCCCTCTGCCTTGGAGGCTGCAGGCCCCCTGCAGCCCAGGAAAGGGAGGACTTGAACCCAGGCTGGCCCATCCATTTGAGGCATTTGGACGGTGACAGGGTCCCAGCAGAGAGTCAAGACTGCTGGTTCGGGAGGCAGGCAGGGAGGAGGGTGTGGCCTGGGGGGGGGCAGCACAACAGCCCTTGAAGGCATCCCTGGGTTTTGTATGTCCCTTCCTTACGAGGGGACCTGCCTCTCCTTTCCAGTGTTGAGCTGTGAGCTGAATCTGGGGTTTGTGGGTGGTGGGAGGAGAGGTCAAAACAGGAAAGTTCTCAGAAGCACCTGGAGGTCTGTGTCCTAAGGAAAACCAGAACCGTGAGCTAGACGAGGAGGACCGTTGCCTCCTGCTCCCCAGGGAAAGGAAGGCAGATCAGACCGTGCAGGCGGGGGGCCAGACAGAGAGGAGGCCTGGGAGACACCGGGAGGGGGCCTTATACCAGCTAGAGACGGGGTGCAGGAGGTGGCCCAGGCTGGGAGGCGACAGGGCCAGCTGCCCTAGACGTGTTGTTGCTGCTCATTTGATGAAAGAGCTGAAGAATGAGAGGCCAAGAGAGGCAGGGGAAAGCAGAAGAGGGCAGACAGAGAAGAAAAAATCCTGCCCCAGCTTCTGCCCAGAGCAGTCAGAGGACAGGAACTTTCTGGAGTGTCCCCATTTCTCTGGGCACGGAGATGGGGTGCAGGGAAGCCAGCCGTGCCGGGACAGGTCTGAAGGCCTTGTGTGCAGCGGAAGCGAGGGGTGAGGGAGGGGGTGCTTTGGCGAGAGCCCTGTGGTGCCTGCCTGCTGGGCCGGGTCCCACTCCCTACAGAGGGATTATCAACCTCTCTTCCAGCAAATCCACTCTCAGGGCACAGGTCTCGCATCTGAATTCCCTAAATAACCCACCCCATCCGGGCCTGCTGTTGAGATTTTCCATTACGGATCTGTAAGGTCACATCCCACGTCCACCCTCCTTCCTCCTCCTGGGGTACAGGAAGGGAGGCTAGCAAGGGGGCAGTCACGGCCTTCTCATGTCTCCTCATGGCTCCCTTCACTAATCTTGGATTTGGGCCTGGGGTAGAACTGGCAAAGGAGGACACCAGGAGCGGAAAAGACACACCAGTTCAAGCTCCTGGGTGCAGAGGAGAGTGAAGTGGGAGAGAGGCTGCTGGCAGGGGTGGCTGGGGCAGGCAGCCTTGCCCTGGGGTCGGGGTGCACGACATGGAAACTCGGGGTTTAGCAAGCACCTATTCTTGGGTTCTCTTCTGCACAGCCCTCCCCAGGACACAAAGTAAGATAGAAAACTCCATTCCCAGAGCCTGAAGATGTGCAAACCCCAGACACTGGGCCTGCCTGGCTTTCATCCCCCCACCTTCGCCCCTGCTGGCACCTTCCAGTGGTGCCCAGTCCTTCCAAGGGCCCTGGCTCTGGGCCTCGAGGCCAGGCTCAACACCGGAAAGCACTTTGCCCTTCCTCTGCCCATACAGCCTGTTGGGGCACCCTGCCATGTCCTGTACTTGGGCTGCAGCTCAGCCCGAAGGGCACTGCAGCTCACACAGCAAAGGAAAGGGTGGCCAGGACACCCAGGGCCCGTGCTTGACCCAGGCCTCTGTCAACAGCCCCCTGCCGGATGAGAGCCGTGGCTCCAGAAATCTATCTCCTTCTCCCTCACTGTGGACTTCAGACTCCAGGACATAGGCCAGTGTAGACGTCTGGTCCTTTGATGGGGGAATGCCTGTGTTGGGCTGCTGCTTCCCGTAAGCATAGCCAGTGGTCCTGTTTATATCCAGACCCTGGAGTAAGAGGAGCAACGGAGAGAGAGAAAGAAAACAACTTGACGACATGAGGTAGGAAGGCTAGGATGACTGGGCTGAACAGGGTGGGGGGGTTGGGAGTGGCTTGATAAAATTCTAGATCAGAAAGGGGGTCAATCAGTGGTGCACGGGTGAGCCCTGATTCCTATGTGGTTGTGGCAGGATCTGGGAAGCAGGTGTGTGTGTGTGTGTGTGTGTGTGGTCAGAGACAGGGACAGAGGACCTATGCTTTCCTGTGTGTGTACGGCACACATCAGTTACCGATGCCGCAGACTGGCTGTGTGGGTGTGAGGCAGTGTGAATGCACCAAACTGCAATGCCGAAGGAGAAGCTCCCCGAGGGAGGGGGGCAGGACACGCACCTGGCTGCGTGATCAGTGGACTCGGATGCAGGCGCACGTCTGTTACACAGGTGTGTGCAGGCGTGTAGTGCGTGTGAAGCCGGGCGTGCGTGTACGTGAGAGGCCATGGGAGAATGTGTATGTGCACAGGCAGGCGGGGGGGTGGGGCTGCAGCTCAGCTGCAGATGGGCTTGCAAGGTCTCCAAGAAACAGTTTTGTTTCCTAAGTGACTGGCCTCCTGGGGCCTCCAGCCCAGACTTGAAGGTTGTTTCAAGATCATGAAAGGGGAGTGGGGGGGAGAGGGGGAGGGAAGGAAGCGCCGGGAGGCTCCATCACCCCACTGTCCCTCCTCCCGCCCCCTCACCCCACTTCTCTGCCCCACCCCAGCTCTCCCCTGCTGCCAGCGCTCCCTGGCCCAACTCTCCTCTGCTCCCCTCTTCCCTTCCTGCTGACTCTCCTTCTCCTTCCCTCTTCAAACCCTGCTGTCTTAACACCTGCCAAGCCCCCAGGGCCTTCCTGGGTTGTGGGTGGAGCTTTCCTGCTTTCCAGGGGAGGTCCTCTTGGGGCGCCCGATATGCAAGAGCCCACGATGCGCAGGTGGGGCATGCCTGGTGTCTAAGAAAGATGCCTTCTCACTCTCCCTTGCACTGTAGCCTCTGCTCCTTCTAGTCCCTCTGACCTCAGGGACCCCCAGGGGAAGGCTGGGCCAAAGTAGCTGCTGCCTCAGTTTCCCCACAGGATCATAAGGACTATACTAGGTTTTCTCTCTTCCTGTATTTTCTTTCTGATCTTTCTTTTTGTTCTACTCAAAGCAGACCCTAAGACTCTTCTGGGCCAGCGCTGTGGCGTAGTAGGCTAAGCCTCCACCTGCAGTGCTGGCATCCCACATGGGCGCCGATTTGTGTCTTGGATGCTCTTCTTCCTATCCAGCTCTCTGCTATGGCCCGTGAAAGCAGTGGAAGATGGCCCAAACGCTTAGGTCTTGGCACCCATGTGAGAGACCCAGAAGAAGCTCCTGGCTCCTGGCTTCGTATCAGCTCAGCCGTTGTGTCCATTTAGGGACACAACTGGCAGACAGAAGACTTCCCTCTTTCTCTCTGCCTATGCCTCTCTGTAACTCTGCCTTTCAAATAAATAAATAACTCTTTAAAAAATAAATAAATAAATTGCATTATGTAGAACTCAGGAAAATAAGAAGAGAAAAGCACCCAGAGGTAATTTCTTCCGTTTCTTTGCTGCTGCCTCTCCCCATCTCTTTTGCCCTCCTGTCTGTTCCTGGACTTGGGTAGCTCCATGTTGGGAGCCTACCTACAGATGCAAGGCCCTGGGAGAACAAGGAAAGGAGCCAGTGTGACCCAGAAGGCCCGAGTCAACCCTGTCCCCTAGTTGGATGGCTCAAAGTGTTCTGTCCCTCCGTATTCCTGCCACCCCTCGCTCATCATGCAGTCTGTGGTTGCCTGTCGGGGTCTCAAGCCCAATGCTAGCCCCTGACCAGCAGAGGCAGTGCAAACACTCCCCAACAAGGCGAACGGGAAGGGTAAGGTTGACGGGTGATGGACACACCACAAGCACCCCTGAGTTCTGTTGAAGCAGGAACTGCTTTATTGAGGAAGCATACGAAGCTTAGAAAGCTTACGAAGGACATGCGCAGTAGGGGGAGCCAAGCAGAGAAAAGGTCACACAGGCATGGGTAAACCATGCACAGGGGCAACTTAAGTAAACTATAGGGATCACGCACTGTCCACGTGTCCAGAACTAAAGCGGACTTATCCGTGCCGGTGGTCTGATCTTACATAGCTTAACCGCGGCAGCCGCAGACATGCCCCTCGAACATCTGCCAGGCACCATATTGTAATGGAGATTTTAGGCAATGCCCAACAATTGCCTGCAAGTCAGGTGGGCTGAGGTTCATGCTGTTGGGACCACTCATCACCTGTATCACCTTGGACAAGCCGCTTCTCTACCCTGCCTTGGCATCTTCATCTGAGTGACGAGGAGCAGGACTAGAAAATCTCTGGGGTCTCTCTCCTGCTCTGACGATTGCAAGTTTCATGCTACTTCCTCCTCTGCTCATGGCTCAGCTCTAGTGAGCAGCAGAAGTCACCTGCAGTCACACCTGTGTGAGAGCTCCCAGTTGGAGAGTTGAGTTCAGGAGTAGAGTTGAGGAGTGGGTGCTCTCGCCTTGTTTCTTAGTGTGACCAGAGAGAGGAAGCTGGTCCCCTGCAACCCCAGATATGGGAACAGGAAAGCTTTGTGTTTGGGCAAAGACTACCTTGATTTCTTATAGAGAGCCAGATGAGATGTGGGACAGGGCTTTGGTATCTTTTGGGCAGAAAGGCAGGGCTAGGGGTGAAGCTGGGGAAATCTGACGTCTCTCTGCTGGTGTTTGATAAGTAAATATCAGATGAATTTGTATTTCTTTCCAGAGATTCTTTGGGCTGAGAAAACTATGTTAAGAGCTATGGGGAGGATGAGGTTAATGGTCCTTGCTGATTATGGGGGCAAGGGTCACAGCTGGACCCTGTAGGGTTCCTGTTTGCCTTTGATCCCATCTGGGTAGAGAGGGAGCTGGCCAACCTTCCCAGCCCCCAGAGGGAGGTTTGCTTTGGCAGGAGATCTGACCCAACCACTGGCCCAGAGCACCCCACCTCCCTGCTCCCCCTATCAAGAGGCAGCAGGGCTGGCCCCCAGGCTCCTCCTTCCGGCCTCCTTCCTCTCTTATGGGGGGCCCCCTCCTCTTGGCTCAGGATACGGCTCTGTTTGTCTGCCTGTCTCCTTTGGTGTTCTGGAAGTCCAGTGAGGACTGGATACCCAGCAAACATCTGGCACACAGGGTCATGGCCTTCTTCCCACATGTGGGACCCCCCCCCCCTTGGAACTTCGGGAAGCTGGGCCTCTTCTGTGCTTTGGTTTCTCTGCAGCATGGGGACCTTTCTCTCTCGTGTTCCTGCCCACACGCGCTCACCACCATCCCTTGGGAGACGTGGGTGCCGCTGAGCAACTTGATCATTAGTGCATGCTCTTTTGGGTGTTACTGCTTCATTCAGACATTCCACGAGCATTTGCTGAGCACTTACTGTATGCCCTGTTCAGTGCAAGGTACTGCAGACACAATGACAATCAAGGCAAACAATGTTCCCATCCTCTGGTCCTTGTGTTCAGAATCTCATGCCATTAAATTACTAAATCCCTCTGCCCAGTCCCTTCACCCTGTCTTCCCAAGATAAGCACCTAGCCTTCTGGGGCTCCTGTCCATTTCCTCAAGCCCCCCCAACCCTCCCCCCACTTCTTTACCTCCATTTCTGCTGAGTGAGATGTGTGGGCCTGGACTCTCTGGATCTGGTGATTCTCTTTCCAATGTCAGAGCAAAAGCTGGACCCTGACATAGTGGTAACCACTCTGAAATGGACCGGAGGGAGGGCAGAGACTTACAGGGCAAGACTTGCTCTGACATTAACTAGCTTTGTGCCCTTGAGTAAGTCCTTTACCTTCTCATCAACCTAGTGTGGGCATTGGAAGGGCCAGGGATCCCCACCACAACTGCACGGTTACATCGTTCCCAACTCCCGGGGGTCATGTTTTAATTGGTTTGAAGTGGACCCAGGCATCAGCAGTTTTCAGAAGCTGCCCCGATGGGCCCGGTGCTGTGGCTCAGCAGTGCTGGCATCCCATGTGGGTGCTAGTTCAAGTCCCGGCTGGTCCAGCTCCCGGCCAATGCACTTGGGAAAGCAGTGGAAGCTGGCCCAAGTGCTTGAGCCCCTGCACCCATGTGGGAGACCTGGATGAAACTCCTGGGTCCTGGCTTCAGCATGGCTCAGCCCCGGCCATTGTGGCCAATTGGGGAGTAAACCAGTGGATGGAAGATCTCTCTCCTCTGTATTTTTGCCTTTGGAAAAAAAAGAAAAGAAAAAAGCTTCCCAGATGACTGAATGGGCAGACAGGTCTGAGAGGCACTGAGTCAGACTATCCTGAAGACCTCCAGCTCTGCAGAGGTGGCAGCTGGTGAGCACCTGTGGACTGCATGTTTGTGTCCCTCCAAAACTCTAATGTTGAAACCTTAAGCTCTGATGTGGTGGGGGCTTGGGAGGCAACTAGGTCCTGAGTGGGACTGGTGGGTGCCCTTACAGAAGAGACACAAGAGAACGCACTTCCTCTTTCTCTGTGCTCTCTGCAGCAAGAAGACGGCCATGTGCAACTCAGCAAGTGGGCCCTCACTAGGTCCTAGCTCCATCGGCACCTTAACCTTGGACTCCACAGCCTCTAGACTGAGGAAGACACTGTGCATTACTTAATTTAATCCTTGTAGCAACTATTTTACAGATGGGAAACAGATAGGCTGGGCCGGTGCTGTGGCGTAATGGATAAAGTCACTGCTGGCATAGCTGGCATCCCATATGGGTGCCGGTTCAAGTCCAGCTGCTCCATTGCTGATCCAACTCTTTGCTATGGCCTGGGAAAGCAGTAGAAGATGGCCTAAGCACTAAGGCCCCTGCACCCGTGTGGGAGACCCAGAAGAAGCTCCTGATTCCTGGCTTCAGATTGGTGCAGCTCTGGCCATTGTGGCCATCTGGGGAGTGAACCAGCAGATGGAGGACCTCTCTCTCTCTCTCTCTCTCACTCTCTCGCTCTCTGCCTCTGTAACTCTGCCTTTCAAATAAATAAAATAAAATAATCATAAAAAGAGAAACAGAAAAGCACACAGACCCTAGGTAGCTAAGCTAAGTAGGAGAGCTGGGATTCAAACCTGGTCAGTTTGTTTGCAGGGTCTGCACAGTTAACTTCTGAGCCATAAGGATTCAGAGAAGGATTCTTTCTGAGTTCTTGTCTCCAGGAGTGCATGAGCAGAAACTCCAGACTGCCAAGGTGACAGTGAGATATGCTCTTGAAAGATAATGAAGAAGGGGCTGGTGCTGTGGCACAGCGAGTTAATGCCCTGGCCTGAAGCGCCGGCATCCCATATGGTTGTTGGTTTGAGTCCTGGCTGCTCCACTTCCGATCCATCTCTCTGCTGTGGCCTGGGAAAGCAGTAGAAGATGGCCCAAGTCTTTGGGCCCCTGCACCCACGTGGGAGACCCAGAAGAAACTCCTGGCTCTTGGCTTTGGATCGGTACAGCTCTGGCCATTGCAGCCAACTGGGGAGTGAATCAGCAGATGGAAGATCTCTCTTTCTCTGTCTCTACCTCTCCTCTCTCTTTGTAACTCTGACTTTCAAATAAATGAATAAATCTTAAAAAAAAAAAAAAAGAAAGAAAGGTAATGAAGAAGGAAATTTGCTGACATGGAGCATCTGTGTTGACCTGAGCACTGATGGCTGCTGGTTGCCTGCCACTGGGTCAGTTCTCAGCTGGAAGAATCGGGAAGGTTTTTGTGGAGCAGGTGTCTAAGTTGGGCCTTGACAGATAGGATGTGGCTTAGGGAGACGGAGGAGAGAGACCAGTGTGAGCGCTGACACAGGTGCTGGAACTCTCAGTGCACAAAGTGATAGGAGCCAGGCTGGAAACGGGCAGGCAGAGGGCTTTGTACGGCATGCCAAGCGCCATTCTAAAAGCAAGTGTTCCTTAAAGGCTCTCCTGATAAGCAACCACCTGGGTGCTTGTTAAAACTGTGGAGCAGCAGGCACTTCTCTTAGAGATTCTGATTCATGAGGGTGAGGGTGGGGAGTGGGAGTCTGTATTTTTACCACCAGGCGAGTTGGAGAAATATTGCTACAAACAATTTGGAGCCATTTGAAGTTTGTGAGCAGAGGAGTAAGCTCACTCAAGTCACATTCTAGGAGAGCTCATCTCAAATCGGGGTGTGCGCGCAGACATGGGCTGCAGGGGAGAGACAGCTAGGGGTTATAGGTGAGGGTCTGGCGTGAGACAGTGGCGACAACAGCGAGAAGGGAGATGGGTGGGTGACGGAGATCTTTGGGAGGTGGGATTTCAGGGTGCGGCAGCTGATGGGATGGCAGGGTAAGCCAGGAGAGGGCAAAGTCATAAGGGGCTAGAAACAAGTAGTTCCATTTTCAGATGCCAAGGGGACACTTTGCTGTCCACTCAGAGGTCCCTGATGTGACCTTTGAGGAAACTGTTTCCATAATGGGTTGAGTTTTGGAAATAAAATTATGAAGGCTTGAGGAGTGTGAGGTGAGGGGGCTGAGGGAGGGTATAGGTGACCCTGACTCAAGAGAGAAGAAACAAGAGGAGAGAGAGAGAGAGAGAGAGAGAGAGAGAGAGAGAGAGAGAGATCCTCCATTCCGCTGGTTCACTACCCAAATGATCACAACAGCGAGAGCTGAGCCAATCCAAAGCCAGGAAGGAACCGGGAGCTTTTTCCAGGTCTCCCACATGGGTGCAGGGGCCTTAGTGCTTAGGCCGTCTTCTACTGCTTTCCCAGGCCATAGTAGAGAGCTGGATTGGAAGAGGAGCAGCCAGGACTCGAACCAGTGCCCATTTGGGACGCTGGTGCTGCAGGCTGAGGTTTTAAACCACTGTATCACAGCACCAGCCCCAGTAACCAGTTTCGTCCACTGATTCAGAGGTTTGTTCCATCTGGCCAGTCCCCTGTCCCAGGGACACCTGGTTCAGGAGCTGGGATCCCCCATGCCAGTGTATGGTGTCTCCGTGCCCCCTGGAGTGGTCTGGGATCTCCATCGCCCCGCCCTGCTAGCCGGTGGGACCTCCAGCCCCCACTTCTTCTGCAGATGAGGGTCTGCCCCAGACAGATGTAGCTGGCCGCGTGGGTCAGAGCCTGTGCTGTGGAGTCAGAAGCCCCGGGTCTACCTCTGATTGGACAGAAGTTTCAGCTTCTAACTCCGGATTCCTTGAAGCTCTGTCTCATGTGCTGTTTTGAGCATTGCAATGCTTAGTGAATGCCAGCTGTTATCTTCTGCCCTGAATTTCCACAGTCCTGGCCTTCAGACTGCAATTCCCTTCTCAGCTGGATCTGATCTCTAGCACAGGACAGAGCTCAGCCCTTCCGGGGCACCCAGGAAGACCACCTGTGTTTTCAGACGGATGGAACATTCTGGTTCTGAAATAGGAGGAGGGGCTGTCTATCAGCTGTGGAAGGAAGTGACCAGTGAAAGATGGACTTGGGAGAAATAACAGCCACATGGCCTCGGGAGAGACAGGCCCCACATCCCCTCTCTTGTCACCCACTCACGCTTACTCACTGGCTCCGGCACGCTGCAAACGGCTGCTGAGCACCTGCTCCTGCTAGGCAACTGTGCTAGGTGTGGAGCAGAGCATAAGAGAGCTTGCGGAGGCCTCAGCAAAGCTCACAGCCAAGACTGGGAGGCACAGCTCCCTCCACCAGCCCTGCAGTCACAACACAGAGTGGGAAATGCCATCCAAACGCTGAGGACAGGGGGCTGTGGGAGCAGGGACTGCAGCGTGTCGGCATCGGGACTCACGTTGGCTCCCAAGGCCAGCACATCCACCCCTGGAGCTCCATCTGTTTCTTTGTTTTCACAGCCTTCATTTCTGGCCATGTTTCCTCTTTACTTTCCTAACAGAAAGCCTTTGGAAAAATCCCACCCTTGTTTCACTTGGACCAGGGAAAAAGGGAACTGTCCACACTTCAGTCGGAATGGCCAAGGGGTGCCCGGTTCCTGCAGAGTCCAGGTGGTCAAGTGGAGGAGGCAGGGAGCGGCAGGAGGCAGAGCAGAGAGGAGCCTGCAGCCTCCGGGCAGGGGGAGGTGGAGCCACAGGAGGAAGCCAGCTGGGCTGGGAAGGCTGTGTGCGGGCCCACTCTCCCCAGAGCTCTCCACAGGCCCCTGCCCTCTGCACTCCCACCTCAGAGCAGCCCGTGAAGACCGAGTCCATTGTTCTTCCCATCCCCAGGGCCTCCAAGGGCCAAGGTCTCAGAGCTCGAAGTGTCTTTGACATGATTTGCAGCAGAGGGCGCTGTGTGTGTGCATGCTATCTCCAACCTCCTATGACCCTCTCGCCCCACCCCCAACACACACACACACACACACCACTGTTTCCTTTTCTTCTGGGCCCCCAATACTGCATTCATTCATCCAACGAGTATTTCTTGAACACCTACTATGCTCTAGAAGCTAGAGCTACGTTAGTGGAAAAAGACACTTACTTCACGTTTGTGCATGTGTGTGTGCCACATGTGGCCACATGAATACATGTGTGCAGGTTAGGGATGCAGAAGGAAGAAGCGTGGGAGTCAGTTTGCATTTGCATCTGGGTGCTGCCACGGCTGGGTGAACAGTGTGTAGGACCTTCTCACACAGTAGAGACAGCCACGGGACGCACCCTTGGGGGTGGTCAAGAGGATGACGTGACCAGTCGTGTGCAGAGAGTGTGCAACAGTGCCCACCCAGCACAAATGCTTGTGATGTGTGTTAGCAATCCGTGCTGCCTCCTGCTCAGCTCACCCACCAGAGCTGGGTGCCAACCAACCCGACAACGACCTCTCTCCAGATCTGACTGTTGCTCAACCTCAGTGACTCAGAGGCAACCACCTGGTGCTGTCGCCTCCTGGCCCCAAAGCTGACACAAGCATGAGCCCACAGACCTCTGTCTAACCACACGGCTGCCATCTCCTGCCCCGGGTTGACCTCCACCCAGCCCCAGGCTGTTCAGGTCGGGGAGCTGTGATGTCACACAGCCAGGGTAGCCACAGCCCTGCACCACCCCTCAGGACATGGGGCTGCACCGTCAGCACCCTCCTGGGAGTGGAGGAATGGGGAGCATCTGGGCTGGAGCCCAGGTACCCACCCTAGGGGACCGGGGAAACAAAGGACGGGCTGGGCGGGAGGCCGAGGGGATTCCGGCTCAGAGTGATCCACGCATTCCAGAGTGGGCGGCAGCTGGCACTAATCCTGGTACAGAAAGGCAGCCCCCCCCCAAGAGGCAGGGGCAGCTCATGCCAAGGCCTCGGTGGCACTGTGGCTCCCCTGTTCTTGAGCAGTTGTTGCCACCCCCTTGTGGCAGGAGTGTGGGTTCAGCCAGGGCAAGGGGAGGGCTTGGGGAGTAGAGGCCCACACACAAGTGTGCGAGTGCACACTCAGAGAGCCCACCCTGAGAGAGGAGAGAGGGGGAAGTGTGAGTGCCATTGTTGCCTGTGTGAGTGGTGGTCAGGGTGAGGGTCTTTGCTCCACCTCTGGCTCTGCCCCTCGGCACCCGGTGGAGAAAATCTTCCCTTGGGGAGGGTGGGAACACAGAACTCCACAGGGCAAGATGGGGTCAAGGCTTCGCAAACACGCACACATCACAGGCCATTCTTGTGTGTGAGATCCTGAGCTCCCCGCAAAGCTGGGGCTTGTACAGATTTCGGAGAGAGGGAGCTGAGCACTGCGTGTGTGTTTGCATCATTTCTGTATGACCTAGTGTCTGCTGAGCGTGTGTGCTTGTTTATTCGACGGCGGGTCTGTGTCACAGCTCCGGGTGTGTTTGTGGGTGTCGCGTTCATGTCTAACTTTAGTGATGCCTCTAGTGTTGTTGGCTCAGAGAACAAGCAAAGAAGCAGGGGTGGGAAGCGCAAGTTTCCCTGGAGAACTTTACGTTGCAGGAAATAAGCCAGACACAGAGAGACAAGCACTGCATGTCCTCTCTCATACATGGAAACTTAAAAAGTTGATCTTAAGTAGAAGAGAACAACAGGGCAGTGATTACCCCAGGCTAGGAAGGGAGAGGAGGAGGAGGGAGGTTGGGTGACACATTTACACAGCAGTAATAAGTTCTAAGCGACTAGAGTTTATAAAAGCCTACTAAAGGGGCTGTTGCTGTGGCACAGTGGGTTAACGTCCTGGCCTCAAGTGCCGGCATCCCATATAGACGCCGGTTCTAGTCCTGTCTGCTCCACTTCCGATCTAGCTCTCTGCTATGGCCTGGGAAAGCAGCAGAAGATGACCCAAGTCCTTGGGCCCCTGCACCTGTGTGGGAGACCTGGAAGACGCTCCTGCCTCCTGGCTCCAGATCGGCACAGCTCCGGCCGTTGCAGTCAATTGGGGAGTGAACCATTGGATGGAAGACCTCTCTCTCTCTCTCTCTCTCTCTCTCTCTCTCTCTGCCTCTCCTTCTTTCAGTGTAACTCTGACTTTTAAATAAATAAATTTTTTTTAAAAAAAGCCTACTATATATGCTATGTAAAATTTATTCTGTGTAATATTTATGAATGAATGGAAGAGCTCAAAGGCTGCAAACATAAATGATGGATGGAAATGCTAATCACCCAATTCTGTCACTACACATAATATACGTGTATTGAAGTATCCACTCTACCCTATAACTATGTCCAATGATTAATGCTAATTAAAATTAAAGTCATCAAATGTGTATGGAAAGGTAAAGGAGAGAAAGAAAATAAAAGGCCGATAAAATTAAATAAAAAACGGCAGCACAGCGTCCGCTTAGACTGTCCTGGGTTCAAATCTGAGCTCTGTTAGTGACGCAGGCACTTGTTTTGACTTCTTCTATGCCTCGGTTTCTCCTGGGGATAGGAGCAGCACCCACCTCGCAGACCTCTGGCCAGCGCTACCTGCCAGGAGAGGGAGCGCAGGATCCGCACCGGGCACAAGCGGCGCTAGGTAGCAGTGCCACCTTCGAACGCGCTGGTTTCTGACAACCATCACCGCGGTGCATGGCAGCTCAGCCTGGTTATAAACTGCTCAGGGCAGGGCTAAATTACCTTTACACGAAACACTCACGCTGTGGCCTAGTGGATAAAGCCGCTGCCTCCTGCCTATGGGCATGGGTTCAAGTCCCGGCTGCTCCACTTCCGATTCCACAGGGGAAGATGGCCCAAGCACTTAGGCCTCTGCACCGACGTGGGAGATTGAGATGAAGCTCCTGACCCTGGTAATTCGCGGCCATCTGGGGGGTGAACCAGCGGATGGGAGAGGAGCGTTCTCTCTCTCTCTGCCTCTCTCTATGTAATTCTGACTTCCAAATAAATAAATGCATCTCTTTTTTTAAAGAAAGAACCCACTCCGGACGCCTCCGTGCCACCTGGGCGCCTGGCCCGTCTGCCGTCTCGCGGTGCAGTGAATCAGGAAGCAGGTGAAGCTCCTCTGACGGAGGCCACCACACCTGGCAGTGGTGCAGGGCGGCTGGGAGGCTGGTGGCGGCCTGGGGACAACTGGACGGGGCCTGGACTCAGGCGGGGTCCCCGTGGTCACTGCCGCCCGGGAACCCCAGGCCGCCTCCGCCCGCATGTCGCAGTCGGGCCTGGAGGCTCACCCAGCTCCCTCTATGCCTCCCTTCTATGCTCGCCCGCCCCAGGGCACCGACTCAGATGCTGCTGCGACGCTTGTGTTTTTTAAACGCGTGTGATGAGTTGGCACAGAAATGCTCTCCAGCAAGCAAGGCACGTTCCTCCTGCGCGGGACGTGTGTGCGCCCGCGCAGGGCTCTCTGGGGGGCGGGTGCGTGCCGTCGTTCTGTGGAAGCACCTCTCCCTTTACGGCGGGTTTCCGCGTCTGCTTGCGTGACGCCACTCGTGCCCGAGCCGTGCTGTCCTCCCCCAGCTGGTCCAGTTACATAAGCGGCCCAAGCCGAGTCAAGCCTGGACCACGGGCTCCCTCTGCCGGCCACCTCTGGAACCCGCAGCCTGGGGAGGGGCACGCGGAAGAAGCTGCGCCCTCCTGGAGCCTTTGCGCCCCCTGGAGACCCCAGACCAGCCCTCAATGCCTACCTGCGTGCCACAGCTCCTGCGCAGCTTCAAGCTTTAGGCTGAGGATGATCCCTCAGCTCCCTGAAGGATCCTCCGATAACGTCCAACCTGGGAATTGTTGGTACTTGTTGCTGGTGTGTGCCCCTAGCAATGACAGCGATCCCTGGGGGCAGGGGACAATGCCTGTGCTGTTTACCAGGCCATCTCCAGTGCACAGCACAAGGCCTGGCCCAACCAGCATTTGTTGCATAAATGAGTTTATAGGTTGGAGAGGCTTGGGAAGGAGACACAGTGGGGTGTAGGTAGGCTTGGAGCTTTGGGGACAGACAGGCCTAGGCTCAAATCACACCTTGACTGCTGTGTCCAGCACTGCAAGGTGTCAGGTTAACCAGAAAAAAGAGTTGCATAGGTTAAAGAAGCAGACTCAGAGATTTTAATGAGGGGAGAGCAGGGGACACTGTCTACTGCCAAAGGTGGAGGTAGAGGCCGAGGCCCGGATGTCTGGTTACTCCAAGTATTCATTATCCATGGTGACATGATCGATTAATCATAAAAAAATGCAGTTTTGTGAAAACAGGATTTCATGATGAGGAAATTTAAACATAGTGAAACAGGGAACAATAGGAGTTTTGGTGTTCACAGGAAAGACTTGTTTGCTTGGAAGCTATGATTAAGAGAACAGTCGCAATGTGGAGGGTCTTGAGGGGGCCTAATTATTAACTGGTACAAGCCCAAAGCATTTCCTTGGCTGCTTTGTCATCATGTCACATGACCTTTGCCATTGTTAACAGAACATTGCAATCTGGCCAAGCATGCCTCCCGCAGAATTCAGGCCATGTGGTGGTCTCCAGTGGTCTCTGAAATCTAGGCCTTTAACAGAATCTGGGCCATGTGGTGGGCCC
Organism: Lepus europaeus; assembly: GCF_033115175.1. Taxonomy (NCBI): domain Eukaryota; kingdom Metazoa; phylum Chordata; class Mammalia; order Lagomorpha; family Leporidae; genus Lepus; species Lepus europaeus. Next base: position 125,410,021 of record NC_084831.1, on the reverse strand, counting down.
CAACGCTTGACCCTTTACCAGCTGTGCGGCCTAGGGTGGACCTCGGGTTGCTTTTCTGTCAAATGACACCATCTTGCAAAATTTGCTGTGAAGCCTAGCAGTAATATCCCAAGGGACCCTACCGTAGAAGCGTTCCAGAAGTGGCATCGGCTGCTGTGATCACGATGGCTAACACCTCTCACCCCTCAAGCAGCAGGAAGGCATTAAATCTACTCAACTCCTAAGGAAAGGGAGGATGCTGGGGCCAGCGCTGTGGCGTAGTAGGCTAAGCCTCTGCCGGCAGTGCCAGCATTTCATATGGGCGCCGGTTCATATCCTAGCTGCTCCACTTCTGATCAAACTCCCTGCTGGTGGCCTGGAGGGCAGTGGAAGATGGCCCTAGTGCTTGGGCCCCTGCACCCACATGGGAGACCTGGAATAAACTCCTGGCTCCTGGCTTTAGATCAGCCCAGCTCCGGCCATTATGGCCATTTGGGGAGTGAACCAGCGAATGGAAGACCTGTCTTTCCTTCTCTCTGTCTGTAACTCTACTTCTCAAATAAATAAATAAATCTTAAAAAAAAAAAGAAGAAGAGGATTCTTTTCTCCCCCAAAGCTCCCTTATGCGGTCCAGGGATGGACTTGGATGCAATGAGTCTGCAGGTTCCAGGCTGTGGATATGTGGATAAACAGACGCCCTGCTGGCCTGCCTCTGGGTCCACTCTGGGAGGTGATGGCTGGACCTCAGAGTGCCCTCCAGGCTCCCAAGCTCTGCTTCCTCCAGGGGTCCTGAGTGAGACTGCAACTGGCCAATCCATGAGCACCTGCTCTGAATCCGGCACTGTGCCAGGCTCTGGGAGGGTCTGCTCTGGCCCCTGCCACTTCCGCTCTCTGGGAGAGAACTCAGAAGGACAAGTAGGGGTTGAAGGGCGCCAGGTGCGAGGTGAGCCCTAGGGTCCCCTCCCATTGGCAGCCACTTTGGCCTGTCTGGCTGTTCCCTCCCTCCCTCCCCCTTGCCGCCCCTCCCACGCCCCCCTTCCCCAGGGCAGAGCACCTAGGAACCAGTTACTCCTCCTCACCGCCCCCTCCCCCGACCTCCAGGCCCTACCTTTCCCAGCTCCTCCCACTGGACACAAAACCCCAGGTCTGAACTAAACTTCTTAGGAAACGGTTTAAATAATAACTGAAAAAACAAAACAACGTCCCCACGCCAGTTCCTCGTTCGTGTGAGTTACCCTGTGCCAAACTCCAACGTCAGTTCTCACGGTTACCCCTGGGTGGGGGAGGGGGGTGCCGGCGGACATGATAGAACTCGGTTCTGTCTGCAAGGGAGAAAACTGAGGCCGAGGGAGGTTAAGCGGCGGCACCAGGAAGCAATGGCTTCCGGATGACGCACCCTCCTAACCCATTCTTTCATTTGGCTCTCTGTGGGGGGTGGGGAGGTGGTACAGGTCTCCCCGGGCCGTGAACGGGGTTTCAGCCCAAACCCCACCGCGTCCCGCAACTCCGGGGTCCTGCTACCCCTTCTGCAGGGTTTGCTGCGAGGCCCAGTGGCCCAGAGCAAGTGACTGGATTCTAAACGCGTGGCCACCACCCCAGGACTCCTGTACCCAGCCCTCCGGGAAAGGCCAGCAGGTGCAGGGCGGAGGTGAGCTCGGTGCGAGGGTGGACGGGGACGAGCCCAGGGCCGGGGCGGGGCCTGGGGCGGGGCCAAGGCTGGAGTCTGGCGGGGCGGGACTGTGACGGGGCGGGGCCGGGAACGGCGGCGGGGCGGGGCGGCGCGGGGCGGGAATGGTCCCCGGGGCCGCCGAGGGCGGGAGCAAAAGCAGCGGGAGGAGGCAGAGAGGAGGGGGGACCCGGCAGCTCCCGCTCGGCGCCGGGCCGCTCCGTACACCCACGCCTCGCTGCTTGGCTTCTTGCCCCCAACCCGGGCATGCGCCCCCCGCGGCCCCGGCCCCGCAGAGTCCGCGCCGCCCCCCGGAGACTCCCCAGATCCGGCTGCGCACGATGGGCGCCCTCCGCCCCACGCCGCCGCCGCGGTTGCTGCTGTTGCTGCTGCTAACGCTGGGTAAGCCCGGCCCCCGCCCCGACCGCGCCGTCTCCCCCGCCTTTCTGAACTCCTCGCAGCCCCCTTCTCCCTCAAGGGTGTCTCCAGCCTCCCCCGGCTCGGCGCCCCGCTGCTCTAGGTGAGAGCGTGTGGCCGAGTCTGTATGGGGAGAGGGAGGGCTCCCCAGCTCCAACACCGGGGACTGGGGCACCCCGGACCTCAGGGAGGCAGGCCCGCTTCTCAGCCCGCATATTTAGATCCTGGGGTTGCCGCAAACCAAGTGCTGCAGGTCCCTTCTGCCCCCCCCCCCGCTCAGTCCCAGGCCTGGCCTTGGGTGTCCGCCCTGCGTGGGCAGTGCCTGCCCGTCTTCATAATTGCACCAGAGTTGGCTAGAGGCCCAGGAGCCGCTTCTGCCCACAATCTTTGAAGTTGCTATTCCCTAATTGCCCCCCGTACACTTTATCTGAGGTTGGGGGCGGTTTCCACTCTCAGCCCCATCTCCACCCTGGGCCGGGTCCCTCCTTGCCGGTCTTCAGCTCTCCCGGATGGCACGGTGCCCTGCGACCCCCACTGGCCGGCACACCCCTTGAGTGACTGCTGCCCTGCCTCATGAGAAGCTAAGCTCCATGGAGACTGATTCTGCGAGCTCCAAGCAACTTGTCCGCAATCTGGGTGTTTATGGGGGCCGTCTGGGGCCGGCCTTGCATGGATGCTCCAGGGTAGTGACAGTGGGATGGGTTGAGGCCTGGAGTGGAGGCTCTCTGTAGGAGGTGTGTGGGCAAGAGTGTGGTGGGGAGACAGTACAGCTGCCTGCGTGACTGCCCAGAAGACCCGAGGCCTGGGAACAGGAGCTCCATGGGTGGGGGAGTTAGAGGAGCAGGGTGCAGGGGGGAGAGGGTGGTGGCTTGAGAGCTGGGGTAGTCAACGCAGAAGCCCCAGCCCCAGCCTGTTTCCAGATAGTGCAGTCTTCCCTTGCCTCACCACCCTGTGCCCACGGGGCTAGGAGGAGGCCTTTCTTTGGGTCCCTGGCCGGGAAGCAGATGGGTGTAGAGAGAGGAAGGAGCTGGGGGACCTGGTTGCCTAGCACTTGGCTCGTTCTCCCCAGTGGGCAGCATGGAGCAGTGAGGAGCCCAGGGGAGGCGGAGGTGGGGGAGGGGGGTGCACAGAGAGGATCTGAGTGCTCACCTGCAGTGAGTGCTGAGCCAGGATGTGAGCCCAGATCCAGTCACCAGGGAGGGGGCTGGCTGGGGAGAGGAGCTGTGTGGCAAGGCTGGGAGGGTAACTTTCCCCTGGGGATCTCCAAGCATCAGCAGCTGTGGAGCCAGGGAGTGCTGAGGGGCCCTTCCAGGGAGCAGGCAAGGGTGGGGTGGGGGTGGGGGAGGTGTCAGCCTGGCTGTCTGGCCTTCTTGCTGATTGTATGTGCCCCAAGCGAGGTGCTCCTGAGTCACAGATTCAGGGTGGAAACTGAGACCTGGGAGAGGAAGGGACTGGTCCTGCGCCAGACTTCTGGACCTGGGGCTGGAACCTGACATCCGGACTCCAGGCCTGTGTCCTGCGCCAGCTGACCACGAGTTCTCCCCGTGACAGCCAGAGGAAGAAGGAAGGGGCTGAGAGCATGGCCGTGGGGTAGGGAAGACGGGAGGGGCTGTTGTAGAGGAGCCGGAGGGCTGCCGGACCACGGAGTGCTGGGTATTTCCCTTCAGCCACTGCCCAGTGGCACGCCTGGAAGTGACTGATGAGGGCAGTCCCCTCGACCTCGCCTTGGAGTTCCCTCTTCTTCCCCCTGGATTGCCCCTCTGCAGGGGTGTGTGGGAGTCATGGGGGTGGGGGCTGAGGCAGCCCTCCTTACATCCCAGGTTTTCTGAGCTTATCTAATGGAGGCCATGGGAGGACAGGGGAAGAGAAGGAAGAAGCCGAGCCCGCCAGTGCTGCCAGGAGTGTATGCTGGGGTGCAGCTGGGCGTGAGGGTAGGGGTAGAATGAAGAAGAGAGGCTTGGTCTCTCCCAGGAAGAATAGAGAGGGGCAGCTGGGAGCTTGGTGCCTCCCTACAGAGAGACAGCCGTATGTAAATAAGTACATGCCGCATGCAAATAAAAGCTTTTGTTAGGGAGCTCTTGGGGGGCCTTGGGCATCAGCTGGGGTAGCCTAAAGGTTGGCACTGGGGGAGGGGCTTCTGCCCCCTTGCTGGCCTGGGCAGAGCCTGGTTCTTACCCCAGAAGTCCCAGGAGAAGCAGTGAGCTCATGGCGCAGCTGGAGGCGGGGGGAGGGCATTGTGTGACTGGGGCCGTGCCCTGTCCAGCTTGGGCCACTGGCTCCATTGTCTGGCCCAGGTGACGCAGCTGAGCCAGCCAGCTCTTCTGCGCAAGATTCGGCCAGCTCCCCTCCATGTGGGCTCAGAATCCCTTAGTCAGAAGGCTCTCCCAGCCAGGTCCGGAAGAAGTGGGGTGGAGGGGTAGGGTGCAGATAAGGAGGACAGGTGGAGTCAGGGATTACAAGCCCTCTCCTGCCCTGAGGGGCTCTGCCTCTGCTTGGCTGGAATGGGAGGCAAACCTGGGCCTGCACCACCTCCTGGACATCCAGGTGTCTTAGCATCCCTTCCCTGTTCCCAGAGCAGGCCCCAAACGGTGCCAATTCTCCCCAGGTTTCCTTTCCTTTCACAGGCAGGGATCAAGAAAGGTGGTGGCTGGGGACATGGAATGGGGACCCAGGCTTCCCAACTCCTTGTGCTTTCCCATAGGAGTTGGATGCAGTGCCCGGGAGGTGCTGGTCCCCGAGGGGCCCCTGTACCGCGTGGCTGGCACAGCCGTCTCCATCTCCTGCAATGTGAGTGGCTACGAGGGCCCTGCCCAGCAGGACTTCGAGTGGTTCCTGTACAGACCTGAGGCTCCAGACGCTGCCCTGGGCATCATCAGTACCAGAGATACCCGGTTCTCCTACGCCATCTTCGGGCCCCGTGTGGCTGCCGGTGAAGTGCAGGTGCAGCGTCTCCAGGGTGATGCTGTGCTGCTCAAGATCGCACGCCTGCAGGCCCAGGACGCAGGAGTTTACGAGTGCTACACCCCTTCCACTGATGCCCGCTACCTGGGCAGCTACAGCGGCAAGGTGGAGCTTCGAGGTACGGGGCCCTGGGATGGGGCAGAAAGTCACGGCCAGGTGGGACCTATCTCACTACCTGCTGGGCGTTGCAGCTCAGAGAGGCTAAGTGACTCCCACAAAGTCACCCGTGGTGGCTGGGGTGGGACTCAAACCCAGATCCCTTCATTGCAGTCCACTGCTCTCCTAGCAAACTCCCTCCTGGGAGAAGGGCAAGTGTCCTTAAGCTGTGCTGTCTTCTCCCCATTCCCCAGTGGGGTGGGGCAGCCCGAGGGGCTGAGCGGGCTGTACTCCTGGAGAGTCCAGAGGTGGGGTAGGACTTAGACCATCGGACATTCTTGCCCTTGTACACTTGTTGGTGTTTTCTCAGTATTTCAATGTGGGGTTGCTCTGGAACATAATGGTGAGTAGGCGATGGGCTGGTTCTACCAAATTCAACAAGTGTTTATTGAGCTGCTGTGGTGTGCCCAGCACTATGCTTGGCACCACTGAGTTACAGAACTAACACAACATGCAGTCTCTGCTCTCCAGGGGCTCACGCTGGTCTGCTTAGGGAAACAGGATAAGAGCTGCCAGCTCCCGGCCCTCCCTCACTCCTTCTCCCCTCTCAGTTCTTCCAGATATGCTGCAGGTGTCTGCCGCACCGCCGGGGCCTCGAGGCCGCCAGGCCCCAGCCTCCCCTCCACGCCTGACAGTGCACGAGGGCCAGGAGCTGGCCCTGGGCTGCCTGGCGCGGACGAGCACACAGAAGCACACACACCTGGCCGTGTCCTTTGGACGAGCCGTGCCCGAGGCGCCCGTGGGGCGAGCGACTCTGCAGGAAGTGGTGGGACTTCGTTCCGACCTGGCCGTGGAGGCCGGAGCTCCCTATGCTGAGCGGCTGGCCGCAGGGGAGCTGCGGCTGGGCAAGGAGGGGAGCGATCGGTACCGCATGGTGGTGGGGGGCGCGCAGGCCGAGGACGCGGGCACCTACCACTGCACTGCCGCGGAGTGGATTCAGGATCCTGATGGCAGCTGGGCCCAGATCGCGGAGAAGAGGGCTGTCCTGGCCCAGGTGGACGTGCAGACGCTGTGTGAGTGCCCACACCCCACCCTGGAGCTCCAAGGCCCGCTGTCCTCTCTCCCAGTGGACTCCGGGCCACCTCTGACTTCAGGGAACTCATTTTCCAAAGAGCGGGTGACCCTGTCAGCTTCGTTTCCCTCTCCACCTGTGACAGCTTTTCTCTGCCCAGGTGTTAGGGGAGGAGATGAGCATCCTGTCCCTGGGCCCTGGAGATGGTGACACCCAGTAAGGGGCAGACAGGAGGCCTCCAAATTGCTGCCGTCGGGGAAGGAACCACAGCTGTGGAGTCGGGTGCCACTGTGACATTCTTCTCCCCTCCCATGTTTCAGCCAGCCAGCTGGCAGTGACCGTGGGGCCTGGAGAACGTCGCATCGGCCCAGGGGAGCCCTTGGAGCTGCTGTGCAACGTGTCCGGGGCACTGCCCCCACCAGGCCGTCATGCCGCGTACTCCGTGGGCTGGGAGATGGCACCTGCAGGGGCACCAGGGCCTGGCCGCCTGGTAGCCCAGCTGGACACAGAGGGCGTGGGCAGCCTGGGCCCTGGCTACGAGGGCCGGCACATTGCCATGGAGAAGGTGGCGTCCAGGACCTATCGGCTACGGCTAGAGGCCGCCAGGCCTGCTGATGCAGGCACCTACCGCTGCCTCGCCAAGGCCTATGTTCGAGGCTCTGGGACCCGGCTTCGTGAGGCAGCCAGTGCTCGCTCCCGGCCTCTCCCTGTGCATGTGCGGGAGGAAGGTGAGGGGCTCATAGAACCTTCTGTTTCCATGCCCTCTCCTTGTTCATCGGCCTCATGCTCCCCTTCCACTGTAATTATGGGGATACCCTGAGTTTCCTGGGACCTAACCCCCTGTCCCTGTCCCCCGCCCTCTGATTCCCTGTCCTCTGTTTTGCAGGTGTGGTGCTGGAGGCCGTGGCATGGCTGGCAGGGGGCACAGTGTACCGGGGGGAGACTGCCTCCCTGTTGTGCAACATCTCCGTGCGGGGTGGCCCCCCGGGACTGCGGCTGGCTGCCAGCTGGTGGGTGGAGCGACCAGAGGAGGGGGAACTGAGCTCTTCCCCTGCCCAGCTGGTGGGCGGCGTGGGCCAGGACGGGGTGGCAGAGCTGGGGGTCCGGCCCGGAGGAGGCCCTGTGAGCGTGGAGCTGGTGGGGCCCCGAAGCCATCGGCTGAGACTGCACAGCTTGGGGCCCGAGGACGAGGGCGTGTACCACTGCGCCCCTAGCGCCTGGGTGCAGCACGCAGACTACAGCTGGTACCAGGCTGGCAGTGCCCGCTCTGGGCCCGTCACAGTCTACCCCTACATGCATGGTGAGTGGTTCCCACCCTCCAGCCCCTGCCTCATTGTCCCTTCCCTGCTTCTGAGCCTCCTGCCGCCATCCTCTCTCTCATCCATGTATCCTGCATGAAAGGTCTCGGGAACCCAGTTTTTGTCCCTTGTGTCCACCTGTACCCACATCCTCATGATGTGGAGAGGGCAGCAGTGGGTGGGGGAGGGACCGTGTGCACAGGGGAGCTGGGGGATGAGTGTGACGGTGAGGGAGGGGAGACGAGGGCACCCCTTCTGAACTGAACCACCCTCTCTCACCCAGCCCTAGACACCCTGTTTGTGCCCCTGCTGGTGGGAACAGGGGTAGCTCTAGTGACCGGCGCCATCGTCCTTGGCACCATCACCTGCTGTTTCATGAAGAGGCTGCGGAAGCGGTGATCCCTCACTCCCCAGGTGAGGGGGGAAAACGCCCCCCCATCCTGTCTTGTCTTCCTTAGGCCTCCTGCCTCCAAGTCCTAAGCTGAACTGCTCCCTCCCCCACCTAGGGGAAGAGCAGGTGGCTCAGCTCTGCAGCATCCGGTTAGGGAGGGAGGCCCGCCCGCCAGGGCTCTCTGACCTCAGCCCCCTCTACGCTTTCTCCAGTTCTTGCAGGTGTTGACTGTCTTCCGGCCCAGCTCCAAGCCCTCTGTCTGGTTGCCTGGACACCCTCTCCCTCTTCCCCCCTCCCTGTTAATTTATTTGACCCCCTCCCCCAGCCCAGAGTGGGAGACATGGCCCCTACTTCCCACTCCTCACCTCCCAAATGCCTCCCTCTGGCCTCCTGTTCTTGATCTCATACCTGCCCCTGGGGAGGCCATTCCCTGTCCCAGTCCCAGAATTAGTTTTTCTAAAATGTGAATAAACGGTTTTACACAACCCAGGCCTGGCTGTGTCTTCCCCCAGCACAAGGCTGTAAGAGGCTGGGGCGGGGTGGGGTGGGGTGGTAGGCAGGTTGGGGCCCGACAGCCTGTTCTGGACAACCCAGGCTTCTCTCCCCACCACAGACACCATCTGGCCTCTGTGGGCTGTGCCGCCCACTCCAGGAGGGGACACCTGGGTCCCATCTGTTGCCGGAATTGTCAGTGCTGAGCCAGCTCCTCACTGGGCTTCTGCTTGGGAGAGAGCATGGAGAGGGAGGGGGAGTTCTGGCTGAGCTTTAGCCCTGCCCTCGCCAACCACCCACGTTAGAGGGCAAGGGCTTCGGGGGGGGGGGGGCAGTGTCTTTCCTGAGCTCCCCAGACTCCTCCACACCCCTCTGCCTGGCTCATTCTCCTGGTCAGGCTAGTCTTAGACCTGACTCCTCCCAGCAGCCCCTGGGGCATCTTTTTCCTCCTGACCTTAATTATCCTGTCTGGCAGCAGGACAATAGGAGCCCAGAGCGCAGCCACCTGGGTGGCGGGGACAGTGGCAGTCAGGAGGACCTGTGTGTCCACAGAGCCACTGCACCTGCGCCCACCCCTACCTAGCTTCTCTCCTTTGCCTAAGGATTCTCTGATCCTAAAATTCACAGCCGGACTGAAGCTGAAGAGGCATTCAGTAACCCTGTTTCAGTTTAGTTATTTAGACATTTATTGAGCATTACTGATTTGCTAAATGTCATTTTTACAGATGAGAAATCAGGTCCGGAGAAGTGATGTGACTTTGCCCAGCATCATAGAGCTAAAAGTGATGGTCAGTGTCAGGACCAGAACCCAGGCCTCCTGATTGTGTGCACCGTATGGTGGTGCCCTGAGTGGGGATGGTGGCAAGGAGGCATGGGGCAGGGTCTCAGTGACTTCCAGGGGGAGGAGGAGGCCTGGCCCAGCCTCAGTGTCCCTGCCTGTTCAGTTTCAGTGGGCTGACCACCATGTGCCTGTGTGTATGGAGCTGGGCAGCCCCCACACCGGTCTGCACTGCACCTGTTACACTGAATTGAACCAGAATCACTCCCATGCCCTGTCCCAACGTCCGTCTATTCTTGAGGGGACAGCTGATGCCAGCGTTCGGAAACTCTGTCTTTGAGGGTGACTCGGGTGGTCCTGTAACCGTGCCTAGACTGACAGGAGGGGCGGCAGCTTGGCTCCTCTGAGGCTGCCTCTTTGCTTCCCCTGCTCCCAGGAGGCACAATGCCCCTGGGACCCTGGGTCCCAGCCGGGGACTGGCCCCTCACACGTCCTGCTTCGTGGGCAGGACTCTTTTCCAGGAGGCCGGCCTCAGGTCCCTGGGCGCTCCTGCCCTTTCTTCACTTGCCACTGCTCGCCCCTCACCATCCTGGCTGGGGAGAGACTAGGAAGGGCTGGAGGTGGGGCGGGAACGTGTGCCTCCATGGCCCCTGGTCCCAGCTGGGCAGAAAGCAGGCCGCGAGCACATCCAGGTGCTTCTCTCTCATTTTCTTCCACGGTCAGCTCTGCTTCTCCAAGTCTCTCAAGGGGCATATTCCTGTGCCACTGGTGCCTCTCCTGCTTGGGGCTCCCTGTGACCTCCCAGGAATCCCCTTAGCCTCATCCTGCCTATCTTGCCCACTCGTCTTCCCCAAAGCCACCTCAGCTTGTCATTGCCCTGTTCCCACTGACCGCTGAGCTCCTGGGCTGGAAGTTACACCCTTCAGCCTGGGTTTCAGGTCCCCCTCTGCCCTCCCCTCTCTTGCTGGTTGCCCCAGGATCCTCAGCGTCTGTGCTACATATCCTGATAAGGTCTCCAAGATCTTGTGACAGCAGCGGTTCTCAGAGGGTGACCCCCAGGCAGGACCGGGGAGCTGGTTGGAAATGCCTTATTTTTGATCTCCGCCCAGAACTATTGAGTAAGAAACGCTGGGAGTGGGGCCCAGCAATCCGTGTTTAAACATGCCGTCCAGGTGACTGACCCACATGGGCATTTTCAAACTGGGTTGACGTCATTTCCTCTGAGTTACTCAACCCCCGGCTTTCTGATGAACACAACCCTTTCACCCCCTGCTCTGAGAGACTGCACAGTTCGCAGCTGGAAGGAACCACACCTTGCTCAGCTGCCACAGGTACAGTTCCCATATGCCCAGTATCCCCGGGCTAAGAGCCAGGTCTTTGAAGGTCTACTCCCCATGGTACCAATCAATGATTTCAGCAACACCCCCACTGGTGCCCCAAGGACAAACTCTGCCTTCCCCAGGAACCCTTGTGGTCCAGCTCTAGCGAACCCACTTTCTAGATCTCTCCCATGGCCCCCTTTCCTCAGCACTTCTCTCTCCCTTCCTGCCTTTGCAGCGGTATCTGCAAGATCTCATTCCGCTCTCAGAAAATAGCCATGCCTATCTCTCCCCAGGCCCTGCTCCAGGGGCCCTGGCTCTGACATCTCCCTCCACTTCCTGCTTGCTTGCCTCTGGGGTAAGGACACTGACACCTTGCTGAGTCTCCTTTGCAGTCCTTCTTCCTCCTGCTCAGACCGGCACAGTGGGAGGGGTGCAGCTGGGAGGGCACCTTCGTCACCTGTACCCACCACCATTCAGCTTTACCTGCGCTGGCCCAGCTTGGATTACAGTGTCCAGTTGGACAGGTGTGCCATACCCGGGGAGGCTGGCTGGAGAAGTGAGTGGGGACTGCACTGCATCCCACACTCTGTTCCCCGAGCATGCACCCTGGCTTTGGGGCTTTGTTGGAAGGGGAAGGGTATCTTTCTGGAGCTTGCACAAAGGTCCTCTGTGGGTTAGTGGCAGCCCTGTCATTTGGTCCCATCCGTCAGCTGCCTCGGTCTGCCACCACCTTCTATCCCCCGACAAGTCCATCCCTCTGTCCATCCATCCTCCTGTGAACAGACACGAAGGTCAAACACAGACTGCTATGTTCACCCTCTCTTACCCTCTATTCTCAAATAAGGACCTTTCCCTTCCATATGGGACTCCACACTCGAGCTTCTGAGGGGGCCTCCCCAACTTCAGCACATTCGCAGTGGTCTTGCCTGCCTCCTCCACCTCTGACAGCCAGCTCCCCCGTATACCTGTGTCTGGGCCCCGGTCTGCCACAGAGGTCTGGAGGAGACTGGTCACACCTTGGACTCACTCTCTGGGGGTGGCAGGCAGCCATTCTGCTCCTTGTCAGCCCCAGCCTCCTCCCCGGCCCCCTCCCCAGCCCCCTCCTCCTCCACCTTCTCGTCCAGCCGGCTGGGGATGGACCAGTAGAGATGAGCGTCAAGGCGGGCCGCGGCCTCGGCCAGCTCCCGGGCGCTGCACGAGGGTGTGGGCACCTCGAAGGTCTCGTGGAAGCTGGCATAGTCCACCTCATAGAAGCCGTCCTCCAGGGTCAGCACTGATGTGAAGCGGTGACCCCACAGCACCTCGTCCACCAGGTAGGAGCTCCGAGCTTGGCATGTCATTCCTGGGTGGGCAGGGTGGGGAAGGGGCATGAGTCATTGCAAAGTCCATTCCGAGCACCTTTCCATTCCTCCCAGGGGCTCCTGCCTCCCCCTTCCCAACTCCTGTTCTTGGCCAGCCCTCTCACCTCCTCTCATTTACCTCGACTGCCCTTAGTCTCCAGCCATCGCTTTCCCCTCTTCTCCAATGGTGATGCCAACAGCAGCCATAACCTTGAAACTAACCTTAGGGATCAACTAGTGCAACTCCCACCTCCATACGAGGCTCCCTGCTGGAGCACCCCCAACAGTGGGCATCTAGCTGTACTTGTCTACCTCCCAGGATCAAGAGCTCACCACCCCGTAAGGAGCCCACTGCTTTCTGCAAAGGCCCTAATAGTTTGGGTTCTTCTTTAAACAGAGTAGAATCTGCCTCTTGACATTTCCACCCCTTGGTTTCACCCCCAACCCCGACTGACACCCCTCTGCGATCTGAGGAGTCCCTGCTTCCCTCATGTCTTCTTCAGGCTAGACACCTCTTTTTTTTTTTTTTTTTTTTTTTTTACAGATAGAGCTAGTGAGAGAGAAAGGTCTTCCTTCCATTGGTTCACCCCGCAAATGGCCACTACGGCCAGAGCTACACCGATCCAAAGCCAGGAGCCAGGTGCTTCCTCCTGGTCTCCCACATGGGTGCAGGGGCCCAAGCACTTGGGTCATCTTCCACTGCCCTCCCGGGCCATAGCAGAGAGCTGGACTGGAAGAGAAGCAACCAGGATTAGAACCCAGTGCCCATATGGGATGCCAGCGCCGCAGGCAGAGGATTAACCAAGTGAGCCACAGCGCCGGCCCAGGCTAAACACCTCTGGCTTCCTCCTCCATTCCTCACTGGATTTGGTTTTCAAAAATTTCACTTTCTTGATGGCAAACCAGAATGGCCAGGAGGACCCTTTAAGTAGCCCCTTGAGTATGATACATTTTCATCTGTGGCCGAGCCATGCACACAGAGGGCTCATCATCTCTCTGTCTTCTGGCCACGGCATTTTTAACTAAGAGGGCACAAGATTGCATTACATAAACGCTTTTGGAAGCTGCATCGCATTGCTGTGACATCAAGCCTGTGGCCAACTAACCCCCACCCAGTTCTTTTTTCGCCAGAGCTCTTCCATGCTGTGCTTACATAAGTGATTTTTTTAAAGCCTAAATGTAGAATTTTATATTTATTCCCTTTAAATGTCATCTCGTTGGGTTTTGGCTCATTATTCTTGCTTTTCAAAAGCATTTTTGAATCCTGACTCTCTCACCCAAAATATTACCACCCTTGCCAGCTTTATCTCTCTAGAAAAATCAGTCAGCTCTCGTCCCTTGTCCTCTCCATTGCCACCCTCCCCAGTCTCCCTAGCCTTGGGCCTGTGTCCTATTTTCCCAGTTGGGTCAGCACACTTTGTGGGGCGGGTCATTCTCCCCGGATCTCAGGGTCTCTCTCTAACCCACACCCATCTCAGAACAAGGGACAGGGAAGAGTGGACATGGACATGTCATGGAGCTCTCAACACGGAGGCCTGGCCCTGAGACATCCTGGGGGCTTGGCGTTCTTTGGAGAAGGCTGGAATAAGAAGCATGGAATAAGAAGTATGGGGGAGGGAGGCAGGGGAAGAAGAGCCCTAAGCTAAGGGGCGCTGGGGAGAGAAGGGGCTGAGAGGAGAATGTTCCCATAAGGAGAGGGCCTGCCTCAGATACTGCCCGGAAAGGAGCTACAGCTGGAGAAATGGAGGAAAGAGAACAGAGTGAGTGAGGGAAGGGGAAAGAGCTAGGGGAAGCCCAGCAGGGGGCATTGAGGTTGGGGTAGGGTGAAGGGGCCAGAGAAGGGTTTGATGGCCCCAGCTTGTCAGAAAGGCCACCAGGAATAACAGAAGCTCTGGACAGTGGCAGGAACTGTAGTGCCCCCCAGTGGGCCTTTGGTTCTCCCCTGGGAGGTGGGGGCACTTTCCTTATCATGCAACCTGTGGATCTCAAGTCCTAGGGGACCTCACTTGCAGCTACTACACTGGCCTTTTCTTACCGACCCCTAAACCCATCACCGAACTGGCCAGAGCTGGAGGTACTGACATCCCAGCTGGGTTGTCATTCCTTGGGAAGGGGTTGGAAATGGTATTTCCCTTGTCCTCTGAAAGCTGAGTCTTTTGCTGCATAGAGAAACCGAGGCAGGAGTGACCAGGTACTAAGCCCTCCTTAAGGTGCAGCCTTGGAATAACTCAGGCTATAACAAACCTCCACCATCCAACTCCAGGGGCCTGGCCTATCGGCAAGCAGGAGACCTCTAAGCATAACACCTCCTTCCAACTGCAGACCGCTGAACACTGAAGCCAGCCCATCTGGGACCAACCCAGGCACGGCCACTTAGTGCCTTATGACAGCCCAGCCGATGAGCACTATAACAAGCAGTCACCTCCAGGGGGCTCCTATTGGGGTGAAATGAGCTCACGAGTGGGGGCGCGTGCTTTGGAACTGTGCAGGACGCAAAGCGAGCACCTGGCGAGGGTTACTCTCGGTGTTCCCAGGAACACGCACCTCTCGGCCCAGGACCACTTCGGAGAATTCCTCCGTGCTGCTTCGTCGCTCTGCCCTTCCCCTCCCGCCCTATCTCACCTCCATCTCCCGTTCCTCCCAAGCCTGTGGGCCAGCTCCCTCCCTCGCCGGCTGCCTGCCTGGTTCTTCCTCCGCCCTGCCCGTCCGCCCTCGCCGCCGAAGCCCGGTCCCCGCCCGCACCCGTGGCTTCCACCATGCCCTCGAGGATGACCACGATCTCGAAGTCGTCTCTCTCTAGGGCGCGGCGCGACGCCTCCCAGAAGGGGCTGGCGGCGTCGATCTCGTGGCTGATGACAAGCGGCGAGACGAGGAAGAGGCGGTCGTCGCCCGTGTCGAAGCCCACGCTGAGGTCGGTCTGGTGCAGCGGGATGAACTCGCCCTCCAGCGTCTGGCGCGAGCGGATGAGCTTGGCGCGGATGGAGGCCTCGACGATGTGCGAGGAGCGCAGGTCGCCCACGCGGAACATGAGGCAGAGGCGCCCGTCGCGCAGCGACACCACGGCGTGCGAGGAGAAGACGAGCGTGGCGGCGCGCTTGTTGGGCTGCGAGATCTTGACGAACATGCAGCCCACCATGAAGGCGTTCACCATGGAACCCAGGATGGCCTGCAGCAGCAGCAGCACGATGCCCTCGGGGCACTGGTCGGTGATGACGCGGTGCCCGTAGCCGATAGTGGTCTCCGTCTCGATGGAGAAGAGGAAGGCTGCCACGAAGCCGTTGAGGTTGTTGACGCACGGTGTCCACGCCGTGTCCTCCAGGTGCTCCAGGTCGCCGCGGCCGTAGGCGATCAGCCACCAGATGGCGCCGAAGAAGAGCCAGGTGAGCGCGTAGGCGAGCACGAAGAAGAGCAGGCTGAGGCGCCACTGCAGGTCCACGAGCGTGGTGAACAGGTCGGTCAGGTAGCGGTACGTCTCGCGCACGTTGCCCTGCTGCACGTTGCACCTGCCGTCCTTCTCCACGTAGCGCTGGCGGCCGCGGCGGCGCGGCGGCTCCTCCGGCCCCGGCGAGAAGGCGGCGTTCTCCTGCGCCATGGCGGCGGCGGGCAGTTCCGTGCGCGCGCGCCGGGCTCCCGCTGGGCTCCTAGTGGGGCTTGAGAGAGGTTTGCTGAATTAATGGACTGGCGGGCTGGGGGGTTGGGGAGCTTGAGGCTCCCGGGCCGGCCCCGAGCGACTGACTGGGCGGTCCTGAGCGAGTAGCTTGGTTTCTCAGCCTCACTCTTCCAATCGGCAGAATGGGGTTGATGCTTACAGCCCCAACTGCCACCCTCCCCGCCTCCCCGCCCAAATCCCACGCTCCAAGACTTGGGAGGATCAGATGGTGTCATGTGAACGCACCGGACGGCACCATGCAACTCCTACGATTATTCTTAGGGGAAGGAGTTACAGGAAAAGACGCCTTGGTGCCACCGCCTGTACCTGGGGAAAAGCAGCACCTCACCGGCACCCCGGCAGAAGACCCGGCTGGAAGGCGTTTTCTCTCCAGTGTCGAGTCACCAAGCCTGCCCTAAGGACCTGCGCCCTCCTTTCCCGGACTGCCCTCCACAGTTCAAGCTGCCCGTCTAACCTGGCTCTTCTGGAATCACCCCGAGGCTGTCCCATGGAAGTCCTCCCTGCTCCTTCCTCCCTGGACCTCAGCACCCTGCCCACTTCTTCGTCTTCCTGGCGTCAAGGGGCTTGCACAGGGGGAGAGCAGGGGGAGGTGTGGGAGAGAGTGAAACATCTCCAGCCCTGCAAGGCTTGAGCACCCTCATGCTGGGAAGCGCTCCCTGCCCCCTGCCCCCCCCCCCCACAGTCCTCCCCGAGGGGTCAGCCTCATTCCCTCCAGGTCCTCTCCCCGGTAGAAGCAGCCTGAAACTGGGGAGGGGGACTAGAGGATGTGAGATCCACACAGGCAGCCAGGGTAAAGCAAGCACAGAGTGCAGCCGGGGTTAGGCTCCTGTCCCTCTGGTCTCCTGTTCTTCACAGCAGATATGGAAACAGATCGAGTGAAGCAATAGGCACCCACATTTATTTCCCACCTGCTCCAGTTCTGTCCCCCCACCCTCCTACTTTCCATTGCGTATCAATGTCAGCCCCGCCCCCATCCGCCATATGCCCCCAAGCCTACACACTCAGTGAAGCCCACCTAACTTTGCTCCAGATTCTTCCCCCCAAAGAGCTCTCTGAGCCCTGAGACGGAGGTCCAGAGCCCTTCCTTAGGCACCCTGGGTCTCCCCAGAGATATGAACCACACCAAGAAAGGTCTAGAATAGGTATCTGGTACCCTTCTCTTTCCCGAGAATTGTCCTGTCCCCCTAAGAGGTCTGGACTAGCGGGCAGGAGGGGATGACATGAGGATCACAAATGGCCTGGGTGTTTGACCAAGTCCTAGGAGATACTTTCTGGATATGGACGTCTAAACCCAGCACTTGGGAATTTAAGTCGGAGAGGGTGTGTGTGTGTGTGTGTGTGTGTTGGGGTGGGTGGCAGGAGGAGAAACCACAAAGACCTGACTTGGGTGGAGTTCGGGGGCACCCCCACATCTGTTTTGCGTGGAGCCAGGGGCACAGAGGCCAGCCATGTGGCAGTGGCAGCTTAGGGTCTTCTCCTGCCCCAACAGTGGGTTGCCAGGTCACTTGCTGAGCGCAGGACATCCTAAGGAAGCGATCGCATCGCTGGACATTGACTGCCTCAGAGACCGCAGGTCATGCAGAAAAGCACCCGGGTCCTGTTCCTCCCAGCTTTAGCCCCAGGTGGGCATCCAGCCATCCTCTCAGGGAGAGGACCCCACTGTCCTATCACCCCCAGAACTCTCTCCCTGTCTATTGCCCCAGGGAGCTACGTGAGCCTCGTTTTGCTGGAGTTCCGTCTCCTGCCTTCCTGAGTAGGGAGCTGCATTTTTCTCAGAGGGAAGGAAAGGTGTGAAATTGTTGCGTTCATTCCAAGATCGTCTGCATCTTCCCTCCAATAATTCCACTTCCTCCCACCTACTTCTCATTCTCGTGCGTGCTGTGACCCTTAGCAGAAGATCCACTAGCACGTTTTCCTGGGCCCCTTTTCCTCCTCCTAAAGGGTACTGAGCAGCAAGGGGGCTGATTTTTTTTTTTAGAAGAGATTTGGTGAAAACTCCCTTGGGAACCAGCTCCTCCCAAACCCTCATTTGCCTGGGAAATAGGGGGCCCAAACCCCAAGTCCCCCGCAACTCAACTCACAGCGTGTGGAGAGGACAGGAGCCGGCAGCAGAGACCCTTGGGGGGTGGTGTCCATGCCCCTGACACCGCCCCCCACCAGGCCCCCTTGGAGGGTGGGAACCGCAGATACCGCTGTTTCTCCTGGATGTAGCGGCAGCTCTGACTAGGACTTGCTATCTGTGTCATCCCCACTTCCCAGGCTCCCCTGCTCCTCCTGGTTTCCATGGCAACCAGTCTGGCGACAGCGCCACAGCATCCCCCTCCCCTCCCCAGTCCTGGGTACCACTAGGGGCTGATCCACGCGCCAAAGCTATTTTTAGCTGAAGTCCCTCCTCCTGGACAGCTCAAAGCTCGCCTCCTCACTCCCTCATAGGAGGAAAAAAAAAAATAAAAAGGGAAAGAAAGCTGGCAGGCACGCTGGCTCTTTCCTAAGAGGTTCCTTGCTTTGGGAAAATACAAGCCCTGGTGTATTTTGGGAATAAGATGTTTGGTTTCCTGGGGTTTCAGAGGGTCACCTGGTGCTCCCCACCCCCAGCGGGGCCTGTGGTGTGCCAGGGCTGCCATCAGGTCAGGCGGGCCATCCCATCATACATTTTTGGAGAGGCCTCTGATTCAGAAGAGGGTAGCTAGAGAGAAAAGAGATCCACAGGGGAGGAAAGGGAGGGGTTCTAATCCTAGCAAAGGTTGACATGAGCCCCGCTTCCCCGAGCTGCAGTTATCTAGTCTGGCCCAGGGTGTAGGCACGTGCAAACAGCCATGTTCTGTGCACTCTCCAGGGTGCACACGTCAGGCGCGGGAGTACAAGCAGAAGAGCTTTGCAATGCTTTGCACTAATGGAAAAAGTCTAGAAACCACCCAGATGTCCAGCAGAGAGGAAAGCCCACGTTCAGGCTTACTCATTCTTCCTTCAGCAGGCTTCTGATGAGCCCGCGTGCCAGGCAATGTGCTGGAGGGAGGTGGTTACGGAAACCCCAGTCCCTGCCCATGAAGAGCTTATGAACCCGAGGGAGAAAGACACATAAACACACACTATTCCTCCCATCCCTCCTCTTAATTCACCGTGCATCAGCTCTGCATGAGACACGAACCTCATAGCATCCCCACCAGAACCTTACAAGATGGGCATTATTTTCCCCACTTGTAGATGAGGAAACCAACCTGAGAAAGTTCAGTCATTTACTAAATGTCGCCGAGTTGGACATAGATAGGAGTCAAACAGACTTGTGTTATCCCCCTTTCTGTTTTCTTTTGAGACTATTTTTTATTTAGACTATTTTATTATTATATTTTTTATTTAAAAGGCACAGTGACAGAGTTAGGTGAAGCAGTGGGGGGGGGGGGAAGATGAAAGATCTTCCACCCACTGATTCACTGCTCATGTAGCCGCAACAGCTAGGCTGTGCCAGGCTGAAGCCAGGAGCCAAGAACTCCAACCAGCTCTCCCATGTGGGTGACCAGGGTCCAAGTACTTGGGTCATCTGCTGCTGCTTTCCTAGGCATATTAGTGGGAGCTGGAAAGGAACCAGAGCAGCTGGGACTCAAACCGATGCTCTGCTGTGGGGTGCTGGTGTTGCAAGAGGCAATTTAAGCTGCTGTATCACAATGCCGACCCCTTAAGAGCAGTTATAGGTTTACAGCAAAATTGAGAGGAAGGCACAGAGTTTTCCTATATGCCCCTACTCCCATACATGCACAGCCTCCCCCATTATCAACAGGTATATTTGTTGTAATTGATGAACCTACACACTGTCAAAGTCCACAGTTTACATTAGATTCATTCTTTTTTTAAAAAATATTATTTATTCGAAAGTCAGAGTTACAAAGAGAGAGAGGAGTGACAGAGAGAGAGAGAGAAATCTTCCATCTGCTGGTTCACTCCCTAAATGACTCTAACAGTCAAGGCTGGGCCAAGCTGAAACCAGGAGCCAGGAATTTTATCTGGGTCTCCCACATGGGTGCAGGGGCCCAAGGACTTGGGCCATCTTCTGCTGCTTTCCCAGGCCATAAGCAGAGAGCTGGATGGGAAGCAGAGTAGCTTAGGGGCCGGCGCCATGGCTCACTTGGTTAATCCTCTGCCTGCGGTGCCGGCAACCCATATGGGCACTGGGTTCTAGTCTCGGTTGCTCCTCTTCCAGTCCAGCTCTCTGCTATGGCCTGAGAGGACACTGGAGGATGGCTCAAGTGCTTGGGCCCCTGCACCCACATGGGAGACCAGGAGGAAGCATCTTGCTCCTGGCTTTGGATTAGCGAAGCTCTGGCCGTGGTGGCCATTTGTGGGGGTAAGTGAACCAATGGAAGGAAGATCTTTCTCTCTGTCTCTCTCTCTCTCACTGTCTAACTCCATCTGTCAAATAATAAAAAAAAAGAAAGTAGAGTAGCTGGGGCTCAAACCAGTGCCCATATGGGATGCTGGCACTGCAGACAGCAGCTAAACCCACTATGCCACAGTGCCAGCCTCTAGGTTCACTCTTGATGTTATCTATTCCATGGATTGGGACAACTGTGTATGATGTATATCTACTGTTGAAGTATCATTTGGGAGAGTTTCACTGCCCTAAAAATTCTATGTGCTCTGCTTCATCATCCCCCGCCCCCCAAGTCCTGGAAGCCACTTATGTGTTTACTGTCTCCATCACTTCGCCTTTTCCAGAATATCATGTTCATGTAGTTGGAATCATAGTGTGTAGCCTTATCAGCTTTGCTTCTTTCCCTTAGTACTGTGCATTCATTATTCCTCCATGTCTTTTTGTGACTTTACAACTCACTTCTTTTTAGTTAGTGCTGCATAATATTCCACTGTCTGGATAGAACACAGTTTACTTACCTACTCATCTCCTGAAGGAAATCTTGGTTGCATCCATGTTTTGACAACTACTAATAAAGCTGACATAAACAGCTGTGTAGGTTTCTGTGTAGACATGCTTTCAGCTCCTTTGAGTAGATGTGGAGGAGTGTGAGTGCTGGATCACATAATAAGAGTATGTTTAGTTTTGTAATAAGCTGCTTAACTGCCTGCCACAGCGGCAGGCACACCACTTTGCATTCCTCTCAGTCGTGGATTCTAGGGCTGTTGCTCCATATCCTCACTACCATGTGCTGTTGTCAGCCCCTGCTCTTTTCACAAAATGATGCTGCCTCAGTGATGTAATATCTGTGGCATATCAATATAATAGGTTTCTGTAAAACCAATATAATTACTATGTTTATATGAGAGCACTTAGAGAAGTTCATGGAAAATGGAATTAAAGATTATTTTTGTGAAAAAAATTGAAATCTATATATACGAGGAGTCTTCAATAAATTCCTGAAAAAGGCACATCATGAAAAGACTATGCACAGGGGCCAGCACTTGTGGCATAGTAGGTTAAGCTTCCGCCTCTGGCCTCCAGTTCAAGTCCTGGCTACTCTGCTTCCCATCCAGCTCTCTGCTGTGGCCTGGGAAAGCAGTAGAAGATGGCCCAAGTCCTTGGGCCCCTGCACCCATTTGGGAGACCCAGAAGAGGCTCCTGTCTCCTGGCTTCAGATTGGCCCAGCTCCAGCTGTTATGGCCTTTTGGGGAGTGAACCAGTGGATGGAAGATCTCTCTCTCTCTCTCTGCCTCTGCCTCTGCCTCTCTGTAACACTGCCTTTCAAATCAATTAATAAATCTTTTTTTTATTATTTTATTTTATTTTTTTGACAGGCAGAGTGGACAGTGAAAGAAAGAGAGACAGAGAGAAAGGTCTTCCCTTTGCCGTTGGTTCACCCTCCAATGGCTGCTGCAGCCGGCACGCTGCACCCGGCGCATCACTGATCCAAAGCTAGGAGCCAGGTGCTTCTCCTGGTCTCCCATGCGGGTGCAGGGCCCAAGGACCTGGGCCATCCTCCACTGCACCCCCAGGCCATAGCAGAGAGCTGGCCTGGAAGAGGGGCAACCGGGACAGAATCCGGCGCCCTGACCGGGATTAGAACCCGGTGTGCCGGCCCCGCAGGTGGAGGATTAGCCTATTGAGCAGTGGCGCAGGCCAATAAATAAATCTTTCTAAAAAACTTTGCATAGATAACAAAAAAATTTGCACCAAAATAAATTTAACTTTTTTTTTCTTTTGGTTAGTTTATTTTATTTTCTAAGACTTCTTTTCCCTTTTACTTAGATTTTTAAAAAAGATTTATTTATTTATTTGAAAGTCAGAGTTACACAGAAAGAGGAGAGGCAGAGAGAGCGAGAGCGAGAGCGAGAGAGAGAGAGAGAGAGAGAGAGGTCTTCCATCTGCTGGTTCACTCCCCAATTGGCTGCAATGGCTGGAGCTGTGCCGATCCAAAGCCAGGAGTCAGGAGCTTCTTCCAAGTCTCCCATGTGGGTTTAGGGGCCCAAGGACTTGGGTCATCTTCTGCTGCTTTCCCAGGCCACAACAGAGAGCTGGACTGGAAGAGGAGCAGCCAGGACTCAAACTGGTGCCCATATGGGATACCGGCACTGCAGGCAGTGGCTTTACCCGCTACACCACAGCACTGGCCCAAATTTTACTTGTAATTACACTTCTACAAGGTTTTTTTTTTTTTTGCTGTGTCCTCCTCTATGTGAATGTATATATAAAAACACATCAAAAATCAGAATATAAAGTTATTTTCATGAATTGATCAAATAGAAAAATAACTGCAGGACTACTGATAAAACTCAGGGAAAAGTTCTAGAGAAATGGAAATATTCCCATGTAGAGTGTGGCAAACAAACGCAAGGTGTTACTGGTGTGTTTTTTTTGTTTTTTTTTTTGTTTTTTTGTTTTTTTTTTTGACAGGCAGAGTGGATAGTGAGAGAGAGACAGAGAGAAAGGTCTTCCTTTTGCCGTTGGTTCACCCTCCAATGGCCGCCGCGGTAGCGCGCTGCGGCCGGCGCACCGCGCTGATCCGATGGCAGGAGCCAGGTGCTTATCCTGGTCTCCCCTGGGGTGCAGAGCCCAAACACTTGGGCCATCCTCCACTGCACTCCCTGGCCACAGCAGAGAGCTGGCCTGGAAGAGGGGCAACCGGGACAGGATTGGTGCCCCGACCGGGACTAGAACCCGGTGTGCCGGCGCCGCAAGGCGGAGGATTAGCCTGTTGAGCCACGGCGCCGGCCTACTGGTGTTTTTTTTTGTTTTTTTGTTTTTTTTTTTTGTTTTGTTTTGTTTTTGACAGGCAGAGTGGAGTGTACAGTGAGAGAGAGAGACAGAGAGAAAGGTCTTCCTTTTGCCGTTGGTTCACCCGCAAATGGCTGCCATGGCCGGCGCACTGCGCTGATCCAAAGGCAGGAGCCAGGTGCTTCTCCTGGTCTCCCATGTGGGTGCAGGATCCAAGCACTTGGGCCAACCTCCACTGCACTCCAGGGCCACAGCAGAGGCCTGGCTTGGAAGAGGGGCAACAGGGACAGAATCTGGCGCCCTGACCGGGACTAGAACCCGGGGTGCCAGCGCCACAGGCAGAGGATTAGCCTAGTGAGCCGTGGCGCTGGCCAAGGTGTTACTGTTGTTATCAGTATTGTTATACTTTTGATGTTGGGCTATTCTCCAGATCCCTTGAAGTTGGAACAAGAAAATATGAGCTAGAGGAGACCTGGAAGACCTTGAATGGACACAGGAGGGCTGGAAGTCCCTGGAATGACCGGGCATGCCTGGGCAGGAGGTGCTGCTGGGTAAGGTTAGCTCAGCAGGCAGTGACTTGGGTTCTGATCCCAGCTCTGTCCTCCACTAGCCGGGCATCTTTGAGCAATTTCTTAACCTCTCTAAACCTTAGACTCTTCATCTAAAAAACAAGGACCACCACATCCATCTTCTGGGAATTCTCACGAGGATTGCATAGGCAATGCCCGATACATTGTAAATGCTCAGTAAATGTAGCTGCTCTTGCTCTTCACCGATATCTTCTTGTTGGTCACAGCACCATCAGCACCAAGGTCCCAGGGCTCTTGACAGCCCGCCTAGCCTGCGCTGCCTTGGTCTGTTTTGGCACTACCGGGTGCGACCTGCAGGGGGCACTCCTGGCACACTGCCCTCCTCTCCCCAGCCCTCTTGCCTGTGTTTCTTGTTGTTGCAAGTGGAAATATCGAGTTTTCAGCCGAGATTGGCATCAGGAGTGCTGTTAAAGCCCCAGTCAACATCCCTGTCTCTGGGGCCTGGCCCTGTCACCCGAGCTTTGGGACTGACTGCTACCTGCCCTCCTCTGTCCTGCCAAGCAGCTGCTCACGTTGGTTCTACTGTGCCAGGAGCTGGGAGAGAAGAAACCAAACCCCTGGGCAAGAACACATTTGCATAGCACTGGCCCCATTTCCTGGAGGAGGAGGGGATCATGGGGCTGAAGGCCCTCCAGAGGTGATTACAGCCAGCCTCTCACTGCAGGCCCAATTGCCCTGTACCTAGCCTTGAGGACAAGCAAGGAGACCACCCACTCCCTCCCCTGGTTTACTGATCCCAGATTTTCCTGTTACCCACCCTCAATTCCTTATCATTGAACTTGAACGAGACAGAGGAGAAAGCAAGCAACCTTACAATGAATCAATACAAATACATCATATAATCGTGATGTTGGCAGTTGGGTTTAGAACTGAATGTTAGGGACAGGAGGGGCACAGCTGGGGCCCACTGCTCATCTATAGAGAAGCCTGGTGCAAGTTAGGAAAAGGAGCTGGGAGAGCAAGTGTCCCTTTTGGGGGGAAAATAGTCCCTTCTTCCAGCACATACAGGTCTGCACCCAGGTGCGAGAACTGGCAAATTGAATGCAGCTCAACCCTTAATTTGCCCCATCACTGGTTGCCTTTGTGGCAGCCCTGGGATCAGCCAATCTGGGAAGGCTTCCTTGAGCAAGATCATGAGACACTTTGGGCAGAAGCTCGGAGGTGGGAGAGGCAGTGTGACAGAGAGACAGGGGATGGTTGAGGGTAGAGCTTAGTGGAGCAGGGTAGCTACTCTGGTAGATTATAACCATTTGCATAAATTCAAAGGAGAGGGGGACCCTGGAGAATGCACAACAGAAGAAGGATGTAGTAGTGGATGTGGCAAATGACAATGGCTGGGGACTGGAGTGCCGTTGGGGGAAGCGGCTGAGGAGCCTGGGGCCCCTCTGGCTGTTTTCACCAGAGCTAGAGGGTTGGAAGGCTTCTCATACACTGCTCTGTCTTGGTTTGTGGGACTGTGTTTAAAGTTACGTCATACTGGGGCCAGCGCTGTGGCGCACTAGGTTAATCCTCCGCCTGGGGCGCCGGCATCCCATATGGGTGCTGAGTTTTAGTCCCAGTTGCTCCTCTTCCAGTCCAGCTCTCTGCTGTGGCCCGGGAAGGCAGTGGAGGATGGCCCAAGTTCTTGGGCCCTGCACCCACATGGGAGACCAGGAGAAGCACCTGGCTCCTGGCTTTGGATTGGCATAGCTATGGCCGTTGCGGCCATTTGGGGGGTGAACCAACGGATGGAAGACCTTTCTCTCTGTCTCTCTCTCTCACTGTCTGTAACTCTACCTCTCAAATAAATAAATAAAAATCTTTTTTTTTAAAAAAAAGTTACGTGATACTTACAGGTGGTCTGGGATGAGCCCTCACTTTACAACTGAGGAGTGGATCCCATGAGCAGGATCAGGACTGAAACCCAGGCCTCCCAACTCCAGGTGCCTGGTTGTCTCTTTGTTCCCTGTTGCCTCTTTGCCATCGGTGTATTGGAGCTAAGGGAATTCCTACCAGTTGGACCCAAATGGAAAGGTGCTAGAGGACTATCTACTTAAATCAAGTCATTTTAAAATGATTGATTTATTTAAAAGTATATGAGAGAGAGAGAGAGAGAGAGAGAGAGACTGACTCTTCCATCTACTGGTTCATTCACCAAATGCTTGCAACAGCCTTAGCTGGGCCAGACCAAACAGACCAAAGCCAGGAGACTGGAACTCCATCTGAGTATCCCACATGGGGGCAGAGACTCAGCCACTTGAGCCAAGAATCATATTAGCAGGAAGCTGGATTGGAAGCCTGGACTCAAACCAAGCTGATATGGGACATGGGCATCCCAATCAGCAGTTTAACCTGCTGGGCCATCACACCTGCCAATAAATTATTTTTTGTCCTGAGGAAAGAAGCCTTTAGTAATGTAATAAATTTCCCCTAACTTATGTTTTATTTTTAAATGTGGTTTTGAGTATACTGCATTTACTTTATGGAGGTGTTCTACCTAAAGAATGACCCTTCAGAGACTGGGAAGATAAATCCAGTCTGTCTCTTGATTTCCTCTCTGTGGCCTGCATCATCTAGTTACAGGTTGAATGGCCCTTATGTGAAAACTTTGGGACCAGAAGTATTTTGGGTTTTGGACTATTTGCATATACAATGAGATAGCGTGGGAATGGGACCCAAGTCTAAACACAAAATTCACTTATTCTTCATATACACCTCACATGCATAGCCTGAAGGTAATTTTGTACATTTTTTTTTACTGCACTTGCATTTTGACTGACCAGTTACAAGAAGTCAGTTATAGAAGTTTCCTCTTGTTATATCTTTTATTTTTTTTTACTTATTTATTTATTTGAAAGTCAGAGAGAGAGAGAAGAGAAGAGAAGGAGAGGCAGAGAGACAGAGATCTTCCGTCCACTGGTTCACTCCCTAGTTGGCCACAAAGGTCGGACCTGCACCAATCCTAAACCAGGAGCTAGGAGCTTCCTCCAGGTCTCCCACACCGGTGCAGGGGCCCAAGGTCTTGGGCCATCTTCTACTGCTTTCCCAGGCCATAGCAAAGAGCTGGATGGGAAGTGGAGCAACCAGGACTTGAGCCGATGCCCACACAGGATGCTGGCACTGCAGGCAGCAGCTTTATCCACAGTGCCGGCCCCTGTATCTTTCTTTTTTTTTTTTTTTTTTCCTTTTTTTGCTCCAACAATTTCAGGTTTTGGGGCATTTTGGATTTTGGATATTCGTAATAGGGATGTCCAACCAGCTGTCCAGTGCTAATTAAAGTTGCTTAGCATTGTGTAGACTTGGCACAGAGCTGTCACTTGGAATCCCGTGGTGAGCCTTGTTAGTGTCTGTCCTTTCCAGCTCACTCCCCTCATGGGTGCCGTGTTGCTTTTTTGGGTCTCTGCCATGCCTTCCACATGTCTCCATACCACCTTGTTCCCTCTGTTTACTCCTGCTCTTCCCAGCAACAGCCCCTCAAACTGCTGCCCACCGGTGGACCCTTCTAGAACAGTTGCTCACCCCTACTTTCCTCCTCCACGCTGAGGAAGCTCCAGCCCCATTGTGAACAAGGTAAAAGAGAATAGGCCAAAGCTGGAAGGATTGAGTCCAAAAAGAACAAGGAAGGAAGATAGGAAGACAGAATTTCTTTTTTTTTAGAAAGATTTATTTATTTGAAAGTCAGAGTTACACAGAGAGAGAAGGAGAGGCAGAGAGAGAGGGGGGGTGGAGAGAGAGATCGATCCTCCATCCACTGGTTCACTCCCCAAATGTCCACAATGGCCCAAGCTGTGTTTATCTGAAGCCACGCAGGTACAGGTGCCCAAGGACTTGGGCCATCTTCTACTTTCCCAGGCCATCACAGAGAGCTGGATCGGAAGTGGAGCAGCTGGGACTCAAACCGGTGCTCATGCAGGATGCTGGCACTGCAGGTGGCGGCTTTACCTGCTACGCCACAACACCAGCCCTGACAGAATTTCTAAACTGTGGGAAGAGAGGTTTCCCAAAGAAAGAGGGTACCCGTGTGTGGTGAACATTGTACATAATAACCATGGACAATTTCCCATTCCAGCATGCGCTCAGGGGTCAGAGCCTGTGGCTGGTAAGTGAGATTGTGCTTAAGCCATGCTGATTATCCCTAGCATTCTCCTGAGACAAGATTTGGCATCAAACATATGTGGATTCAAATCAAACCGAACACTTTCTAGCTAAGTTACCACATGCAAGCCACATTAACCTCTCTGAAACTCAGGTTTCCATCTGGAGATCTATGTTGCAGAGTAAACACTCATAACATTAATTTCCTATGTCTATTTTCAGTGATTCCATACTAGGATTATATTGACTGATGTAGGACTTTCCTTTAGAAAAAAAAAAAAGTGACATTCAAGACATTCAATAGTTCAATGTATAGATGTATATATCTTAGTATGTATCTTTTAAAATGTAATTTAAGGGTAGAAAAACTCAATTTAAGTAATTTTTAAATTGGTCCTTTATGGTGCTATTCAAGCTGTTTGTGTACTTTTCCACATTCTTGTACCCTTCTTGTTCCAGAATGTCTAAACCTGGGGCTGGTATTGTGGTGCAACAGATTAAGCTGCTACCTGTGACACTGGCAACCCTTATGAGCATCAGTTCAAGTTCTGGTTGCTCTTGTCCCATCCAACTCCCTGCTAATGGCCTGAGAAAGCAGCAGAAGATGGCCCAAGTGCCTGGACCCCTGCACTCACGTGAGAGACCTGGCTGGAGTTCCTGTTTCCCCGCTTTGGCCTGGCCCAGCCCCTGGGAATGAACCAGAGGATGGAAGACCTCACTCTGTCTATCCTTCTCTCTCTGTAACCCTGCCTTTCAAACAAATAAGTCCTTTTTAAAAAAGTTGAGGTGGGGGGGGATGTCTAAACCCAAATTGCTTAGTTGCATCCTACCCCACCCCCACTCTGAGTCTTGCACTCTACAGAGAAGGACCATTTGGAAGGAACTTCTCCAGGGACTTTCCTCTGCACCACAAGCTATTTCTTTCTGTTCCTGTCCTTTTGTTGTCTTATCCTTCCTCTCCAGGGATGTGCCCTAAGTGTTGAGCAAAGGAGTTTGGACTGTAATCTGTATGCAAGGGAGATCTGTGTGGGGTTGTGATTCAAGGGCACAGGGACTGACATGATGAAACAGGTTGCCTCTTTCTTTGAGACTGGAGAGAAAGGGGAAGGATGGGGCAGGTCCTGGGCTGGTAATGACCTTCCTGATCCTGGTACAAGTCATGCAATGGCAATGAGAAAAGACATCCAAGGGAGATGTAACAAAGGGAGATGCAACAGAATTTGTTGGCTCAATCGACATGTCAAGGGATGGGGCACAGGGCAACAGTGAAGGAGAAATAGCATTTTTAGTTCTCTAGTCTGGCTGCCCAGGAGTAACACAGACATTAGCAAGTCACGAGCTCTCCCAGCTGCGGGGAGAAGACGATGAATTCTGTGTGGGCTTTGCAAGTGGGGCTGGAAATCCCCTGAAGGTGACTGAACCATGGAGTTGGAGCTCTAAAGAGAATGTAGTGCTGAGGATGGAGACTTGGGCATCACTTAAAAATGACAGTTGGAGCTGAGTGAATGACAAAGGGTCAGGGAGCAAGAGACAGAAAGAGAACATGAGACTGAACCTGGATACTAGAAGAGGAGGTGGCGACAGGTGTGGATGTGTGCACAGTGGGTGAAGATGGAGTGCAAAGGCATCAGGTCCAGGTTATAATGGGCCTTCTGTTCCATGTTAAGGAACTTGGAGTTGACTTACAGACAAGTGGCAGTGATCAGAGGTTCTAAACTGGGAAGTGACGTGGGCAGATCTGTATTTCAGAGAGATACATGCTATTGTATGTAACTATTTTTTAAAGGTTTATTTATTTATTTGAAGGGCAGAGTTACAGAGAGGCAGAGGCAGAGAGAGAGAGAGAGAGAGAGACAGACAGACAGACAGACAGAGAGGTCTTCTATCCACTGGTTCACTCCCCAAATGGCTGCAATGGCTGGAGCTGGGCTGATCTGATGCCAGGAGCAGGAGCTTCTTCCAGGTCTCCCATGTGGGCACAGGGGCCCAAGAACTTGGGCAATCTTCCACTGCTCTTCCAGGCCATACCAGAGAGCTGGATTGGAAGTGGAGCAGCCAGGACTCGAACTGGCACCCATATGGAATGCCAGCACTGAAGACGGCAGCTTTATCTGCTATGCCACAGCATTGGCCCTGTGTTTAACTATTTTTACACAAGGAATTCATGATCTGGAGAATTATTAGAGTGGAGAAAGTCTGGAGGTAGGAAGAGGGGTGAGAAGGCTGCTGCAGCAGCCCTGGTGACAGGTGATGGTGTCCCAGACTCCAGCAGTGGTCATGGGATAGAGAGAAAGGTGGGGTGGTCGTTCAGTGATTTGGGAAGTAGATGCATTGGTTAGGTAAGGGAGCTGAGATGAAGAAGAATGACGAATCTAGGGTGGTCGCCATGTTTCTGGTTGGGTGACAGTAGTGCACTCACAGTGGTAGAGAGCAAACAAAGAGCAGCACTCCTGTGGGCAGGATGACATGTTCTACTTTAAATATGTTGAGTTTGAAATGGACATCCAGGTACACTGGAGATGTTGACACATGCGTAGAAGTCAAAGCTGATGCTTGGATAATGTTTTTGGAAAAGTAGCACACAATAAACATCTGTTAGCAATTCCATAAGTCAGTACTGTTCTTTGGCTGTTCTTCTTTGGTGTCCTTCATGTTCATTTTGGAATTAAAAAAAAAGATTTATTTATTTATTTGAAAGGTAGAGTGGGACTGGCACTGTAGTATTGTGGGTAAAGCCACCACCTGCAGTGCCGGCATCCCGTATGGGTGCCAGTTCAAGACCTGGCTGCTCCACTTCTGATCTATGTCTCTGCTATTTTCTGGGAAAGCAGTGAAAGATGGCCCAGGTCCTTGGGTTCCTGCACCCACATGGAAACCCAGAAGAAGCTCTTGGCTCCTGGCTTTGGATTATCCCAGATCCAGCCATTGCAGCCATTTGGGGAGTGTACCAGCAGATGGAAGATCTCTCTCTCTGTCTCTCTCTACCCCCCCCCCCCACCTCTCTGTAACTCTGCCTTACAAATAAATCTTTTTTTTTTTTTTAAAGAAAGTACCAACATCCTAAATGATTGTGGGACAAATCTGAAAATAAACAAGGAGACACACAATATAAGGCAGAGCTACAAAGAGGGAGAGAGAGAGAGAGAGAGAGAGAGAGAATGTCTTCCATCCACTGGTTCACTCCCCAAATGGCCACAACTGCCAGAGCTGGGCTGATCCAAAGCCAGGAACCAAGAGCTTCTTCCGGGTCTCCCATGTGGGTGCAGGGGCCCAAGGACTTGTGCCATCTTCCACTGTTTTCCCCAGGCTATTAGCAAGGAACTGGATCAGCAGTGGAGCGGCTGGGACATGAACTGGCGCCCATATGGAATGCCAAGGTCACAAATGGCAACTTTATCCACTACGCCACAATGCCGGCTCCTTATTTTGGAATTTGATCAGAGTCTCTACATTCTTTTTGGCTGTGAATGTCAAGACTGTTCTTAGGAATCCTTTAGACAGCCTCTTCCCATTACCTTCCAGGTCTTACACCAGCCTTGCAGGGTGACCCTGAGGCCATCTGACCACAACCTCTCATCTGTATTGACATAGGAGCAGAGATACTGGGGGCTTGAAGAACAGTTGGGTCATAGTTTCTAGGACATTGTTCTACTTCCATAGTATTTCTTTCCTTTATGAGTAAAGTTTTCAAAAGAATAACCTATACAAGGTGCTTCAAAGTTTGTGGAACATGGAATCACGAGTTTATTTTATGCAAAACCTATGAAATCCATGCATTGCTTTTATAATACATATTTTATATCAAGTTTTTGATATCCCTTATATGCTATCCCTCTCTTATTAACATTTTCTCACTTTATAATGGTTCCCACCTTGACCATCCTTCTGAAATGGCTTTCAAATGTCACTAGCGACTTTTTTCATTGCCAAGTTCAATGCCTTTTCTCACTGCACCTGCTGATACTGTTAGATCATCAACAGGCTCTTCTTCCTTGGCTCTTGTGACATCCTACTCCTTGTCTCCTTGCTGCATGACAGGTAGATTCTCTGTCACTCTTTGTAATGTGTGTGTGTGTGTGGGGGGTCTTTCTTCTCCCCATCCTCTAAATGCAGGTGCTCTTTGCCCTCCTGGCCAGGCTCTCCTTCCTCTGTGCAGAGTCTGTGTTGGGAGCCTCCCTGCTCCCATGGCTTCAACTCACCCTGCCCTGGCAGCCAGTGTCCCCCTCTGACCTCACCACCTCCTCTACCACAACTCGGTCTCAGCAGGCTGGCTGCTCCCCTGGACTCCTTGTGCCCCTTAATAACCATGTAGAACTATCCCTAGACTTGAGACCCTGGTGTGATCTCAGAAGTTTTCTTCCTTTGCTCATCATATCAAGTTAATCTCAAAATCTTTTAATTTTGGTTTTTCTGTACTTGAATCCATTTTCTCTGCCCCTTATTGCTGTCACCACAGTTACTTGGGCACTTATCTCTTTGTGCTATGTTTTTCAAACCATCTTACTCACATGTAGCTGATTTTCCCTAAGATTCTGCTATGGCTTTGTCACCCTACTGCCTAGGAACCTTCAGTTGCTCTCCAGTGCCTGTGGAAACTCTGGCCTGACCTTGGAGCATGTCTGCATCTGGCTTTCCACCCCCCCCCCCAACTCCCCTGGCTGCATTCTAGTCCTTCCCTCCTTGAACGGTACATTTACCCATTTGATGGCTTTTGGAGGTTAAACTAATCTAAATGTTCTAGTTTCTTTGCTTTTGTACCTGGTTTTACATCAACTCAATATGGTTAACACTGGTTATTGATTAGTACTTAAATGTCTGTGATGAGGAATGAGAAAATCATTATTTTCTTCCTTAGTAGATGCTCAGCGGAGGGAGAAGATTATGGCTAAAAGCCTCTCGAAACATGGTGCAGGGAATGAGGGAAGCCCCTGGCGATGAAAAGGTGGAGCACCACCGAGCTGGACGCGGCTGGGCGCGGGTCCAACGGGATGATTTCTTGCTGCTCTCAGGGACTTTGCTCTTGCTGTTCCCTCTCTCTTCAATAGCTGGAGTCTCTGCATCCGTCGGTGCCCTTGCCGCTGTCACCTGCGTCTGCCCGGCGCCCCCTAATTAGAGCGCCCTTTCCCTCTCTGCAGCCGTCGAGCGGCTCCCGCGCTTCGCCGCCCGCCGGGGCTCATCTTTCCGTCGCCGCCAGCTGCTGCAGGCGTGGCCTTGGCACCTGCTCGGACCCGGTACTCAGAAAACGGTGAACAAACTACGCGCGAGGAGCGCTGATTGGTGCAGACCTGCAGCCCCCGTCCCACTCCCGGGCGCCGCCTCGCGCGCAGCCCGCAGCGCCCCCCGGGCGCGCCCTGAATTCATTTCTGCCCCATGGAGACGGCTCCAGCCCCGCCCCGGTCTCTGACTGCTTTCCTCTCCCGCCCTGTCGTCGTGCCAGCTCGGCTCCTATCGCTCGCGTATCGCCTCTTCATCTCGCGTTCTCCCGGGCTCTGTCTGGGTCTCTGTCTTCCACTCTTTCTGCGCCTCCATCTGTCTGGGTCTCCGCTTCCTCGCCCCCCTACGCCCCGCCCCCCGCCCCAGCGCCGCCAATCCTGGCCGTTCGGGCCTGGCGCTCCACTCTCCCATTGGTCTGCCCGGAGCCCCCCGCCCCCGCCCGCCCGGCCCCCCACCGCGGGCCCCTCCATTCAACAAAGTTTGGCTCCGGCGCTGCGGAGGGAGGGGGCGGCCCGGCCCGGCCCAGCTCTGCCCCCGGCCGGCCCGACCCCGGCCCCGGCCCCCGGACAAGCCCTTATCTGATCCCAGCTCCGGGTTTAAGACTCTTGGCCCTGCCCGTCGCACGGCTCCGCTCGTCACCCTCTATCCGTTCATCCGTCCCGCTGCCCCACGGCCCATCTGAGGAGCCCCTCCGCCTCGGACCCAAGGTAAGACCCGACCCTCATGCTGGAGCGCTGCCGCTCCGGCTGTAGCCCTGTCCACTTAACTCTCCAGACACCGTGAGGCCCCAGCCCCTTGGCCCCTACCCTGGCTAGTGTCAGCAGAAGGGCCTGCCCTCTGGCCTCATGCTTTGAGCAACCCCAAACGGACCGTCCTGGGAAGGTCACCCCACGATAGGAACTCTACCCAGGCAAGTCATGTCAGCCCTCTTAATGTAAGGAAGTGGCTTCCCTCCCCTCCCCAGCCCAGACTTGCGGGTGTATCACTGCTCCTCCAGTTTGCAAGTGAGACCACACGCAGCCATGCATCCCTCACACAGGCACACGGGACTGCCCCCTCGTCCAGGATGGACAGGTTGTTCCCATGCCCAGCCCCTCCCCCCTCCCCAATACAGTGACACACATAATGCACCTGCTAATTGTCAATTCACACATGGTGGGGGAGGGCACGTACTACTAGCTTAACTTAGGGAGCGGCAGTAGGGTATGATGTGCCTTGGAACCCACTCACTCATTTTCTTTCTTCCATTCTGACTTGGGTCCCACTTCTAGAGACCCCTCCCCATCAGCCTTCCCCACCTCAGCTCTTGCACTCTGAGGCTCCTAGGAGGGGAGGAGCTGAGCCACCCCTGCAGGCTTAGGGTGGTAGGCTGGGATCTGCAAATCACCCTCAGACTGGATGCCCCTTCCCTTTCTATCCCTCCCTTGTACCAGGAACTAACCAAGGGCACTTGTGCTGGGAAAGAGACGAAGGTTGGACTTCCTGTTTCGGGGAGGAGAACTGAGCCCCAGGATGGGTAGAAGGGCAAAACTAGTAGAATGTGGGGCTGGGGCAGCCGGTTTCTTATTTTCTTGCAGTAAATGAAGTGCCCCAAGCAGGCAGAGGCAGACAGGGGAAGTGGGAGTGGTGAAGCCGGTATAAATTTGGACCTTTAAATTCCAATTACCTTGCTTATCAATGCAAATTCTGACTAGAGAGCTCTGTCCAGGCTGCTGTTACTTTAGTGTTTGAATTTTATTTCTCCCCATGGGGACTGCTTTAGGCAGTTTGGATAGGAGGGAGATGATGATGGAAGATCTGGTGCCTTCTAGGGGGTGGGATGGGGATAACCTTGTTCAAGGGTGCTGAGAGTGGGTATTGAGAAACCCGCCAACAGCCACCACGACCTACAATTTAGTTCCATCCTGAAACCATCTTCCTAATGTCCCAGGAGTTTTGAACATGTTCCCAGTTCCATCCTGTGCCAAGGGGTAGGGCTCATTAATTCCTCGGGGCTTAGACTGGGTAGGGGGGACCGAGTCTAGAAGGAACCAGGTGTTCTGACTCCTAGCTGGGCTCTTCAGGGAGGAGGAAATGGGGGGAGGGGGAGGGAAGGCATCATGCCAGGAGAAGTCCAGGGCTGCACTGCAGAGGCAATGGGCATGGCCCACGCAGTGCCAACTCCTTTTGCCCACATCCCCCCACCCAATCAGTTCTTTGGTAGTGGTGAGGGAGAGAGGGAGGGAGGGAGGAAGGGAGGGGGAGCTGGGGGTGATCTGGGCCAGTCCAGCCTCCCAAAGCCCTTGCCAACCTGGGTCCTGAAAGGAACTGCTGTTTTCTGAGCCATCCCCCCACCCCCTACCCAGTGCCCAGAGCAGCCAAGTTGTCTCAGTGGATATCAAATAGCAATGACTCCACTGATTGGGGGGGTGGGGAGTAGGGGTACGGTCCCCTTCCTTCTGTGGCTCTAATGCACACTCTCGCTGCTGCCCTCTACCCTGAAGAAAAGTTGTGTCTCCCCCACATCCCGTCTCTGGGTGCACGTGTTTGGGTGGGTGGATTACTTGTCTGCTCCTGGCATTCGCCACCTGCTCCACTGTGCATGAACTCATTTACAGCTCCAGCTCTGTTGGCTTGGGCCAGAAGGGGAGTGACTGGCAGAAGACCCAGGGGCCTTCCTTCCCTTATCCTTCTGTTGGGACCAGAAAGGTCGGAATGCTAGGACCTGGGTGGGCTCCAGAGAAGTCCTCTGGAGTCAGCCTGGGGTTGGTGGGATGACAGGTTTCAGGGGTCTAGAGGGTGGGTTATGCAGAAAGAGCCATTTCCTCAAAGGAGATTCCTGGGCCTCCTAGGAAAATGCTTGGTTTCTACACAAGATAAAAAGCTAGACAGAAGCCCCTAGCACTGGGTGAGAGGGAAAGAGATATTGGGCAATGGAACCCCTAAACTTTCCTGCCAAAGGTTATTTAGGACAGAAGAAAAACTCTTCACCCTCCCTCCGCTCCCCGGCCTAGATTCTTCTCTTGCCTGACTGGTCCGTGCTACTGCCTAGCTGAGGCCAAGCTGTCCAGGACAGCAGTGAGGCCTGGGAAAGGGGGCAGAAAGGAGGCTCCAAGGCCCACCATTGAGAGGGAACTGCAGGAAGCCTGGAGGAAAGGGGGAGGTTTGGAATCCCAGTGATTCCCGGTGAAGCGTGGTTGGGGGGCAGGTCCTGGGAAGGAGACCTTTCAGAGTGAGCTGTGCCACCTCTGTCTCCCCCCTTCCTTCACCTGGGTTCATCTCCATGTTGTCGCTGTTCTCCAGGGGAGAGTGCGTCTGAGTGGTCCCTCTTCATCCCCTCCCCCACCAGAACCTTGAAAGGGCAGAGAGAAAGGGATTGTGGGAAAAACCCTCCCGTGGGTGTCAGCCAGCTGGGAGCCTGGATTTGAGGTGGTGGGGGGAAGGGAGGGACTGTCTTTGGAATGTGGGAGAGAAGTAAGAACTGAACTGTATGGCCTGGAGCCAGAGGTTGGAGGAGCAGGGG
Source organism: Lepus europaeus (assembly GCF_033115175.1). Lineage (NCBI taxonomy): Eukaryota > Metazoa > Chordata > Mammalia > Lagomorpha > Leporidae > Lepus > Lepus europaeus. The sequence continues at coordinate 125,374,000 of NC_084831.1, read as the reverse complement.
CTTGGGAGGGCCAGACTAGCCATGGAGACCTCCAGAATGGTGTCACGTGGAAGGGATGTGTGTGGCTCTTGAGGTCTTGGGCAAAGGGCTGAGGCTGAGCAGGAAGGATGCAGGTTAGAGTCCAGGAAACATCTCCCAAAAAAAGGGAAGGCATTTGAAATGGTGATTGGGAGATGACCTTCTGGACAAAACAAACAAGCACACATACAACAACCAAACTCAGAAATGAAATAAAAATTCTCCCTGAAGCCCCCCAAACAAGGCTTCTAAGAGGAGCCTTGAAGCTCCAAGACGTGGGACTTTGCAACACATGTCAGGGTCTCTGCTGGCTCAACAATGGTGCATTGCAATCCCCAGGCCTCTCTCCTTTCCGAGGCAGTGGGCATACTGGTTCAGGGCACGGCCCTCGTTTTGCCACTTTGCAGCTACCACAGGTCTGCTCTTCCTTACAATGGGGCTAACAATGGCCGCGAGGATTAAAAGAGTCAATATTTGGAAAGGGCCTGGCATGGTGGCTGGCGTGGAAAAATGCGGGTGAGTGCGACCGAGCTTCTCCCACCTTCTGACTCTACTGCATCATCTTTCCTGGCTCCCAGGCCTCAGCCCCGCCCCCGGCCCCACCCCCGGCCCCGGCCCCGGCCCCCTCCAGCCCCACTGTGGTTTTTCTGAGATTCCATCTGCAGCTGGGCCAGGTGAAGGGAAGGTCAGGTAGTCAGGTGAGGTGTCTGTCTTTAACAGGCTGGCCGTCACCTGAGGTTGCTGCTGCACACCCGTAGCCTGTTCTTCCCATGGGTTTTTACCAAATGAGTGTTCTGACTTCAATTCAGACTCAGAAAGTGTGACCTGGGCAGCCAAGTGTCCCCCAAATAACCTTCCCCCCATTCTCAGCTACCCTTCTGTCTCAGCCAAAGACACCAGCTTCTCTCTCCCCCACTCCCCTCTGCTTCCTGCATGGCCCTGCCTTCCTTGCTCCTGACAGGTCTGATCCTCCTCTCCCACCCCCAGCTCAGCCCATCCATCCCATCAGCCTGGGTGTCCACAGAAACCTTAATGTCCTTGCCTTTCTCTCCATCTCTTTGATCCCTCCCCCTTACTCCACTGTGGAATTAGCCCTGGGGTTGTCTTTGTGAAGCACCTGTCTTACCCTGTCTCTCCCCCACCCAGTCACCCCATTGGCATCAGTGAGAGTTTCCCAGTCGCGGCCTTTCTCCCCTCCCCTCCAGCCCCCCCCCCCCCATCTTTTGGGACTGCATTCTTCAGGCTTGGGGGATGGAGCAGCAAATGCAGGGCCAGTCCAACTCCCAGCCTGCCTGCACATCCCCAGCCTCCTGTTGGCCTCTCTGCCCTCTGGCTTGTGTCCCATGTTGATGACTTTGCCCAGGGTGCTCCGGGCATGGTGATGTTGCTGGGGACATCCTGTCTCCTTCATTAGCCTGTGGGCTCCTGTAGGGTAGGACCCATCCATGCTCCTGTCAGACTGGGGACTTTGCCTGGAGCAAAGACGTCTCTTTTCTCCCTGGACCTCTGGGCACCCAGCAAAGGGCTTGCAAGGCTCCTGGGCTCAGAGTGGCTCCTTTCCAGCTGGACTCTGGGTAGAAAACCATTTCGCTTGCTCAGTCTGAGGGGAGGGTGAGCATCCTGCTGTGGGGCCATGTAAGACTCTATCTTTAGGGGTAGGTAAGACCCTGTGACCCACCTCTGGGAAAACCTCAAGAGCCACTCCTCTCCTATCAGCGCTCTCATTCTGTGCAGATGGCCTCACCCTGAGATTGCACTAGATCCTCCCACTTCCAGTCCTCTAAACTCTGGTGACCAAACACAAAAAGCCTCATGGCTGTCCAGGCCCCAGGGCGCCGTCTCCCTTCACAGGGAGGTCTGACTCCCGCCCCACGCCCCACGGGGGGCTTGTCAGCAGCCGTCTGGAGTCTGGAGGGGACGAAGGGGGCGAAGGTCAGAGTCTGGTTTTGGGCAGCCCCGTGGTCTTGAGCAGACCTCTGAGCGGGAGTTTTTAAGCTGGGCGACAAGTGGGGATGCCCTCCAAGTGGGGAGTAGGCCTGCCCTCTTAGTGATACCCCTCAGCAAGACCTCAGATCCCAGCCCCAACTGCTGGACCTAGACACAAATCCCCTCCCCGTGTCTAAACCTGCCCAGTGGATCCTCTGATAAAAGAGGTAATGGGGTGGCTGGTGGGAGGAGAGGGGAGAGCCAGGCTGGATCAGTGGTTCCCAAACTTTCCGATGCAGAACCTCTTTTTTTTTTTTTTTCTTTGACAGACAGAGTGGATAGTGAGAGAGAGAGAGACAGAGAGAAAGGTTTTCCTTTTTGACGTTGGTTCACCCTCCAATGGCCGCTGTGGCCAGTGCACTGCGGCCGGTGCATCGTGCTGATCCGAAGCCAGGAGCCAGGTGCTTCTCCTGGTCTCCCATGCGGGTGCAGGGCCCAAGCACTTGGGCCATCCTCCACTGCCTTCCCGGGCCATAGCAGAGAGCTGGCCTGGAAGAGGGGCAACCAGGATAGAATCCGGCGCCCCAACCGGGACTAGAACCCGGTGTGCCGGCGCCACAAGGCAGAGGATTAGCCTGTTAAGCCACGGCGCCGGCCAGAACCTCTTTATACTTTTAAAACTCACCTCAGACTCCAATGAGCTTATGTTTGCATGGGTTATGTCTATCGACATTTGCTGTGTGAGAAAGGAACACGGGGAAAACTTAAAATAATTATGAATTCACTGATTAACAAGCATATTACTCTAAGTGACATATTAGAAATGAAAAATAGCTATGTTCCCCCCCCCTCAAATAAGCAAACAAGGAAGCAAACAAAATGTTTAAGGAGAGTGACATTTTCACATCTCTTTTTAATATCTGGCTTCGTAAAAGACAGTTGGTTTCTGAGATCTGCTTTTGCATTCAATACGTTGCTACTGCACCTGTCATATTTCTTCTGGAAAACTCCACAGAACATTCATGAAACAGTGAATATGAAAAGGGTGACTAATGTGCAGTTAGCATCGTTATGAAGGTGGATTTGAGCTCATCAAGCCTCTGAAAGAGTCTAAGGAACCCTCAGGGGTCCCATAACTGTGCTTCGAACTGATAGTCTACAGGAACCTCAGAAAGCATTTTCCAAAAAACCCAGGCCAATCTGAGTACCCTGGCCGACTTCCCTCAGCTGCCCGTGGTCTTTTGAATGTTTTCACTAGGGAGGAAGCTTGGGGGCAGTGATTAATCAAGTGGGCTCTGCAGCTCACATCTTAGTACTGCCACTTGCTAGCTGTGGGGGGTGAACTACTGACGTCTCTGCTTCAGTTTTCTTATTAAAAAAAAAAAAAAACTCTGACTTTTTAGAGTTGTTGAGAAGTAAATGACATAAACTAGAAAGGCGCTTAGCAGAGTGTCAATAATGTGAGCCCTGGTTAAATTGCAGAGCTTCACCCCTGGGGCTGGGCGGTGACACTGACCGTGCTAGAGGCGCTTCTTGGCTCACACAGGGAAACATCACCTGGGCAGCGTCCCGGGAAACTAAACCCTTGAGTCGATGACTCGCAGCCCTGTGCTCTTCCTGTCTGAGTCGTGCAGAAGGCCAGGGAGGTCTTGAGGGGGAGAAGGAAGCAGATGCCCCCACCCCCCACCCCCTTACCCTTGATCCACCCAGGGCCCATAGCCATCAGCAGGAGGCCTTGAGGGCAGAGAGCTGGGAGACATCCCCAGCAGTTGAAGAGAAGAGAAAGAAAGCTGGGGGTGGGGTGGGGGGTGGGGGGTGGGTTTCTGTCTGGCCTTAAGGGGAGCAGTTCTGTAAGCACCCCTGGCAGAGGAAATCTGTGATGGGGCAACACTGCACCTCAGGGGCGTGCCTGGCCTCTGCTTACAACCCCCTCCCCATCCATCGCTGAGCCTCACCCTCCTCTCAGCCCTCCGCTGACTCCGGGCCCTGGAGCTCACTCTCGAGATCCTGGGTCCCACCCTGCCCTTTGCGTGCGCTGTGCAGGGCAGGACAAGATGCCCAGGGAACAGCATCTGGCCGTGCTGGAGATCCCAAAGTGAGAGAAGAAACCTCCTCCCTCAGTGGGAAGGCGGAAGGCAGATGGGAGAAGCAGGTGCACACACTGGGGAAGAGCTAGTCCTGGCTTCCAGCCTCTCCAGCCCAATTCTCCTGAGCTGGGCTGCCTGCTGCACCTTACTCAGCCCAGGCCCAGCTAGGCCCATATAGTCCAGGCCCATATAGTCCAGGCCCATACAGGCAGGGAACCCTTGTTTCTAATCGCTACCCCCGTGGTAGTTTCTCTAGTCTCCAAAATCACAGCCATGGAGGTCTCTTAACATGGGGGTGGGGGTGGGAGCGCTCAAGGAGGCAGAAATCCAAAGGCCCCCAGGTGCTGACTCCTCCCTTTCCGAATTCTGTAGGCTCTGATTTCCTGCACCCCCCAAAGCCTGACAACTCTGAGACACACAGGAGATCTTGCTAACTCTCGCTCCGTTTTTCCTCTCCTACCCACACAATTCCTTTGAGTAGATGGTAAAACTGAAGCAAAAAGTGGGTGGGCTCAAACTACCCACCCACCTCTTTCTAGACCCCAGCCCAGGACCCAGGGGCCCCTCCCCCCTCAATCCCTGTAGCCCCTACATCTTTCTCCACTAGGAAGGTCCCTTCTGGCGAGTGGCAGGTTTGGGGGCCCTGGCCTAGTCTCCTGCCCCTGGCTCCTGGGCAGTGCCCCCAGGGGAGCTCCGGTGGGCTAAGATCTCCTCAGTCTCAGCCCTGCCCCACCCCCGCCTCTCCTGCTGCCAGCAGCCCCCCAGCTCCCACCCCTGGGCTGTGGGACAGGGAGAGGGCTGAGGGGCTGGCTCTGCATACTAATGTTCTGCCCATTGTCAAAGCCCCTTTGTGCCAGAGAGCTCCATTGAGGCGGCTCTGGGGCGGCCACAATGGGGGCTCTGTCCCCGAGTTGCCCCAAACAGTCACCTGCTTTCAGAGCCAACCCCCCACCACCCTCCACCCGCCCCAGTGGCCGGAGGGCCCAGAGAGCACGGGGGAGTGGGCCCAGGGCCAGGGGGGATGGGCAGGAGACGACCCCCCCCCCCCACCGCTGCCCTGGACTGGCTGGGAAGATGGGCATTTGACAGGCCAGGCTGTGGCGGGCACAGGAGGGAGCAGCCTGGCTCTCAGGGGCGGGTCATCTGTGGAGGGAGATGGAATGCGGGCTCTGTGGGGCCGGAGAAGGGAAGGGGCCCTCACGGCCTGCCCACTCCTCGTTCCATATGCCCAGCCTGGGCCTGTGGCTGCCCACCGCCTCCCCCTCCCACCACAAGGACACACTTGGGCTCATATATGCAGAGACACACAGGCACACACTCATCTATGCGGCCCCACACGCGGCTCTCAGATGCATGCCTGGGTGGATGTGCCCAGACACAACACGCCTGGCCAGGCACACAGACCCGCATGCCCACACCCCCACCCGATGGCATATGCTCCTGTGCACCTGACACCCCCTCCCCCACACGCACCACTTACTCTAAGCATTCCCTCTGGCTGCCACAGGCACTTCAACACCGTTCCTCCACCCGCCCCCCCATGCCCTGGCTGCCCTCAGCTGCTTTGACACAGGTTATAACAAGTTTGCACTTGTTGTGACCTCAAGAATGTGGCCCTGGGGCGGAGAATGTCCTGCTGCCCCAGACTGCACCTGCTTATACGTTAACCACGGGCACAGCCTCTGCTGAACTCTGAGCACGGCTCCCCCTGCACCATTTCCACCATGGGGGTGCATTTGGTGGGCCCCAGAGCTGGGTCAGGCACTCTGAAAGGATACAGGAAGATCTAACTCCCCAGCTGGCCCCATGCACTTGAACATGGCCCCATCCCCACAGCCTGGTGAGGTGGATAGGACGGTTCTGAGAGGTAAGATGTGTGCAGGCAGCTGGTTATGAGGTTGGGACCAGAATGGAGAGCTCCTGCCTCTCTCTTTCTGTGTTTATACTTCTCTCCTTCTACCCGTCTCTTGGTTCCACCTAGGTGACGCTCCCCATCCTATCTTTTTACCCACCTTCCTTGGGAAGGAGTAGGAGCCTGCTGGGGATTGGCAGTGGGAGAAAAAAAACAGGTGCAGGCACCTTAAATAGGCTGTGGGTCCAGAAAGAACCTCAAAAGGTAACCTTGACCCTTTCACTGCCTCCAGGCAGAGTGAGTCTACTTCCTTTCACTTCCCATTTCACACCAGCCCCATTCCTGCTGCCCACGCTGGATCACTGGATAGAATAACCCTTAGCTAGGGTTTATAGGAGGAGGTCTTTACTGAGTACAAGTCCTTGTGACCTTGTCACAGAACTCTGGCCATCCCAGGTACCACCCTCTGCCCATACAAGGATATGTAGAGTGTCTGTGCCTTTTCTATGATGGTCTGGGGGCATCTCCTAGCAGCCTAGAGAAGATGTACTAAGAAGGAAGAGAGGAAGGCTAACTGGAACTCCAGGGGTTTGACAGCTGACTGACTGCACAGTGGTGTGTTGGGTCCTGGGAGGGGAGGTGGGTCCCAGCTGCAGGAGCTCCATTATAGATAGACAGCTAAGATGGTATCGGTTTGCTCATCTGCAAGTATTACTGAATGCTGATCTCCGCGATGGTTCCCTGGTTTGAGAATTGCACAGAAGAGCCATGGGCCCCTTGTACTCCATTGCCCCACCCTTTATCTAGAATGCTCCCTCTCTAGCTACTGGATTCTGCTTGAGCTGCCTCGCTGATCTGTTTTCATGTCAGAACATACCTCCTCGATCCTTATCTACAGAGGGGCTCTCTGCCTCCTAGTGTTCCCCCAGTTGTCTTCTGTTGGAGAAAGAGGCCTGCCCAAGGTATAAGCCTCACCCTTCCCGCTGTGCTCAGGCAGTTAGTCACTGCAGGGTGGAGGACAGTGGGGCCCACCTCTGAATCAAGTCAGTGTCTCCCTGTCACCCCGAAGAAGGAACGTGGGTAAGGAGTCCGTGAAAATTGGGGAGTGGATAGAGATTGTCTTCCATGGCAATGGTGTACCCCCTTAGACTTCCTGTGGGAGGGTCAGAGGCTGGTCTCCTTATGGGAACAGCTGTCCTGAGAAGGAGATGAGCTGAGGATACCTGTGGGGAGCGTGGCTCAATTCCCTGAATGTGAATTACAAGTACAGGCTACCCCTGGGTCTCCGTCTTCACCAATACTTCCACTAAAAATAAATTGCTTAGGCAGCAGCAGGTATACATTGTGACTTAGTGGGAAGAATTTCCTGGGCATAAGGTATTGGAAGGCAAAGAGGAGGAATGAGAAGAGGTGGAACTCTCACTCTATCTCACGAGAAGGAAAAGTCTCCCATCAGTCACCTATGGAACACAGGCTGGTGGCCCAGTGACACTCTGAGTGTTTGTGGGCTGTGGGATTTCCAAACCTCTCAGAGGAACCCCTTTGCCTATTTCCACAGCCCTCAGCCAAAGTATCACTGAATCTGTCACCTTCCCATGGACCTCACTATGTGCTCTGTCTTCAAACTATTCCTGTTGGCATATTTTTGGACCAGCTGCTGCCAGGGTTGAGACCTGCTAGATGGGAGGTCCAAACTTCACACATCCTGGGCTGTGGCTGGACCTGGATAAGGGAAGAACTCTATGGGTTGGCTGGTGCCGTGGCTCAGTAGGCTAACCCTCCGCCTGCAGTGCCGGCACACCAGGTTCTAGTCCCGGTCGGGGACCCGGATTCTATCCCGGTTGCCCCTCTTCCAGGCCAGCTCTCTGCTATGGCCCAGGAGTGCAGTGGAGGATGACCTAAGTACTTGGGCCCTGTACCCGCATGGGAGACCAGGGGAAGCACCTGGCTCCTGGCTTCGGATCAGCGCGATGCGCCAGCCGTGGCGGCCATTGGAGGGTGAACCAACGGCAAAGGAAGACCTTTCTCTCTGTCTCTCTCTCTCTCTCTCACTGTCCACTCTGCCTGTCAAAAATTAAAAAAAAAAAAAAAGAGAACTCCATGGGCAGCATCTCACGGTTGGTGCCACACCAGCTGGCACTTGCAGGAACCCAGAGCGAAGACAAGGATCTTGTAGGAGAAGGCCAGGGTTATTGCTCTGATTCTGATCTAAAACAACATGTCCTCCAAGCTACTTGGGGAAGGTACTCACCACTTCTGGGCCTCAGCTTCCTCTTCAACAAGACGAAGGGGTTGAATAGTTTGCTGATAGAGGGCCCTCAACATGCTCATTCTCTGACACAGGACAGTAGCAAGAGGAAAAGCAGAGCTTTGCTTTAAGCAGGTCTGATTCACCTGTCGTGCCTGCCCTTCCTAGCAGTCTCCCTAGACAGGTCAGCTAAACTCTGTCAGTCTGGCTTCCACATCATTAATAAAAGGACAACGCTGTGATCAACCCCTCAGGGAGGATGGGATGATGCATGTGACACTCAGCACAACACCTGACACAGGGTAGGGGCTGAGATGGGGAAGTTCTTGATTCCACAGGAGCCCAGAGGCAGGAGGCTGAAGGAAGAGAAGCCAATCAAGCACATGGAGAGGAAGTGTATACCTTGGAAGAGGTCCCATTATTGGCAAAGAACTGCTGGTGAGAGAAAGAGTGGTCCATTCTGGAACTGAGAGAGATGTGTGAGTGGCGGACAGGGTGCAGGTATGAGAGGGGAAGGGACAGGATAGAGAGTGGCGATGCTGGGAGGGTGGTGGGGGCCAGCCTGTAACAGACCCTGCCCCACCTGCAATCCTCGTGGCTTTAGAGATGGGTCCCTCTGCTTCTCTACCCTCTGTTCATTCCTCTCTTTCTCCCAAGACTCAGTCCTTTTATCCTTGGTCACACAGCCACCAGGAAGCCAAGGGCTCCCCTGGGAAACCTGGCAGGTCCAGAGAGAGGCTTGTCTGACTCTGGAGCAGGTTTTGGGCCAGGCCTGCAGTTCTCTGCCTCCCTGTTTTCCCACTAGGAAAGAAGGGTCCACCTCCAGGGAAGACTGGAGTTTTGGCCTTGAGCACTCTGCTAAGCATTGGGTCCCTCTGTGGACTTCAGTTTTGCCTAGAGAGCAGAGAAAGCATTGAGGGTGCGGGGCTGCAGGCAGCTTGGAGTGGGGACCTAGGCAATCTAAAGATGGCTGTCAGCCTAGAGTAACAGCTCTTGGGGAGGGTGACTGGGCCAGTGCCCCCAAGTGTCCAAAAGCTGAAACTTCAGAGGGAAGCTTAGAGGAATGACTTCCCAAGGAAGAAGCGTGATGCGTACTCTGAAAAGAGGAAAGTGTAGACAGACCATCTGACAGGCTCCTTTTTTAAAAAAGATTTTATTTATTTATTTGAGAGGTAGAGTTACAGACAGTGAGAGGGAGAGACAGAAAGAAAGGTCTTCCGTCCGTTGGTTCACTCCCCAAGTGGCGTCAATGGCCGGAGCTGCGCCGATCCGAAGCTAGGAGCCAGGAGCTTCTTCCCGGTCTCCCATGTGGGTGCAGGGGCCCAAGGACTTGGGCCATCTTCTACTGCTTTCCCAGGCCACAGCAGAGAGCTAGATTGGAAGAGGAGCAGCTGATACTAGAACCGGCGCCCATATGAGATGCCGGTGCTGCAGGCCAGGGCGTTAACCCGCTGTGCTACTGCACTGGCCCCCAACAGGCTCTTTTAAATCAAAGGAGTACCAAGCACCAAGGGAGGACATGGAGATGAACAAAACCCAGGTTAAGAATCAGCTCAGAGGCCGGCGCCGCGGCTCACTAGGATAATCCTCCTCCTTGCCGCGCCGGCACACCGGGTTCTAGTCCCGGTCGGGGCATCAACCCTGTCCCGGTTGCCCCTTTTCCAGGCCAGCTCTCTGCTGTGGCCCGGGAGTGCAGTGGAGGATGGCCCAGGTCCTTGGGCCCTGCACCCCATGGGAGACCAGGATAAGCATCTGGCTCCTGCCATCGGATCAGCACGGTGCGCCGGCTGCAGCGCGCCTACCGCGGCGGCCATTGGAGGGTGAACCAACTGCAAAAGGAAGACCTTTCTCTCTGTCTCTCTCTCACTGTCCACTCTGCCTGTCAAAAAAAAAAAAAAAAAAAAAAAAAAAAAGAATCAGCTCAGAAAAGAGTCTCTTGTTTGGGAAAGTGGGGGATGGTTCTTCCTGAAGGGGTGGGGCTGAAAGAGTGGCCCCGATAGCAGCTGTCCCAGGGGGGTGCTCCCACATGGAGGAGCGATGCTTCTGCCTCCCCTCAGCCCTTTCTGGCCTTTTGAGTCCTCTCCTAGGTAGACCTCCCTGATCGCTGCCAGGACAGCTTCTGAGATCACAGGCAGAGAGGCTTAGCCAGAGGGGCCTTCAGCTGGGATCTAGTCAGGTCTTCTCTCTCTCCTCTCTCAGGCAGGCGTCCGTACCTGGGCCCTGAGGCACCCAGCAGCAGGTCCTATCCATTTGGCCCTCTCTAGTTTCCCAGATTCTAGTGGCAGGACAGGTGATAGGTCCTTATCTCCTGGGGCCTGGCCAACTCGGGCCTTGAGAAGCCCACCGACTGCCTGGAGCCCCTGGGGTTGCATGAGAGTGGGAGAGGGAGGAGCCGAAGGGCAGCATGAGGAGCTTAGCTCTGTGCAGCATTCCTTACTTCACACCTCCTCCACCTGTTGGTTGACAACGAGGCTGGAAGAAAGCCTCATCTTGGGAATAGAGAGGTGGGTAGAAGAGTGGGTAGGAAGCCCCCTCCAGTTCTGTTCAGCCACAGTTAACCTCAGCTCCCATTTCCCTGTTAGTCCCAGAGGAAGCAGCGACAAGGCAGGTTCAGTGTGAACATACCCAAGCCTGCTGGGATGCAGGGCAGCAGTGAGTGAGTGGGAAGTCCACGGGACTTTCACAGCCCAGAGGCTGTGGTTTGCCATTAAACAAACATCAGTTGGTTGTTCCACCTCTCTAAGCCTTGGTTCTCTGATTCAGGAGACATTTTTCCTTCATCCGCAAAACAGGGTAATCATAATATCCTTATTTGCATAAAGGCCTTAGAGATTTCACATACTTTATCTCATGTAATCCTGACTCTGCAATGGGAGGTGGGAAAATGAGGCCCAGAGAGATTAGGAGATGGAAAGTTCCCATAGCTGGTAAGTGACATAGACTAGGATGGCCAACAGTGGGAAAGGAGAATATGCAGGGTCCTTTGGCTGTGACCCAGATGTGCCAGGACAACAAATGGATTTTGTTAGGCCTAGCCCATTAGATTGAAAATGATTCTCTTAACACCATGTTAAGAAAGATTCTGAGGCTCAGTAGGAAAAAAAGTATGTGATGAATCAGTGATACCTGCTGGGGGCAGGGGGTGGACAGTGAGTGACGGCTCACATGCTGTATAGTGTATATCCCCAGCTCAGAATCACCCAGTGGTTTCAAGTCCATGTCTTTCCTCTGTACTACCCACTAGGCTGCATTCAAAGGTAGCAGCTTAAATAGATGACTGAGATCTCTGTCTTTGAAAAGCTCCCAATCTCTTGAGCAAGAAAGGGACAGTGTGGCAAAATGTCCCAGGAACATAGAAGCAGACTAAATATTTCACCAGGGGGTCCCACAGCCCAGAGAGCATTGGAAGAAGGCCTTAAGAAATGCAAAGAATTTTAAAGGACAGAGAGGGGGCACTGAGGGAAAGGGAGAGAGCATTTTATTTTATCTTGTTTTATTTTAAAAGATATATTTATTTATTTGAGAGGCAGAGTTAGAGAGAGAGAGAGAGAGAGAGAGAGAGAAAGTAATGAGGGCGGTGGAGAGAGAACCCGGGACAGGATGTTAGAGTGACAATGAGACACTGCCCATACCTAATGCCTCATGACTAGGGAACAGTCTTACATCTATGATCTTGTTTAATTCTCCCAGTACCTCTGTAGTGGAAATGGAAATCTAGAGTGTAAGTGATCTGCCCACATCACAAAGCCTGGATGTGGCAGAGTCACTAAACAGCTGATCAAGGTCTACAAAAACAGTGGATTTTCACTGAGGACTGTCATCAAGGCAGAGAGGGAGAGGAGAGGCTGGTCATCTGTCTCAGATGCTGTGGAGAGACTGCCGGGGCTGAGGACTCAGAATATGACCTTGAATTTACTGGTCAGAAGTTCAGCTGTGACCTAGAAAAGAGCTTTCTGTTGCTTTAACAGCCGCCCAGGGTGGCTGTGTGGAACAACTGGAATTGTTCTGATTTTGTGTAAGTGCTTTGCAGACCGTGAAGCCCCACATTCTGAACGTGGATGTTTCCATCATTTTAATTGTTATTAGGTATTATTAGATTGAATCCTTTGATATTGCCCATATTAGGACCCATTTTAAAAATGTTTTTAATTGGTAATTTCAGATGGTTCTGGAGGGTGTGGGTGAGGTAGTGAGCATCTATGAAGAGATGTCTGCTCCAGAACTGGAGAGCCCTGCCCCCTGGTGGTGGGGAGGTAACCCTTCAGCACAGGGTGGAGAGTGGCACCTAGCTGGTGGAGCTCAGTACTTGTGAGTCCCCCTCCCCTCCACTCTCCCTGACCCCATAGGTAGTCTTGCCAGGCCCCTATACTTACCCTCTTGAGGGGGCTATGGCCGGAAGAATACTTCTAGTATCTAAGCTAGGTTGATCTCCTCAACCAGTATCTTTGGAGGTAAGTCAAGCTCAGGGTCAGGTGATGACTGATTGGAGACCCAGGCAGAGCTGCCACATGAAGGAGAGACACCCTCACCCTGCTTCTCCCTAATGCAACCCCTAAATCATATTTTCTCCAGTGTCTCTGACAACTGTTTCGGTATCACATCTTACTGACAACAACAAGGAAATGATAGAATAACAATCAAAGGGATGGTCAGAAAGTTCATGGAAATGAACATTATCTTTTAATTCCATTTTCCCATAGATTTTTTTGAAGTACCCTATATATGCCATTGCTTCCAGTTGAATCTCAGTACTCAGATCTATTCATTTCTTCAGTTAAGGTGAGGAGGGATGGGTTAACTCTCTAAGTGGCTGGTTTTTTGAGGTGAGCACCTAGAAGGGGTCAGGCTAGGAGGCTCTCTGGGCTTCTGGAGCTGGGGCTGAGGAGGAAGTGGTACGGCCTGTGTCCTCAGTTGAACTCCACACACTGCCAAGCTGCTCACAAAGGACCATCTCCCTTCAGGGCCCAAGATGTGCAGCCCTGCTGCCCTAGACTATAGTTGGGAGCAGATACCATGACTGGGTGATGACTCAGGGAGGAAGTGCACTGGGGGCAGTGTGGAGGGTTGGAAGGGCAGGTGCACCAAAGAGGCAGAGTCCATTTGCTGCAGGCAGCAGGAAGTTACCCTCCCTCTCTTGCCAGGGAAAGATGGGGTCCCTAAGATGTCACCCTCTGGGCAGTTCTTGCAGGGGACAGAAGGCCTGGCCTGGGGACTGGGGTGGAGGAAGGGGCAGTGGCCTCAATCAGCCCACACAGACAGGCAGGAGTGGTGGCAACACAGAGGGGAACATCTGACATGGCCCAATGTTTTTGTCCTTCCCTCTCTTGACTGGAAAATACACAGGGGGGTCAAAAGGGCCAGACGGAGGTCACAGGCTCCCAGGAAATGCTTTGAAGGCTTTCTATCCTTTCTTTTGATCAGACTATGAGAACTTTCCAAACGTTGACACAAGGGAAGAAAAGCCTATTCTTCCCTGGGCCAGGGCCTTGGTGTCAAGCTGGGGCTGGAGGGTGGGAGGGAGAGGGAGAAGGAGTCCGGAGGGTGGCGACGGTGACTCAGCTGGTAAGTCAGGCCCCTGGACACACACACACTGCCCTCTTTCTCCCCACCTCAAGATTTGTGTGCATCTGGCTCCATTTCTGTTTGTTTGTTTTCCTTGGGGCAGGACAGTAGGGAGATTAATGAATAAAGACATTAAGTTGGAAATGAACCCCAAGCCCGACTCCATTCTTCTCCCAACCTTGAGGGCTTACATAATCCTGCCGTGCTTTTCTTACTGCCCTTCCTCTTAGACCCCTCTCCTTTCTCCTCTCTTCACCTCCCCTCTCATTAAGAGCACTTGGAAGCCCAGAAATGCTGCTTTTCAGTCTCCAGTGCAGCTGCTCTCCCTCTGGAGGACTCCAGGATCACTATTCAAGTCAGAATTGGTCTCCACAAAAGAGATAATGTGGTTGGTGAGAGAAGCTAAGTAACTGCTTCCTCTCTCCACCAAGGCCAGGGGAAGGAACGGGACAGACCCCAGTAGCAGGAACTCAGGCTGGACAGAGCGTCTTCACGGGGACAGCGACCTTAACCACCTCACACAGCATCTCCAGACTGACCCGACAACATCCTCTGTGAATTCAGACCCCAGAAGCAACAAGATAAGCCAGAAATTGCCATGCATTATACATCCTTGAAACATTTTTGTCTTAAGAATTGCACATTTTTTTCATTTCCGCTCCACCATATATTGTTTTTATAATATGAAAATAATATTTTCAAAATCCTTTGAGTAAAATTGACATTGCAGGATTGGAGTCCCTCCTGGCACACAAGTGCTTGCTTTGACTTGAGAAGTGTAGAACTAATAAAATCTCTTCATTCCACAGTGAAGAAAATAAAGGCCAAGAGGTTTAGACTTGCCCAAGACACAGCTGGCTGGTGGCAGAACTGAGTCTGGCACCTATATCTCTTGCCTTCCAGTCCAGTGTACTTTCCTGGAGGCAGTGTTGCCTCTTAGTTCCAGGCAAGGTCCCCTACATCCTTGTGTCTGATTCTTTCACTCCATCTCCAAAATCCTGTGCACTGACGCTACCTAGCTCAGCTGAGACACCTCAGGGTCTGAGACAGTGCTCAAAAGCCACTGGCCATGTATGGGGCTCTCCCAACACTTAGCACTTGGGTGTGTTGCACAGATACAGGGACAGAGAATGAGCTGGTAGTAGAACTTCCTAATTGCACCCATCTATTCATTTATTTACACCCACCAGTGATTGGTTCAAACATACATTCCAACTGAAACTAATTGGATTAGTTAATAGTTATAGTGGGTACTCCTCTCCTCCTGGGAACATTTTCACTCCTTATCCCATTTCTAAATTAAGAGTCTCTTTTCTAGAGGGAAGTAGGGAGAATGCTCAAGAAACTTTAGAGCTTGTAATGCTCCTTGCAAATGTGGACAACCAGGTCTTGGGCTATAGGATTATAGGAGGAAAAAGTGTGATAAAGAATCAGAAGGCTGGCCGGCGCTGTGGCTCAATAGGCTAATCCTCCACCTGCGGCACCAGCACACCGGGTTCTAGTCCCGGTCGGGGCGCTGGATTCTGGCCCGGTTGCTCCTCTTCCAGTCCAGCTCTCTGCTGTGGCCTGGGAGTGCAGTGGAGGATGGCCCAAGTCCTTGGGCCCTGCACCTGCATGGGAGACCAGGAAGCACCTGGCTTCTGGTTTCAGATCAGCACGGTGCACCGGCCGCAGCAGCCATTAGGGGGTGGACCAACGGAAAAAGGTCTCTCTCTCTCACTGTCCACTCTGCCTGTCAAAAAAAAAAAAAAAAAATCAGAAGGCTGAAGGTCTTAGGCACTTATATAAAGGTTTCAATGCAATAGAAGAGCTTTTTCATTTGTTGGAGAGGAGAGGGGCAATAGTGATCAGCTCCTTCTTTTCCCAGACTTGTGCCATCATTATTACCAGGCCCTCTCAGTCTAGGCAAAATGTCAACCTGCTTATCTGGGTCCCCCAATCCATGCACACTGAGCAATCATTCAGTAGAAATTTATTGAATGAATAAAGAAGATCCTAAAAAAAAGTGAGAATTTGAAGGCAAGTGCAGTCATTAGATGGATAACATTCTATTCCACAATAAAATAAAATAAAACAAAATCAGATCTCCAGGGTGACCTACAGAAGGCTGGAGATCCTACAAGGAGGAGAAGGTACAATCCAGAGAGATGCATAAGGAGTAAAAAAGGACAAAGAGGAGGAAGGTGCAAAGGAAGACAGAGGAAGGAGAAACATTTCACTGGCAGTGAGGACAAAACATGAACGAGGGCAGGCAGGGAAGCACACAGCATTGGAGTGATGAGAAGCGAGTTGGGATGAGAGTGCCAGAGCAGGGAATGGGGAGAATAAAGACATGCCACCAAAGTGAGGAGAAGAAACGAGGGGATACAGCAATCGCAGGGGAAGAGTCTTGCCTCCAGCCAGCAGGTTCACCCTGGGCATCATTCTTGGTGAATTTTGCACCCATCTAGATCCTGATAACAGCTAGGCTGCTCCAGGTGTCATCTGCTCTGGTTACTGAGTGTTGAATTTGCTCAGCTAAAGCACATTCACTGAAGTATTACCCTGAGGCTGCAATGGACGGGACTTTGGAATCCTGTTACAATTAGGTAGAAATCCCAGACTTGCTACTTACGACTTGTATCACCCAGGCTCTCTGAACCTCAATTTCCTCATCACTAATTATGAAAATAATAAGACCTGTTTTACAGAGCAGTTGCGAAAATGACGTATAAAGTGCTGGTCTAAAGCAGGCATTCAGTAAATGCAGGTCCCCTCCTTTCCTGCCCCTCCATTACCCTGAACCTGGGAAAAAAAAAAAAAAGCGAAAGTCACTTAGTGGCTCTGTGAAAGGATGTCCAGCAGGCCACAGCACAATGGGGACGAGGTCGAGGTTCTGCATCTGATCCCTGCCAGAGCCAAAGGCTCCACACCCACTCAGTGGCTCCTGCCTCGCATTCTAGCCACTGGATCTCAAACACCCGAAGCCAGGCACAAAGAATGAGGGTGTTGAGTGATCACAGGATGTCGTCATTTTTCTGAATTGTCCTATTAGGGTCTTTCATGTGCCCCTAACATTTCAATCAAAATAAATGGTACCTTATTTGCTGACTGGCTCTGGACGTCCTCAGTGTTGTCCCTTTTCCTCATACGATCCTTGCTTTGGATGAGCCCTTTCTTGGACTCTCCAATACACAGTCTCCAAGGGTCCAAGTGTCCACATTTCTGTAAGGCATCATCCCTGAATGAGACCAGTGTGGAGGAAAAAGCTCAACTCCTTGTTATTAACACAAGGGTGCTACAAAAAGTTTGTGTAAAATGGAATTAAAAGATAAATTTATTTTGGAATGAAAAATTTTGAAATCCATGTGTAGCTTTTCTGTAATATGCATTTTCCATGAGCTTTTTGAAGACGTCATGTATGTTTCCTGCTCTATATGGTGTAGTAACATTCTTACGAGTGTTTTGTGAAGTTCTATGAGTTAACATTAAAAACAAGGAGTCCAGTGGCTAGCACATATTAGATACTCAGTTAATTCGTATTAGTTACCTTTTCTATCCTGATCCCCCAAGCTAGATATCACCATTCCCTGATGAATTCTCCCTATGCTCCATTGATACATCCTCCATGGCGCTTGTCATTTCCTGCTGTTTTATGGTTGTCTAACCTTATTAGAGATCCATTTCCATAATCCCAGCGCCTGGTTTACAATCTGGCACTCGCTCCATAGATGCTGTACATGGTGGGCAACTTCATTACAGATGAAAATATCTGCTTGCTTACCTATTAATATTGATAATTAGCTGTCTAGAGTGTCCATGAGTACGAGAAAAAAGAGAAAACATTAGAAATATCAAGAGAAGACACAAACAAAAGGGGAAATGCAAAGGCCCCAAAGGCTCTAGACCAGGGTGAAGTTCTGTCCTTCCATCCTGCCAAGGACCAGACCTTCTACACCTCAGCCCTGCTATGAGGATGGAGTCTTTTCCAATTCTCTTAGATTGACCACTGTGACTGGGAAGGGCAAAGAACCCTCTTCTACTCAGTTCACTCATAAATTACTTGTTGATCACTTACTATGTGTTACATATTGTGCTAATTATTTGGACAACCAAGATGTATTATGCCTAGATCCTTCTTTCAAATAAGCAAATTTGTAATAGGAGACCAATGATATGCCAAGAGCTGGGCTATAAAAATTATAGATATAGATATACACATATAGATGGAAACTCAAAAAAAGGAAATAATTATATAAGGTTGTGGGAATCAAACAAGGCTTCATGGAAAAGGAGTCACTTGAACTGGGCTCTGAAAGATAGGACTTGGATACATAGAGATTGAAAGAAAGGTGTGGTCAGGAAGACAGGAAAACACAAGTGATCATGTTAAGGCTGGAAAGGATGTGCTGGCACACCAGGGAGCAGGGATCATTAGTGCACCTCCAAGAGAGAGAAGAGGTAAGGAACAAGACTTGGAAAGGAGATTTACAAGCAGATCATGGGAGGCCTTACATGCCAGGCTGAGTCTGGACTCACTTTGATAGACAATGAGGAGACAGTAAAAGGTTTTGACCTTGGGGAAGAAATGGAGACATATAATGTATACAAAAAGTTCCCATGAAAAGTGAGTGAGTTTGGGAGAAAGAAGACTTGGGCCCAAGTCCAGTTTTATCATTTCCTGAGTCATAGCATCTCTTTACCCTCAGTTTCCTCATCCATAAAATAAAGATTATACTCTTAATCCTGCGCGGGAATGCCACGAGAACAAAAATATGAAAGCACTCTGGTAAGTACCGGATTAACACACATCTATTTGTGGTCACAGGTGTTAATTGAGGGAAGAGTAACCCAGTGACAAAGTAGGATGGACTTGAGAAGAGAGAGACTAGAGACAAGAGAATGGGGGATGGAGTAGGAGGTGGATGCTGTGGTTCAGCCACAAGGCATTAGGACCTGGAGTAACACAACTGAATGAAGGGGAGGAAGCACAAGTGATACATCTAAGCATGTGGCATTAGAGGAATGTTGAGCTGAGGAGGGAGGAGACTTTGAGAAGACCCCAAGACTTTGAACACAGGTAACTGGGAAGAGTATGGCGCCTTAACTATTTAGAGAACCAAAGAGGAGCCACAGGTGGGAGAAGACACATTCATGTTTGGAAATGAATGTATTTAGTGTTCACATCCCAAAGCTCTTTTAGTCAAGTTGCTCTTGCCACAAAGAAAACAGATAAAACTCTTTCCTTACCCTCCAACTCGACAGATTCTGGGAGAAGGTGCACAGTTTTCCCTGCCCCTCCATGTGCTGGCCTCTCAGTAGGAAGGGTTGAAGCATCTTTTCTAGTCATCAAATTTAGTACAACCAACTCCAGTGCACCACAGCAATTTTTCTTTTATTTATTTGTTTTTCAAAGATTTATTTTATTTTATTTAAAAGGCAGAGTTACAGAGAAAGAGAGAGGCAGAGACAGAGGAAGAGAGCCAAACACAGGAGCCAGGAGCTTCTTCTGGATCTCCTATGTGGGTGCAGGAGTCCAACCAATTGAGCTATCTCCCACTGCTTTCTCAGGCACATTAGCAAGGACTTGAACCACTGCCCATATGGGATGCCAGAACTGCAGGTGACTGCTTAACTTCTTAGGCCACAATGACAGCCCCATACCACAGCAATTACAAGGCTCATCCTCTCTCCATCCTCCTGCAAAAAGAAACAGCTGAGCCGAGGAGAGCTGGGACTGAGGTCTTGGGGCTTTTTTTCTCCCACCTTTTGAAAACAGGACGTGTAAGCTTTGCAGCATTAGTGAAGTCCATGTGAATGTGGATCTCCACGTTCCTTGCAGGTCTCCAGAGACTCGGAGTCTCCTGGGAGGCAGATCAAGGCTGTAGCCCTTACTCAGTCTTGGCCTGTGCAGGCCCAACTTTCAATCATTGCTTTTCTCAGTCTTTCCTAACAAACTGTATTAGGTTCTGGGGGAACAGATGAAAGGCATAATCCAAGGCCTTAAATTAGGAGCTTCACAGATGGTAAACAATGGTAAACAAATATTTCAAAGCACTCTGATGTTTCAAAATGGCAATATGTCCAAGACTATGCTTATTGACTGTGTTGGGGTAGGGCCAGGAGTGGGGGACAGAGAAAATGAGCTATTTCTGTGAGCGTCAGGGAAGGCTTCAAAGGGTACAATTAACACCTGAGTCAGGTTTTGAAAGATAAGCAGGTCATTAGGTTGGCACAGTGTGAAAGCAGGTCAAAGGTGGAAAGGATCAGATAATAAGGTTCTTTAAAGCACTGGAGTCTAGGGAACGTGTGAAAGATTGTGAGGATTAAATCTAAGAAGCAGACAGAGACCAAATTGCACAGGACCCTAAATGCTAAGAGAGTTGCAGTTTATTTGGAAAGCAATGGGGGCTATGGATCAATTTTAATATGACAGTCACACGAACAGTATCCTTACTTGAGAGCAATCCTGTATTCAAGAAGGGGTCTGAAGGGCAGGTGTTGTAGTGCAACAGGTTGAAGCACCCCCTGGGTTGCCTACATCTCTTATAAGAGAGACAGTTTGGCTTCTGAGTCCTCCACTTATGATCCAGCTTCCTGAAAATCTACCTGGGAGACAGCAGCTGATGGCTCAAGCACTTGGGCCCCTGCCAACCCCATGGGAGACCCAGGTAGAGTTCCAGACTCCTGGCTTTGACCTGGCCCAGCCCTGGTTATTATGGGCATTTGGGGAATGAATTAATAGATGGATAGATTGCTCTCTCTCTCTCAATAAAGAAAAAATTAAACATTTAAAACATAAATTAATGCATATATATTATATATATATGCAAGGTTCTGAAAAATACTTTCATTCTGGAGAATGAATGATTCTCGAGTGAAATATATGAGCTCTCAGGTAGAAGAAGACACCTGTAGCAAGATCTGATGGGCCTGAAGCAGTAGGGGGAGTGGTATTTGCTGAAGGAACATGCTAGACCTCACTGTAGGTATGACTGGCCTTTGTTTGAAGAATCATTCGTTCAGCTCTTGGAGGAGAAAAAAGATGGATGTCCCTGCTTCTGTTCCTTTCGCTACTCAGAGGCTAGTCTTCAGAATTCTGTGCCTGTGTGAGATGGAATTTGGGAGAATAGCACCCTCTGGAGGAAAGCGGGTTTGGGTTTTGGGTGGGGCGGCAACACACCATTTTCAGAACGTGGGCCTGTTTCCTTTCCCTAGGGGCCAGGTCAGCCTGCCCTTGCACGTAGCTGATGGTTTACTTGCTTCTGATCCTGGCTGCTGTGGAAGACAAAACTGCCTGGCCGTGGGAGGTGGCACAACAGCTGGGAGCCGCAGATCACAGCTGGAGGTGGCAGATGTAAAGGCTGGCAATAGTGGGCCCAACAGCCGGAGGCGGCAATCACAACAGCCAGAGGCAATGCAGCAGTAGACAAAATCCCCCATGCTCATGAGTCCAGAGCCTTGGCTCTGGGCTCTGCTTTCCGTCTCAGCCGTGGTCCTCAGTGCACGGAGGCACCTCCTGAAAGCATGAGACCCGTGAGAATGAATCTGAGGCACACAGAAGCAGTTGCTACAACTAAAAACTTCTGGACCAGGAGCAAGAACACTGATTCCAGCTCCACCTCTAATCTATTTGGGGCGAATCTCTCTGAGTGTTAGTTTCTAATGATATCTTTCCCACTTACCTCATGGTGTGAAGATCAAATTATATATTTTATCAACTTTAAGGTGATAAATAATCAGACTATTATTTGGAGAATAAACAAGGCTTTCCTTGGACCCTAAGAGCTTCCATTCTCCCTGCTCTGGACAATCTCCTCTCAACCCAAAGCTACAGTTTTTGGGAAAGATCCCTGAATGTGACCATAGAAAACAAGGGGTGGAAGTGGGGGAGAGGAGGCAGCCATCCTGTTCCCCCATGGGCACAGGCAAAAGCTGAAAGATGATCTTTCAAGCTCCCATCCAAAATTTATCTCCTCTATGTGATCTCTGTCAAGGGCTCGTCCAACCTGTCATTGAACACCTTCAAGGGCCCTCCCTACTCTTTTGGAAGCTCTTTTCATGTTTGTTTCTTTATTCATTAATTTTTTTTTTTATTTGACAGGTAGAGTTATAGACAGTGAGAGAGAGAGACAGAGAGAAGGTCTTCCTTCCGTTGGTTCACACACCCCCCTCCCCAATGGCCACTATGGCCAGAGCTAGCGCCCAAGCACTTGGGCCATCCTCCATTGTCTTCCTGGGCCACAGCAGAGAGCTGGACTGGAAGAGGAGCAACCGGGACTAGAACCCAGTGCCCATATGGGATGCTGGTGCCACAGGTGGAGGATTAACCAAGTGAGCCACGGCGCCGGCCCTGCTCTTTTCACATTTGAACTATCCTGTTTATTGTAGTGCAGTTGGTGCTATCAGTCTGGAATCATTTCCCCTGTAGCTTGAACTTGCTGGTTCTGGTTGCTCTTCTTGGAACTCAAAGAACTAGTCCAACGCATTCATGTGACAGTCC
Source organism: Lepus europaeus (assembly GCF_033115175.1). Classification (NCBI taxonomy): domain Eukaryota; kingdom Metazoa; phylum Chordata; class Mammalia; order Lagomorpha; family Leporidae; genus Lepus; species Lepus europaeus. The sequence continues at coordinate 125,351,825 of NC_084831.1, read as the reverse complement.
TTCAAACCAAGCATTTGCACACATCTATTATTCTTCTGATTAAACTTCCCCATTTCCTTCAACCATTTCTCATGTGATCTTGCTCTGAATCCTCACATGTCCTCATTGTCCCTTGATAATGGAAACTGCCTGCAGGAATGGGATGAACAGAGCAGAGTAGAATCAATTACGTCCTTACTGTAAAGGCTTTAAGTAGCTAAGAGTGCATCACTTTATCTGGCAACTAAGATACATGAATAATTCATATTGGATTTTCTGCTAAAGTGTTTATTTTTTTTCTCATGCTATTTCTTGCTAAATCACATCTCTGAAAACCAGAACTTGCTCAGGTAATTTTTGAACCTAAGTTCATAATCTAGCTCTTATCCTTTTTATTAGATTCAGTCTACTTTTTTGCTCCTTTTGAACCCTAATGTTGCCCCAGCCCTTGCATTTTCAATCCACTCCAGTTTTGTGCTATCCATATAACATCATATTGTCTGATAGTTTTGAGTGGAATCAGTGTTAAGAACCTTTAATAGGACAAGGCCAAAGATAAAGCTCTCGGGTACATCATTAGAAAATTAATTCCAGGCTATCATGGTCCATTCACCAGTACCACTAATTTTTTTATTTTAGGTCACATAATACATTAGGATGCTGTTTATTTTTCTCTATTTTATCCTCAAGGTCACAGAGATCTTGTCAAAAACCTTGATGATATAATTTAGGTATACTTTATTGTCTTTCTGATTTGTTGATTTAGTAACCTCATCACAGAAGGAAATTAAGTTCTTTTGTTCTGACTTTTTGTTAATAACAAATACTGAGTCTGTTGATAACTTCCTGTCCCCCATTCTGCCCAAGTGCTCACAATCATATCTGTTTGCCTATAGTTTATGAGATGTACCTTAGTTTGCCTTCTGAAAATTAAAATCATCTTCAATCATTCCCAACTCTGCAGTAATTCCTCTGTTCTCTAATATTACTCAAAATATCCTACAGAGGTTTTATATCTTCTTTTCATGAGTTTAAGGATCAAATGAGGAGGCATGAACTCTAAAATGGTATATACATGCAGGCATTGTGCTAGTGGTTTGGTACTACTGAGAATGAAAGAGGGCTTTATTTGGACTCCAAATAAGAATTCTCTCAACTTCAGAGTTTCAGAGCTTCCTTTTTGCCCTAAAGTAACTGGTCAGTGAATGGCATCCAAGTCCGGCTAAGTAGCCTCGCATGGATAAAAATCCCAAAATGAATGGGGGCTGGTAATATGGCCATTTTAGTTACCTCTGAACATTCTTGGGATTCTCATCCTTGATGATCTCTAATTCAGTGCCTGGGGCTGGCGCTGTGGTGTAGCAGGTAAAGCCGCCGCCTGCAGTGCCGGCATCCCATGTGGGCGCTGGTTCAAGTCCTGGCTGCTCCACTTCCGATCCAGCTCTCTGCAATGGCCTGGGAAAGCAGTAGAAGATGGCCCAAGTCTTTGGGCCCCTGCACGCATATGGAAGACACGGAGGAACCTCCTGACTCCTGGCTTCGGATCGGCACAGTTCCACCCATTGCGGCCAATTGGAGAGTGAACCAGTGGATGGAAGACCTCTCTCTCTCTCTCTCTCTCTCTCTCTCTCTCTCTGTTTCCTTGTCTCCCTCTCCTCCTCTCTCTGTGTAACTCTAACTTTCAAATAAATAAATAAATATTTTAAAAAATAATAATTCAGTGCCTAAATGAAAGGACTCCAATATTTTAGTGTTTTATGGGGGCAAGGGCTTGGGAAAAATAGGTTGGGGGCAGTATAAAGAATAAAATACAGTGATCCAGACTTTTTGGAATGGAGAATGTAAAGGACCTCTCTGTTCCCCCAAAAAGGGAAAACTCCTGACAGATCACCTTGCTCCTCCCCAGAAGGTCTGGCTATCAGATCCAGGGTGCCAAGATTCAAGTGATTAAAATTTTTCTTCTGGAAAAGTACAAGATACTCCTTGGACAGGGTGCCAGGCACCTTGTATTAAGTGAACTGTCTCATATTGCAGTGACTTGTCCCATTTTCTACTATCAGGACAAAAAGCAATCCCGAATTTGAGCCTGCAGAAACATAGCCACTAGACAATCCTAACTCTTCTACTTTATTCGATCAAAGCAATTTTGCCACCTATAACCTGGCATTTCTTATGATCCTTGGGGAAACATTCCAGTGCTCCCAGGAAGCGTCAGCATGTTGCTTCTCTTCCACTTCTACTTCTTTCTTTTCATTCAAGTCCTGTATGTACTCTTCTTTACGTCACTCTGAGATCTTAATCCATGCCAATTTCCCCAAATGATGATGATGATGATGATGATGATGGTGATGATGATTAGAGAATGAAATGAGTTTGGTGCTTGGAGAGCCTCTTAAAGGGTAGAATAATGGGAAGTTTCTGCTATTTTATGTTCCAGATGAGTATCTTAGTATCACCAATGGGTATTGATTTGGGATTAAAGGAGAGAAAGGAAAAATTAAGGGTATTTGTGTGTGTTAAGGGAGATTGGCTTAGAAGGGTTTCAATGGAATAGCCTTTCTTGTCTCATGGTAGCCATTCATAAGAGTGGAAAGGGATCCTATTTCAAAACTAGGGATCATCACAGACCTGGTTTTGTGGTGACTGGAGATCAGTAGAACCCTCAGTCTCACCCCCATCTTTAAGGAACTCTGTACTTATTATTATTTCTTCTTTGCCTTTCCTGTAATGCAATCTAATATTAGATTGTATTACAATTATGCACTTAGTAAACAGTGTCTTTCTTATTAGTTTATGAGTTCTTAGAGCAAAGATAATATTTTCATCTCTGACTTACCAGCACCTTGCACAATGACTGGCCTATAGTAAGAATTCAATAAATAGTTGCTAAGAACAGAACAAATAAATGATACCAAAGTGAATGTAAATTATTCCTTCTTCCTATTGGGTGGTGTCTAGGAGTTGGCTTTGTTTCTAAAATAACTTCTATTATGCTGTCTTGCTCCTTTCAGATGACGTCAGCTGCCAAGGTATATTACAATCAGACCACTCAGACAGAAAGCCGGCCCCTGATGGGCCCAGGGATACGACGGCGGAGAGTCCTGACAAAAGATGGTCGCAGCAACGTGAGAATGGAGCATATTGCTGACAAGCGCTTCCTCTACCTCAAGGACCTATGGACAACCTTCATTGACATGCAGTGGCGCTACAAGCTTCTGCTCTTCTCTGCCACCTTTGCAGGCACCTGGTTCCTCTTTGGTGTGGTGTGGTATCTGGTAGCTGTGGCACATGGGGACCTGCTGGAGTTGGGACCCCCGGCCAACCACACCCCCTGTGTGGTACAGGTGCACACGCTCACCGGAGCCTTCCTCTTCTCCCTTGAATCCCAGACGACCATTGGCTATGGCTTCCGCTACATCAGTGAGGAGTGCCCCCTGGCCATCGTGCTTCTTATCGCCCAGCTGGTACTCACCACCATCCTGGAAATCTTTATCACTGGTACCTTCCTGGCGAAGATTGCACGGCCCAAGAAGCGGGCCGAGACCATCCGTTTCAGCCAGCATGCAGTTGTAGCCTCCCACAATGGGAAGCCCTGCCTTATGATCCGAGTTGCCAATATGCGTAAAAGCCTCCTCATTGGCTGCCAGGTGACAGGCAAACTACTTCAGACCCACCAGACCAAGGAGGGTGAGAACATCCGACTCAACCAGGTCAATGTGACTTTCCAAGTAGACACGGCCTCTGACAGTCCCTTCCTCATTCTACCCCTTACCTTCTACCATGTGGTAGATGAGACCAGTCCATTGAAAGACCTCCCTCTTCGCAGTGGTGAGGGTGACTTTGAGCTGGTGCTGATCCTAAGTGGGACAGTGGAGTCCACCAGTGCTACCTGCCAGGTGCGCACTTCTTACCTGCCAGAGGAAATCCTTTGGGGCTATGAGTTCACACCTGCTATCTCACTGTCCGCCAGTGGCAAATACATAGCTGATTTCAGCCTGTTCGACCAAGTTGTGAAAGTGGCTCCCCCTAGTGGCCTCCGTGACAGCACCGTTCGGTTCGGAGACCCAGAAAAACTCAAATTGGAGGAGTCCTTGAGGGAGCAAGCTGAGAAGGAGAGCAGTGCTCTTAGTGTGCGCATTAGCAACGTCTGATGGCCTGTTCCCACATCCCCATCCCGCAGGTCTCCCTTCCTCTTGTTCACGCCCTGGGTCAGGGGATCTTCCTGGGTTTACTGGAGAGCCCTAGAAGCATCCATCTTCCTCTCCCTCCTTTTTAACCCTTGACCCTCAGTCAAGGCCAACTGCTGTCCAAATTTTCCTCCCACCATTCTCTTTCACTTTCCCCTGCTTCTACCCCAATACACACAACTGCCTTAAGCCAGGATGGGGGAAGGAGAGGGAACATGGGGCTAAAGTGGCTGAGAAGGCCTCAGCCATGCTTGGAGACTCACGTTAGGAGGACCATGTGGTTGGATGGATGCACCCCGCACCACCATCACCATAAAGTCTGGTGACTTGAGGCTAGCCCCATCCCCTCTGTCTCTACTTTTACATATAGAAAGTTCCTTCACAGCAAGACTCTCTTGAGTGGTCTCTTTGGTGCCCTCAGAAATAGAGGAATCTGAAATCAGTTTATCCTAGAGCCTCTACCAATCCCTGTCGAAAGAACTCAGGGTTTGTCTAACTTCTGCTGGTAACTCCTGACTATTGCCTAGAATCTCAATCACCATTATCTTTCCCTTTCTAGTTTCTTAAGTGGACTCCTTCAAAATAACTAGTCCTCTGATAGCCTCAGCTCCAAGAGAACTGGGGTTGATTCAAGAACCATAAACAACCAACCAGCACACCTGTACCCATCCTGGATTCTGAACTATTTAAGTTGGAATGATTAATGCAGAGTGTTGCCCAAACATTGAACTTACCCTCCAGAAAACTTTGGGAAGATTGCTTCTCCTATGACTAAGCCAATATTTGAGAAAAGTCCAGTGCCCAGGCTCCATGGAAAAGCCTGAAAATGATATTCCATGTTATACTGTATCTGGTTTTTCTTCTTTCCTGCCTAGCTCAGGTCCCTCTTCCATTTAACCCCAATCCTTTGGGGGAAAGGAGGGGACATCCAAGGGCCACCCTGTCTTTACACTGGTGCTCCCCTGAAAACACAGATTCCCTAGGAAAGTAAAACCAACCTCATAAGTTGAATTCTCAGATTTCTAAACTGCTGTACAGAGCCTCTGGGAATTGGCGATCTTTGTGAAGGATTGGACAGTAGCAGGACTCTGTGGCCAGTAGCCACTATTGTCCCTGATGTGCCTCTCTGTACCCATCTGAAAAGTGCCAGTTATTTCAGTAGGCAGTGCCTGGAGGGAAGGAAATGATACCTCCTTATCAAATAACCATTGTCTCTTGCAGCCATTCCTGAGACTTGGTATAAAATGATGAAAATCAGTGTCATCTCTACTCTCCTCACGCACGCTAAAAAGTATACTTTGCATTCCCTTTTCTCTGGTGGGGGCTGTGATAAAGGGCAGGGTAGGGTATATAGGCACCAGAACTTTCTCTAAAGCCCCACATCCCAAGAGTGCTTTCTGGTCTCATTTAGGTACCATGGAACTCCCCAAAAGTGGCTTGGCATAGAGATCCTGTAGGGATCAAATGGCAGTTTTATTTTTTAAAGTGAACTGAACTAATGGTTATGAGCCATGCGCTCATGCAGAACACACACAGGCATCTGCGTGCACTTCACGACTGGACCCATGGTCATCATCTACTCTGACTGCATAAAGTCCTATTATATTCATCTTTCCTTGAACTCAGTTAACTGCTGAAAATGAAGACCATTCAGTCTCTACTCACTGTAAAAACCAGCATTTCTGTCTCTCTCATGAAAACAAGAACCAGAAAAACCTGAAAATCAGAAACAAAGAACAGAAGGCAAAGGACCAGTTTCAGTGCTTGAAACTTTATTCAACGTTAGACTTACCTGATGTCTTTCAAGGTGTAAGGACAAAATGTACCACTGTGTGTATTTCTTCTCCATTGGCAAGTTACGCTGGTTTCTTCTGCACACTGCTGCTTCCCCTCTGAAGGAATTATTCTCTTCTCAGAGCCCTGCTGTCCATTCTAAGACCCACACTCCTGATTCCTGGATAACACTGAGAACATTTTCTGACTTAATCCTTCCTGACCTCCTCCCCTACCCCAGGCTCTGCTCTATGTTGCACTTTAAATCATACTGCCCTATGAACATAATCTGGCAACTTCACCCACAAGCCTTCCCAATCCCCAGGGAACAACTCCCCCCTGTACAACCCTAAATGGTTCTTTAGACCACAGCCTGTCTCATCTGTCCTGGAGCCCTCTTTCTACAGGTCAAGTCCAGAAGTGGCCAGGTCAGGTGAGGAATGGGCGCCTTGTCCACACCAACCAGAGTTGGAATGTTGGCAGGGTACTTTCAGGCTCAGGTGTTAAAAGGGGCAGATTTCAGGGCATGGGCAAAACAACTGTTGGGGGGAGGATGTGAAGATGAGAAATGTTGACGCTGAGGGACCCAGTGAAATCAATGAAACACTTGAGTCTTACTTGGGTTAGCAAAGAGAGGTGAGTGGAGGCTTAGGGAATTAGGATATGATAAAGATGAAAGGTTTATTTAAGAAAGAAACAGAGATAATATATACATATAGAGAGATGTATATAGATGTATATATGTCCCAATATATTGAATGTACAGAAAGGAAGTATTCAGAGAATTTAGTGTAGTGGGTAGGTATCCTGTCCTGGTTGTGGGGTAGAAAACCCAGATTTTCCAACTTACAACCAGTGATCTTGGTTTCAACATGGAAGTGATACAGCTGATGAGGGATTTCATGTTTGATGATGGGGAAGAGAGGGGTAGAAGCTGCCTTTCAGAGATAAAGAGCTATCCATCGAAGCTTATGATGAACCTTGTGCTATTGATAAGATCAGGAAGAGAGGTGTTAGAAGGAAAATGGGGAGGGGAGATACCCTATCCATGGAAAGCTAGGAAAATCTACTACTTACGCTATGTGCCCCCATCCCAAATAGCATCCTCTCACTGTAGTATCTTTTTTTTTTTTAAATAAAGCACATAAATAAAGCACCCTTCTGTTTCCCTCTATTGAAGTACAATATATTTCCCCTTCTTCCACAGGGGTGGGAGCAGCTGCAGCTCCAGCCCCTGGAACGAATCTGAGAAACTAAGCACATTGGTATACGAGAGGCACTAAAGGGAAGCCTCAACCCTGAATCCAAACACCAAGACTGAAAAGCTGTTGGGACAAGATACTCCTAAGGCAGAGGCTCAGACCCTCAAAGGCTGCAAGTAGCCCTGAAAGAAGGCCATTTGTGCCAGAAGAGTCCTAATCCTGGCATTTGGGCATATAGGGTGATGCTTTGGGTTTGATGCTTCTGTATGAAAGCAGGGAGTGGGTCTAACAGCTACATGAGAGGATGGTGAGGTACCTTGAGAGCTTCTGAAATTCCCACACTATGCTCTGCCTTATTATCTCCCTAGACCCCCATCAGTCTGTAAATCATCCAGGGATTTTCCTATGAGGTCTGAGCAGAGAGAAGAAGCCAGTTATACCACTGATACAAGCCACGGACACTGTACCACCCCAACACTCCTATTCCTGGTCCGTTACCCATGTTAGCTAACCTAGTTTATTTGTGAAATAATGCATTACCTTTGCTGTACAGTTAGTACATGCCCCCAGGTTCAGCAATGTCCAGCTCTACTGAAGGAGAAGCATCTAGTGATGGTTTTTCCATTCATTGCATTAAAGATTAAGTCAGGTCAATTTTACCTAGGGAAAAAAGGTGTTTTTTTCTTTGCTTATTTTATTTTTATCCATTCAGAACAAACTACTAAATAAAATAGATGAGTCTCTCATCTTCACTTTAACTTCTTTGAGAAATCTAAGCCAATACTATTATCATAGCCTGAACACACAGTGGGAGGACTGAGTTAGGCTGTGCTAGAAGAGCTTCTGACTGCAATCCTAGAATTTTTCCCTTTGATTTTTCTCATTAATAATATTACCCATTCCTTTCACTTCTTTCCTATATTGCCCTTATTAATGTTAGGATTCTTTAGCACATGCTTTTTTAAAATTAAATTAAATTTTATTTATTTTGAAAGGCAGAGTTACAGAATGAGGAAAGAGAGAAAGAGGGAGAGAAAGAGGTCGTCTATCCACTGGTTCACTCCTCAAATGGCCACAATGGCTGGACTTGTGCCAGGTCAAAGCCAGGAGCTTCTTCCAAGTCTCTCATGTGAGTGCAGGGGCCCAAGCACTTGGACCATCTTCCACTGCTCTCCCAGGCAGCTGGATTAGAAATGGAGCAATCCGGACTCAAATTGGCATTTATATGGGATGCCCACACTGCAGGCAATGACTTAACCTATTATACCACAGCACAGGCCCCAGCACATACTTTTAAAAATTAGTTTTATTTATTTTTTAAAAAGATTTCTTTAGGGGTTGGCACTGTGGCACAGCGGGTTAACACTCTGGCCTGAAGTGCCGGCATCCCATATGAGTGCTGGTTCGAGACCCGGCTGGTCCACTTCCGATCCCGCTCTCTGCCATGGCCTGGGATAGCAGAAGGTGGCCCAAGTCCTTGGGCCCCTGCACCTGCGTGGGAGACCCGGAGGAATCTCCTGGCTCCTGGCTTTGGATCAGTGCAGCTCTGGCCATTACAAGCAATTGGGGAGTGAACCATTGGATGGAAGACTTCTCTCTCTCTCTCTGCATCTCCTCTCTCTGTGTAACTCTTGATTTTCAAATAAAAATAAATAAATATTTTAAAAAAGATTATTTACTTTTATTTGAAAGTCAAAATTACAGAGAGAGGGACACATGGGATGGGGGAGGGAGGGAGAGAGAGATTTTCCATCTGCTGGTTCACTCTAAATGGCTACAATGGGGGCCAGTGCTATGATGTAGTATGTTAAACCTTTGCCTGCAGCTGCAGCATCCCATATGAGTGCCAGTCGGAATCCCAGCTGCTCCTCTTCTGATCCAGCTCACTGCTGATGGCCTGCGAAAGCAGTGAAAGATGGTCCAAGTGCTTGGGCCCCTGTACTCATGTGAGACCCGGAAGAAGCTCCTGGTTCCTGGCTTTGGATTGGCCAAGCTCCAATTGTTGTCGCCATTTGGGGAGTGAATCTGCAGATGGAAGGCCTTTCTCTCTCTCTCTCTCTCTGCCTCTGCCTCTCTGTAACTCTGCCTTTCAAATAAATAAATAAATAAGTAAATAAATTTTTAAAAGAATAATTTATTTATTTACTTGAAAGGCAGAGTTACAGCGTCCATATGGGATGCCAGTGCTGCAGATGGGGGCTTAACCAGCTGTGCCACAGTGTCAGCCTCTAAAATTCAGTTTTTAAAGGCCAAGATTCAAAAAACATCTGAAAACTAGCTCATCTTAATCCAAGAAGTCTAAGTTGTTTTGTAACTGGGCATTGTCCCCTTTGGCCAGTGATCACAAGCTCAGTTTCCCTTCCATGCTTCTGTGCAGACTCGTTGCTGATTTTCCTCAAGAAAAATCAAGTCTCCTCAAGTCTCAAAGAAATGGATTTGCCTTCTACCCTTGTCTATAATAGCCTGAGAAAGGGTGTCAATATCCAATCCTGAATTCTGACAAAAAACAACAGATCCTATAGTAACTACTCTTCCTCCCTCCCCCAAAATGGAAGAACAGAGGAAAAAGAAGGGAAAAAAATTTGGTCTCTTATCACCAATAATAAATACTTAACTGTAACATTTAGGAAGCACTAAGACTGGATCATGACACATATGAGAAAAATAAGATATAATGATATATAAGCTATAATGTATATAATGTATATATATGTATACATATATATAATGTATAGTTCCTAAAAGTTAGAAGAAGAAACTTAAACATTTGTGAGAAAATAATAGGTAGCATGTACTAAGGGCAGGTAAAAGGCATGGAACAAATATACCTCATGGTAATAACAAGCCCCACATACTGATGCCAGATAAAGCATTAATAACATGTTCCAAAAATAGTGGGGTCATTGTGGAAAACGTCACAGGGACAAGTACTAGGCAAGGGATCATCAGTTAGAAAACATCTGACATTAAATGCATGAAAAGTCAGCACAGTAAACATTTACTGAGTTCCCATTATATGGAAGGTACTGTTTACCTAACGAAGAAATGTGAGACATGACACATTCCATCAAGGGATGTACAATCTTGGGGATTTCCACTTGATATCCCTTCTGTGGAACTCTCCCCACTGCCTGCCAACCCCAACTTTCTTAACTCTCACTATTCCCATTTTAGATAAAAATAAATACCATTAAGGCCGGCGCCACAGCTCAATAGGCTAATCCTCCGCCTATGGCGCCAGCACACCAGGTTCTAGTCCCGGTCGGGGCGCCGGATTCTGTTCTGGTTGCCCCTCTTCCAGGACAGCTCTCTGCTATGGCCCGGGAGTGCAGTGGATGGCCCAAGTCCTTGGGCCCTGCGCCCGCATGGGACCAGGATAAGCACCTGACTCCTGGCTTCGGATCAGCGCGATGTGCTGGCCGCAGCGTGCCAGCTGTGGCGGCCATTGGAGGGTGAACCAACGGCAAAATGAAGTCCTTTCTCTCTGTCTCTCTCTCACTGTCCACAAAAAAAAAAAATAAATAAATAAAAAAAAATTAAAAAAAATAAAAAAAATAAATACCATTAAAAGCTATAACACTTTCTGTAATTTTACATTACTTATCAATTTATTTGATCAATATATCTTACTCACTAGACTTTTAAGTGTTATGTGACTTGAATTCATGTCAAGTGTTTGATCAATAGTACAGTTCAGCACCTCACACAATGCCAGGCAAGTATGATGTCCAATAAATGTAGCAGGAAGGAAGGAAAGAAAAGGGAGAGTTTATTATTATTTTTTCTTTAGGTAGTTGGGAGCTATGGGAAATGAGCAAGGAAAAGAATCTAAGTAAAATATTTTTTTTTTTTTGACAGGCAGAGTGGACAGTGAGAGAGAGACAGAGAGAAAGGTCTTCCTTTGCCGTTGGTTCACCCTCCAATGGCCGCCGCGGTAGCGCGCTGCGGCCGGCGCACCGCACTGTTCCGATGGCAGGAGCCAGGTGCTTCTCCTGGTCTCCCATGGGGTGCAGAGCCCAAGAACTTGGGCCATCCTCCACTGCACTCCCTGGCCACAGCAGAGAGCTGGCCTGGAAGAGGGGCAACCAGGACAGGATTGGTGCCCCGACCGGGACTAGAACCCGGTGTGCCGGCGCTGCAAGGCGGAGGATTAGCCTGTTGAGCCACGGCGCCGGCCTAAAATATTTTTTTATGAATATCAATCTTACAGCAGAATTGAGGAAGGAGACATAAACTACTTAAGAGACCTTGAAGAGGTTGGGGGAGGGACCAGCACTGTGGTCCAGTGTGTTAAAGCCTCAGCCTGCAGCGCTGGATCCCTTATGGGTGTTGGTTCAAATCCTGGCTGCTCTGCTTCCAATACAGCTCCCTGCTAATGCACCTGGGAAAGCAGTGGAAGATGGCCCAGGCACTCATATGGGAGATTGGGAAGAAGCTGCTGGATCCTGGCTTCAGTTTGGCTCAGCTCTGGCCTTTGCAGCCATTTGGGGATTGAACCAGCAGATGAAAGACCTTTCTTTCTCTGTCTTTAAAATAAATAAAATAATTTTTTCTCTTAAAGAAAGAAGTTGAGGGAAAGATTGCCACAGTTCCTAGTATAGTACTATCTAGGTGTTGATGCATATTATTTAATTGCATTGTTGAAGGTCTAGACCAAGGTACAGGATTCTGAGCATGGAAATAATTAGGGATGTAGTCAAAAGACATTATAATACAGGACAGAGGAACGAGATGTAGCAAAAATGAAAGTGACTGAATTAGGCTTCCAGCAGGAAAGAGATGGTACATTCAAAGTGCTAATTGGACAGGTTTTAATGAAGGAATTACTTACAAAGGTGTATGCAGGTTTCATACATAAACAAGAGATGGTGAAGCACCCTGGAACTCACAAAAGTAGGAAGCCTTTGCCAGTCTTAAATCTGAGGAATTACTGGAATCTGGTGAGGGTTGCACCCAAGGGACAAGGTTATAGTTCCAACAGGAACCATGGCCATATGTAGAGGTATTCAGACCTTGCCAAAGATCAGCTGGTGCCTCCCACTAGCCTATTCTGATGGGAAGCCAGAGAATAAGGAAGACTGAGTGATTCTGCCCTCAGAGGTTATTTTCTTGGAGCACAGAACAGAGCAAAAGAGCTGGAGAGTAGATATGGAAGAGTAATGAGAGCAAATGTGTTACAATGAACAAGACCAATGTTCTGGTTAAAGATATTAGGGGCAAGCTATGAATATGTGCCTTCCCTAGCCACTTGTTCTAAAAGTATGGAAATCTAGGAGCTAGTAGTAAATGGGTGAATTAGAAAGCATTACAGTAGTCTAAGAAGTAATGAAGAGTTGAGTGCAGTTATGCATGCTAATAAATGTTTTGGTCAATGATGGACTGCATACAAGATGCTAGCTCCATAAGATTATATTGTCTGGTGACATTAAAGCAGTTTTAGTTTAAGTCCACTTTATGATGCTCATACATTTCTAAGAATGTACTACTATCATTAAGCAGCCATGATCATATTTGAAAAAACATGTTTTTTCAGGGAGATGTGAAAATAGAATCCCTTAGCCTAATGCAAAATGATCAGTATAGGGTCCACAAATCCTGTGATGCTTCTGTTCCACATGGAAACAGAAACTAAAGTTGAATCTCTTTGACTAGAATATTTTAGACAGCTCCAGCCCTTTCTTTATTCCCACAACTAGTATTTACATCTCACTCCTTTGGTTTCAGTGACATGTTTAGTTTCTTTTGATTAGTTTTTGTTTCCTTATCTGTCCAAATTCTGTGACTCTCACTTCTCCTCTAGGTCAGCCATAAATGGATATATTGGCTGAGGTCTTTCTGCCATTCTACCTAAACTATTCCAGTCAGAAGAACTTTTGCCAAGTTAATTCTTAGAGATTTACCTCCAATAATCTCTGCCTTCTGGGACTAAGTTTCACTTATCTATTACTCAAAGAGGAAAAGAATAAATCAGAGGCAGAAAGAATCATAGTGAGAGAGTATCAGAAAGATTCACACAACAGATCAATGAGAGGAAACAGAGAGGGAACTTAAATTTATAGTCAACATTTTATTTAGAAGTCTGTCAGATATTGACTAACATACCCTAAGTCAGAAGGATCTGGTTTTGAGTTTCTGCTCTGCCACTAGCTGGCTACTGTGATTTAGAAAAACTACTTGAGCTCCATAAACCTTAATTTTCCTCATTTGTAAAGATGGGAATATCTACCTTATATGAAAATAATTTAGCACACTGCTTGGCACACTGCAAATAAGTCTTCAAATCTTGCTCTTATAAATCATCATCATAATTACCAGTTGAATGGTGACTATATGGCCAATATACCTTAGAAGTTGATAGAAACAATTAACAATATAAGGCATATAATTATCTCAAGGCATATAAAAGGACAAGAGATATCAGAACATGAATGGAGAGTAAGGTTGACATGCTTCATCCAGAGGATAAATGTGAAGTGTAGGATGGATGAGTAGAGGGTAATCCTGAGAGCCGCATGCTCAGAATGGAGAGAGTGACCTTTCCTTATGCTGGCGAAGACATCCCCCAGGGAGTAGACTCAATCTGTGAAACCAAGTCAGTCAGTACTACCTAAAGGTTTGCCACGTGGTTAAAACTGCAGTAAATTATAAGGGATTGAAAAAAGTCTAGAGATAAGATCCAACTCCTACACTCAAGAACCCTGCAAATCTGAAGAAATCAAATTCTGCAGACTGTAAGTGCAGTAAGTGACCACAGCAAAGACAGAGTTAATGCGCTGGAGTGAGGTGTGTGAAGGGGCAGGCCTTGACACAGGTAAAACATATTCCAAGGGGGAAAAACCTTCATGTTGGAGCACTCCAAGGATGTCACCTTAGACGTATTCTGGTAGGAGGAGCGTCCAAAAATAATCCAACTTCTACTGAATGGCTAGTCTAAGTCCCTACAGAAAAGAACTAGACAGACTCAGTTCTTAAAGAACTTAAAGAGTCCTGATCAAAAACTAGGAACAAACAAAACAACAAGTTACTACAAAGCAGCATGACAAATAATAAAGGGTGACCAGGAGTTTTGGAGCATTTGGGTGGCAGGCCCTGGGCCACACTTGTATGTAGCTGGGCAGGATCTTCTATTCGCTTGTCTGGAGCATGGGGTCCCCCTGCCCCAGCCTGTCTACCCCTGGACAGTGGAGAGGACTGGCAGGTGAACACTGTGCCTGATGAGCCAGCAGGCTGAGAGCCAGGATAGGCTTCTAGGAGTTAACACTTGAGCTGAGGCCTGCGGGCGGAGTGGGTGTTTGCCAGGGAGGACAACTTTGGCAGAAGGAATTACAAACACAGAGTTTGGCACGGCAGCTTGTCTCCCACATCCTCTCCACCTGGGGTTGCCCGATAAAATTCAGGGTGCTCACTGAAATCTGAATTTCTGGTAAACAACTGATAGTTTTTGAAATCTAAGAATGCCCCTAATACTGCAAGCAACATACACATTCTGCCTCTGCTTCAAATGATCCCAGCCGGTCTCATGAGACTCACAAACTCCTCGCGAACACCGGAGAGCTGGTGTAGTAAAGTTATGGGACACTATCTCAGGCTTCTTTTCCTTTCAATCCTAATTTTTCACTCTCTGGTCTCCAGCCAAGGCCTACGGGATATAGCTCGCAGCTTGTTGGGTCGGGGGTCCGCTGGATGATGACTGGAATTGGGGAAGGAGACGAGAGGCCCACTCATAAAAACACATTCGCTCCGTTTTTCAACATTTTCGGCCAGTGAGGGCTGTCGGGCAAGCGGATGTTGCCTTAGCCAGGAATCGGAAGTCCCGCCCCGAAGGGGGAGGAGCAGAAGCTAGACAGCCAATGCCGAGGGAGGAATTCTAGGGCCGGCGCCTCCGAGAATCCCGCGCGGGGCTGGTAAACGGAAGCAGCGCGGAGGCGGGGCTCATGCCGGAAGTGATCGTCCCCTGGTGGTTCCCGCAGGCTCCCTAAGAGGTAGGAGATGCGCCGGCCACTCGCGGCGGGAAGTGGAATCGAAGGTTAGACGTACGAGTGCAGTTTGGAGGCGGGGCGGGGCGGAGCGCCTGTCTTGCAGTCAGATCATGGACTCGACCGAGCACTGGGGAGAGTGGCTCCAGAACGTGCGGGTGTCCCCTGCCGGCGTGTTTGGTGTGGCTTTCCTTGCCCGGGTCGCCCTGGTTTTCTATGGGGTCGTCCAGGACCGGACCCTGCTCGTGAGGTATACAGACATCGACTATCAGGTCTTCACGGACGCGGCGCGCTTCGTCACGGAAGGGCGCTCCCCGTATCTGAGGGCGACCTACCGTTACACTCCGCTGCTGGCTTGGCTCCTCACCCCCAACATCTACCTCAGCGAACTCTCTGGGAAGTTTCTCTTCATCAGCTGCGACCTGCTCACCGCTCTCCTCCTATACCGCCTGCTGCTTCTGAAGGGGCTGGGGCCCCGCCAGGCTTGCGGCTACTGTGCCTTTTGGCTTCTCAACCCCCTGCCTATGGCGGTGTCCAGCCGAGGCAACGCGGACTCTATCGTCGCCTCCCTGGTGCTGATGGCCCTGTACGCACTCGAGAAAGGACTGGTCGCGTGTGCCGCCGTTTCCTACGGGTTCGCGGTGCATATGAAGATCTATCCGGTGACCTACATCCTGCCCATTGCTCTCCACTTGCTTCCTGAACGTGACCCTGACAAAGCCCTCCGCCCAGCCCGGTGTTCCTTCCCAGCTCGGTTGCGGGAGTTCCTGGAGAGGCTGTGTAATCGCGCAGTGCTGCTCTTCGTGGCGGTGTCCGGACTCACGTTTTTTGCTCTGAGCTTCGGTTTTTACTGTAAATACGGCTGGGAGTTTCTGGAGCACACCTACCTTTATCACCTGACCCGGCGGGATATCCGGCACAACTTTTCCCCGTACTTCTACATGCTGTATTTGACTGCCGAGAGCAGGTGGAGCCTCCCGCTGGGAATTGCTGCATTCCTGCCACAGTGCATCTTGCTTTCAGCGGTGTCTTTCGCCTACTACAGGGACCTTGCCTTTTGTTGTTTTCTCCATACGTTCATCTTTGTGACTTTTAACAAAGTCTGCACCTCCCAGTACTTTCTTTGGTACCTCTGCCTTCTGCCCCTTGTGATGCCACTGGTGAAAATGCCTTGGAAAAGATCTGTGGTCCTCGTAATGTTGTGGTTTCTAGGGCAGGCCTTATGGCTGGCTCCTGCTTACCTTCTTGAGTTTCAAGGAAAGAACACCTTTTTGTTTATTTGGTTAGCTGGTTTGTTCTTCCTTCTTATCAATTGTTCCATCCTGATTCAAATTATTTCCCATTACAAAGAAGGATCCCTGACAGCCAGAATCAAATATGACTAACGTATGTTCTAGATCTTCTACCACTTTTTGTCTATTACATTTTGATCTGTATGGATCAAAAGAGAGCTTTGGAAATTTTTTGCTGAACATTTTTAGCACTCCAGTGAAAACTGCCTTGTTCCAACACAAATTAAAACCAACATTTGCCTTATGTGTATAACAGGGACTCAATAATTGAGGTTCATGCTCTAGGAAATCTTAGGGCTTAGTTGTTACCTGATGAGAAGTGAAAGTTAACTTGTTTGAAAATGGAAAGGCTGATGAAACTATCAGATGCTTACTAAAACATTCTTGTAGAAAAATAGGAGGAATATAGATAGAAACATAAGATTTAAGCCAGTGTCTATTATTTGTTCCAGTTATGCTACCATATTAAGTTTTTTAAATCTTTCACCACCCCCTTTTCCTTTCTAAACGTTTCCTGACAGCTGTGAAAATTCACAAAGTATTCTTAAAGTTACAACTTTTTAAATTAAAAAGCATTAAATAATACTACCATGCTTAGTTGGGAAAGCTTTAAAATTCTGTATTAAAAAATGGGGACTTAGAAATAATCCAAAGAGTTTAAATCGAAATCACATATCACATATATATATATATATTTTTTTTTAACATGTAATTTATTTATTTGAAAAATGGAGTTACAGAGAGAGGTAGAGACAGAGAGAAGTCTTCCATCTGCTGGTTCACTCCCCAAATGGCTGCAATGGCCAGGGCTGAGCCAATCTGAAGCCAGGAGCCAGGAGCTTCTTCCAGGTCTCCCATGTGACTGCAGAGGCCCAAGGACTTGGGCTATCTTCTGCTTTCCCAGGTGCATTAGCGGGAAGCTGGCTTAGAAGCAGAGCAGCTGGGACTAGAACCAGCACCAGCGCTGGGATGCCAGCGCTGCAGGCTGGGGCTTTAACCTGCTGTGCCATAGCGCCAGCCCCTCATATTTATTTTATAACGTAGTTTTTTGATGCTTGGTTTCAGAGGTATTAGACTTTAGTTTTATACAAAAAGATTAAATTTATTTTTCATAAATGTTTATTTTCATATACATGAAAGGTGGGGCAACAGAGAGAGAAAGAGAGCTCTATCTATCGACTGCTTCACTCCCCAAATTCCCTTAACAGACAGGATTGGGCCAGGCTGAAGCCAGGAATACAGAACTCAGCCTGGGTCACTTTGGTGAGTGGCCATGGCCCAAGCACTTAAGCCATCTGCTGCCACCCAGGATGTGTTAGCAGGAAGCTGGACCAGAAGCACCATGGCTGGGATTCAGACCAGCACTCTGATATGAGATGCAAGTGTTGTCATCTGTGGTTTAAGCTGCTGCACCACAGTGGCACCCCAAGGATTGAATTTAAATCCATCCATCTTTAGACTTGTTAGATCTTTTAAAATATCATCTTGCTTTCCATGTTTGAGCCACTCAAACCTTCTATAACCTGCTCCCACATTCTTCAACTTACTTAATTAAGCTTTTAGGTATTTTGTGCTATCTTTACGTTTCCAATCCAATCTAGACATTTTACTTTAAGACAAAATAATTTTTAAAAGCAATGTCTTTTCTTTATGCAAATAATTTTTTTTTTTTTTTTTTACCCTTAAAAGGTGAACACACTGTGTTAGGAAAATGTCACAGTCTTAACTATGGCATGATCTACACCCTGACACCATCCTAGGCTCTAGCTCCCGCTGCCATTGCTGGAAGCCAGGTGGCCACATGGCCCAACCACCGGTGTCAAGCTCCACCCCCATCCTAATGGGATTCACTGCTCCTACTTCCCTGTCCGCCCCCTGGCAAAGTTCCTGAACAGGCTCTCTCCTCTCTCGCTCACTCGCTCTCTTCCTTCCTTTCTCTCTCTCTCTTCCTCTCCATCTCCTGACCTCTGTCTCTCTCTCTTACACTCTTCTTCTGCCTCTTTTCCTTCTTCGCCCCTTCCCTCCAGTCTGTCGGGTTTCCCCCAATAAACTCTTTCCCTTACTCCGGTGTTTGGTGTGTTTTGTGGTGGCCTTACACACTGTCCTCTATAACTTCTGCAACTTGCCCACAGATTCTTTTTATTTCTTTACATCTGAAATAATCATTTAAAAAGCTCCAAATTAATACAAAAATTCTTAAATAACAAATTGTAACCTTAGTTACTTTCAAGCAGTCTTGAATTAAACACATAAACTATTAGAACATTTTGGTGTGCCTCTTACCTCTTTATAACTTTATAATTGACAAGATTTTTCATTTAGAATTTAATCAACTATTGTCTATGTTGTAAAAATGAGTATGAATAGAATTTAGGTGATATGAAGTTTTAGCACCTAAATTGCTAGTAATTTCTTGACTTAAAAGAATTGCACTTAGGAAAACTCCACAATAGAAATGGAGATCTCCACAATAGAATCTCCTTCAAAGGAGATTCCTGGGAAGCATACGCAGCATCCTAAGGAGCCATTGGTTTTCTGGACCAGGAAAGTGGGACGAGGATCTGGGGGGTTGTGGAAATGAGACTTTGATAACTAGATCTGTTTCCCTTATCACTATAGTATTTATGGGACAGATGCTTTCAGAATTGTTTAAACAGTCATCCTAATTTTCTTTTAAATAGCCCATCTAAGGTTAGGGCAAAAAAGCAGTAGCAATATGTGAGTACGATTTTGTGATTGTAGATTTTGTTTATTCGTTTATTTGATTGGCAGAGATTTAGACAGATAAAGGCTCCCATCTGCTGGTTCACTCCCCAAATGCCTATTACAGCTAAGGCTGGGGAAAGCTGAAGCAGGGAACTGGGAACCCAGTTCAGGTCTCCCACCTGGGTGTTGGAGAAACCTAATTACTTTAGCCATAATCCCTGCCTCCCAGGGTTTGTGTTAGTAGGCCGCTGAAGACAGGAGTGGAACTGGATGTTGAACCCAGGGACTCCAGTATGAGCAGTGGGCATCTTAACTACTTGGCCAAATGCCCATCCCTGATTGTAGTTTTTCAAGATGGGTAATTTAACAAATTGGCTTTTTTTTTTTTTTTTTTTTTTTTGCAGCTGGAAAACAAAAACGAATAGAAAGCTCTAGAGAAGTAATATATTTCATGTCAATTCGGGGCTAAAAGAGCCTTTGAGAATAAAGTGTTTATAGGCTGGTCATAATTAAGAATTATGTGTCTGGCAGCATTTGTGTGCTGGATGCCTTTTGGGATCTGCCATTAGAAAGAAGGAAAGAATGAGTGGTTTTGCTGCTGTTTGAGTGAAATTAGCAGTCAGATATTGAGGACAATGACCTTTCTTAGAACATCTAGTCTCATACTCCGTATTAGCTCTTATCTTGAGGGTTCTTGGTATGTGAGAGTTCACTAGTGGCCTTCCAGCCATGGCATTCTTACTTTTATTTTTCATTCTTTTCATAATAATTTAAAAAAATTTGATAGTGCTAGTGGAGGAGGTAATCAGTGAGAAAAAGGAACAGAATTTCCTCATTCCAATGTAATTTTTTGGTATTTCAATTTTTTTATAATTGTACTTACTAATTTCTTTATTTTTACTTTAACTTTTTGGGTCTTATTAATTTCTGAGTAATAATGTGATAATATGGGTATTTGTGCAATAACTACATTATTCTTTCAATGTTAACCTTTAAGGTGACTTCCAATTTTTAATATTCTCAGTGAGATTTTCCATGATTTTAGTCATTCTCCTAGGACATTCTTAGAAGTCAGCAAATTTCTGCTTGGGTCTTTGGATGGAATGTTAACTCCATATTCTGCCCTGCCAGAAGTTTTGTTTTGTTTTTTTTTTTTTGTTTTTTTAACCAAGGATATGTAGATGTTTTTACATAGGGTGTTTTGCAGTTTATGTGCTGCAAACTTATTTCGTTAACCCAAGGAATCATTTAATTTTGTCTTTTGGGGATTTAAAATTTTCATTTATTTTTGCTTTCCGGTTGTGTAAATCTTTTTTTGGCTTCTTTTCACTTGTAGTCCTTATTCTTTAACTATACCTTAAATTTAAATAGTACTTTGGCTTATTTCTTACATAATTCTCTTTTTTTAATATATATATATAAAAGAATGGGATGGGAGAGGGAGAGGGTGATGGGATGGTTGCGGGTGGGAGGGAGGTTATGAGGGGGAAATCCGCTATAATCCAAAAGTTGTATTTCGAAATTTATATTTATTAAATAAAAATTTTTTTAAAAGATTTATTTATTTATTTGTAAGGCAGAGTTATAGAAAGGTAGAGGCAGAGAGAGAGAGAGAGAGAAAGAGAGATTTTCCATCTACTGGTTCACTGACCATATGGCTGAAATGGCCAGAGCTGAGCTGATCGATCTGAAGCCAGGATCCAGGAGCTTCTTCTGGGTCTTCCACGTGGGTGCAGGGGCTCAAGGACTTGTGCCATCCTCCACTGATTTCCCAGGCCCATTAGCAGGGAGCTGGATAGGAAGTGGAGCAGCTGAGACTCAAACTGGTGCCCATATGGGATGCCAGTGCTGCAGGCTGGGGCTTTAACCTGCTGCACCACAGCGCCGGCCTCCACAATTCTTTTTGTTCTTATACCACTCTACAAAAGCAATATATTCAATTAGTGATAAGTATTAATTATTAAATTAAGAGGAATGAGTCTCAAGATAGCCTGTATGCTAAACAGGGGACTACAGACTTTTTTTCTTTTGTAATTGCATTTTTAACCATTTCAAAATATCCTTATAGATCCCTATTTCTGTTTTCTTAAAAATTTTTAAATTAGTTAATTTTTTTTTGACAGGCAGAATTAGTGAGAGAGAGAGAGAAAGGTCCTCCTTTTTCCGTTGGTTGCAGCTGGCGTGCTGCGCCAGTCCAAAGCCAGGAGCCAGGTGTTTCCTCCTGGTCTCCCATGTGGGTGCAGAGCCCAAGCACTAGGGCCATCCTCCACTGCACTCCCGGGCCACAGCAGAGAGCTGGCCTGGAAGAGGAGCAACTGGGACAGAATCCGGTGCCCCAACTGAGACTAGAACCCGAGGTGCCAGTGCTGCAGGCGGAGGATTAGCCAAGTGAGCTGTGGCGTCGGCCCCTATTTCTGTTTTGTGATTAGAATTGGAAAGGCTAATATTTTGCCTCCCAAACCCTACCCCAGCAAAAAGAATTGTCTTAAAACTTCAGGTTTTATTACTGACTTTTCACCAGCTGGATTCTATAAGTGATATTAACATTGTTTCAGAAGTTTCTTAGAACTTGCTCTGTAGTTGGCTGACCTATGGCTGAATATGTTATTTATCCAACATCAATTGTTTTCTGCTTAACCACCTCTGCCATTAACCATCTGTACCATGAGTGGAAAAGGAAGAAGATAGAACATTTTACTTGGGATGGTCCCTAAATGCAGCCTCCCCTCCTCTAGTGCTTTAATATGAATTATTTTAAACATGATCCGTATAACATTATATAACTAACATTTTACCACATTAGCTTAATTATATATTTTAAATATAATTCTGAACCATGAAAGTTGTAAACATTTCTAAACTTCACTAAATATATCATCAGCATTCATCTGCTAAAATTAATCTTTTCTTACAAACCATAATGCTGTTACCTAATAAATTTTAGCATTCTGTTTTCAAATTTCTCCAGCTGTTTTGTATTTAATCTTAAAGGACAAACATTGTTGGATTCAAAGATTCCTTGAAAGAAATATCATGATAGATAATCCAGGATTAAGAGGTTTGAATCTTTTCTTAGTCTTTAAAACAGTGTGAACACTAAGGGAATTTACTTTCGTTGAAGTTGAACAAGTGATTCTCCCTGTATACTATTCTTTAATCTCTCTCCTAAGAAAATAATTGTTTTGTTTGATAAATCTTCCAGATAGAACGTGATACATGTTTGGAATCTTAATATCCAGTCTTCTCACCTCCCAAACAACAACAGATTAACTGGTTTTATATCATAATAATAGTAAGATATTAATGATTAACTGATTGGGGGTACCTGTTCTGCCATATATGGCTTAATTTAATTTTCATGGCAACACTTCAAAGGTGGCATTTGTACTCTTAAGTTTTTAATCCATGAACAGAGACACAGTAAGTGGGTTGCTAATAGTGACAGAGCAGGAATTTGAAGTGAGTTTTTCTTTTAAGTATTTTTATTTGAAAGGCAGAAACACAGAAAGGGAAAGATACATACAGGCAGAGATCTTTGCATCCACTGGTTTACTCCCTAAATACTGGCAAGAGCTGGGGCTGGGCCAGTCTGAAGCCAGGGGCCCAGAACGCAACCTAGGTTTCCTGGGTGGGTGGCTGGGACCCAAGTACTTGAGCCGTCACTTGCTGACTTTCAGGGTGTGAATTAGCAGCAAGTTGGAATCAGGAACTACTGGAGCTGGGACTCAAAACAGGCACCCCCAGATGTTCCAAGCTGCGTTTTAACCACTGCTCCAAATGACCTCCCTTGAAGTGAGTTTTTCTGATTAAAGTGCTTTTTCTACTATATTATGCTTTAGATTTTCCCAGAGTCCTCACACCTAGCGAACAGATGCTGCAAAGTAAATGGAACTCAACACTAACTGACACAGGTTTTGCCAGTCAACCTGTTATTCCTAGTCTTTTACATATTTGCTTGATGGGCAGCTCTTTCTCAGCTGTACCATGTTTCTGTCATTATCAACGTTGATTCCAGACCTTTCATAACCCCCTCCCACACCCAAAACTTCTCTCACTGAATTATGGAAGTTCTTTGTTATTGCTAACTTCGTCATGCCCCTTTCTTCCATAGGCTAAGAAATCAGTTTCCTGGGCCACATCTTAACCAGCTAATTGTGGTAACTAAATCAAGCTATAGCCATTATTTCCAAAATTCATCATTAAATTTCTCTTGCTCTGCAGTATATGAGGGGTCTTCGAAAAGTTTATGGAAAATGTATATTATAAAAAAAATACATTTCAAAAATGTTCTGCACCAAAATGTGTCTTAATTCTGTTTTTCTATGAACTTTTTTCTTTTTAGAAAAATTCTGTTTGCTTTTTGACAGAGAGAGTCAGAGAGAGAGAGGGAGAAAGGCAGAGATCTCCCTTCCTCTGTTCACTACCAAAGTGCCCAGAACAGCAAGAACGGGTCAGGGTTGAAACTAGGAGCCAGAATGCAATCCAAGTCTCCCACACAAGTGGCAGAGACCCAATTCCTTGAGCCATCACTGTTGCCTCCACGAGTCTGCATTAACAAGACACAGGAGTTGGCCACTGGGGCTGGGAATCAAACTCAGATACTCTGATGTGAGATGTGGGTGTCTTAAAGCTACACTAAACGCCTGCCCCTCCACGAACATTTTGAAATATTCATGCACTTTGTGCAGAATGTGTTCATTCAGTTAAAAATTGCCCTAGACTGTAGTGTGGTGTAAAACAGAATGGACTTGGACAGTGTAGGCTCAAATCTCAGTGTGTGACCTTGAGCGAGAGTCTCATAGCTAGATAGTGTTAATTTTCTCTCTGTGAAATGGGAATGATACCCAGCTAATCCTCCCAGAATTGTTTATAAGGATTAAACGAGATAATATACCCATCATGTTTCTACTCACACAGAATAAGCCACAGTGTGTTTAAAGACCTTTAAAGAAGGTGCTCCTGGGGCCAGCACTATGGTGTAGCTGGTAAAGTCACTGTCTGCAGTGCCGGCATCCCATATGGGCGCCAGGTAGAGTTCCGGCTGCTCCACTTCCAATCCAGCTCTCTGCTATGGCCTGGGAAAGCAGCGGAAGATGGCCCAAGTACCTGGGCCCCAGCACCCATGTGGGAGACCCGGAGGAGGCTCCTGGCTTCAGCTTGGCCCAGCCCCAGAGGTTGGGGCCATTTAGGGGCTGAACCAGCAGATGGAAAACTATCTATATCTCTCTGCCTCTGCCTCTCTGGAACTCAGCCTTTCAAATAAACAAATAAATCTTTAAAAAATAAATAAATAAAGAGGGTGCTCATTTGGAACGTTAGATTTGCACCTTTTTCCCCCTAAGTCTTATGAGTATAGACAAGGAAACTGGATTTATGCAAAATAATTGTTCAAACTACCTGATACCATAAACTTTATTCTTTTTAATTTGGTCCTTTGAAAAGATGGTAAATACCTGCCTGTGAAAATGTATGGATAGATTCTTTAGATGCTGGTTCAGGATTGACAGTTGTGTACTTGTGTATTCTTGTTGTGCCTTCACGGAGTCTAAGCAGTTGGAGATTCGGTCTATGCCCCTGAGTTACACACCGCTTCTTTTCTCCGCTGTGTTGGGAGGTCATTCAAAGGTTGGTATTCTGTAGATGAAAGCACATGTCTTTTGCCTGGGCCAGAAGTGTCACAATAGCACAAGCATTTATTCAGCACTGATCTAGGAGAACCATTTATTTAGTGAAAACAAGCATTCATGTTCATTATGCTGAACAAAAACTAGGCTAAATGGGAACATTTCTGGCTGCCCAGGCACTCTGCTAATTGCTATGTTTGCTACATAAAATGAAATGACTCTTATAGTGACTATTTAAAAGTAATTTGGAGCATGAATATTTGAAGCCCAGTTCATTTCACAAAGGACATTTTAAATCTTTACTTTTCATTCTTTTAGCAGTTATTTATAGATCCAGGCCCGTGCCAATTCCTGTAATAGATGTGTCAAAGTCCGTACATTTGAAGGGTTAATAGTAAGAGTAGAAGCATACTCTACTGGTCACATGTTATAGGAGACCCTGTTTGTTTCATTTTGCAATGATGTGTAAAATGGGGGTAGGGGTAGCAGTGGGCAGAGGACACTGCTACTCCTATTTTACAGATAGGAAGACTGAGCTCAGAAACATGTGACCCCCAAGTCAAACAGCAAGACCAGGACTGTTCCCCACATCTTCTAATTCTTCTTAATTTTGTAGGTATTATACACTACTATAGGATGATGGATGATTATTGTGAAAATATTCACCAATTAGCAAATGTCACTCATTTGGCAAACTATTTAGCAAAAGGCCCTGGGTATCTTGTATGTGCCAGGCATTGCTGAAGCATCATAGATGTGGCCGTGACTGAAGCAGAGACCCTCACTTCCTAGGATGTCCCAGGGGAGGCAAAGATAGGCTTTGCAATAATTACCAGAAAGAAGAATAAGGCTGGCTAAGGAAGCAGAGAGTGATGGCAGTGAGGAGACGGGGAGTGGAGGCTATTTTAGATAAAATGGTTTTATCTAAAATAAATGATGAGGTGGCGCTTGAGCAGAGACCTGGGAAGTGAAGACAGCATTCCTGCAGCCATCTGGGGGAAGAGCTGAATGGGCAGCCGTGGAAGGATCCTGAAATAGGATGAAGATTGGCTTTTTAAAAACAGTAAGAACACGAGTGTAACTGATTAGTGTGAGCAAGGAGCAACCAGAATCTAATTCATGTTACCCATCAGAATAACATGACTACCCACTGAAAAATGTAACTGATGTTAGTATTTTTATTGTCCTGTAAATAGTAACTTTGGGCCCAACCTATTTTCCCTCTCACTTCTTAATTTTTAAGAGAGGTGAAATATATATGTTTGCAACTTACATTTGAGTGGTGCTAGAAAATACTTTCAAATTATTTTGTGTGACATGGAGTTTTGAAAAATCCCATTTTTTTTTTTTTGACAGGCAGAGTGGATAGTGAGATAGAGAGACAGAGAGAAAGGTCTTCCTTTTGCTGTTGGTTCACCCTCCAATGGCTGGTGCGGCCGGCACGCTGCGGCCGGCGCACTGTGCTGATCCGAAGGCAGGAGCCAGATACTTATCCTGGTCTCCCATAGGGTGCAGGGCCCAAGGACCTGGGCCATCCTCCACTGCACTCCCGGGCCATAGCAGAGAGCTGGCCTGGAAGAGGGGCAACCGGGACAGAATCCGGCGCCCTGACCGGGACTAGAACCCGATGTGCCGGGCGCCGCTAGGTGGAGGATTAGCCTGTTGAGCCACGGCGCCGGCTGAAAAATCCCATTTTCACAGATGCAAACCCTCAGGCTCAGCATAGGTGTACTTTGCCCAAGGTTAGAGTTAGTAAATGAGGCAGGGCTAGATCCTAGGTCTACAGCCAAATCTACTACTATTTTCTCTGTACTTCCCTTATCTTTTATCTAAGCTGAATAGAAGATGACACACTATCCTCTAGAAGGCAGGAAAGACAAGAAAAAGTTGTCCAATAGATCATTCATTTATCTGGCAAATACTTACTAGGAGCCTACTTTGCACTAGGCTGGGGTTATCAAGATGGTTAAGACGAAAGTCCTGGGGCTGCATCGTGGGGTAGTGGGTAAAGCTGTAGCCTGTGATGACGGCATCCTATATGGGGGCGCTGGTTAGTGTTCCAGCTGCTTCAATTCTGATCCAGCTCCCTGCTAATGGTCTGGGAAAAGCTGCAGGCAGAAGATGGCTGAAGTGTTTGGGATCCAGCCACCAACATGAGAGACCTGAATGAAGCTCCTGGCTTCTGGCTCCTGGCTTCTGCTTGGACTAGCATGGCCAAGGTGTGGCCATCTGGGGAGTGAACTAGTGGATGATGGAAGATCTCTTTCTCTCTGTTTCTCCCTCTCACTCTCTCTGTAACTCTGACTTTCAAATAAATAAATTTTTTTTAAGACAATAGTCCTGACTTCAAAGAACTCACAATGTGTGATTTAGGAGATTGATTGAAAGGAAATTATAACTCCTAAAGTAATATATAAAGTCCCTCACTAATCCATCAACTGAACAAAGTTAGCACAGAACCTGGTACACACTGGGTACTGAGATTTTTGTTATCTTACTTGTTTTCCTTTAATACTGGGCATATTAGGTAGGTGTTTGGGGCTTTCTCAGAATCTTCTCTGCTTAAAATCACTCAGTGATAGAGAAAGTGGGGCAGGGAGTGGAGCAAGATGGTGTCCTGATTGTCTTCCCACAGAAACATCCATTCAAACATCTACTCCTGCACCAAGCTGACTTTGCAAGGGCTGGCGAAGCCAGAAGAGAGACCATAGTGCCTGGTTTTAATATAATAAGAAAAGATGAATTGAAGAAGGCAGGAAGTTGTTGCCTGTGTCACTTCTCCCCCAGCTCCAAGCAGCGCAGTGTGGAATGAGACACCACCCTCTTGGGAGAGGGAGGAGGGAAGGAAATTAAGTCTAAAACATAGGGCCAGACCCACTACAAGGCCTGCCACAGTGAAACCCAGTGCCAGGCAAAACCTCATGGCTCCTGTTTCAAGCTAGTGCCTGCAGACTGAGCCAATGGAACAGCCTTATGCAACCAAAAGACTGCCCCTAGGACCTTCGCCCCAACTTTGTAAGGCATGGCATGGGGGAAGACTCTACCCACCAGGGAGCAGGGCAGGAGGGCAACCACAGGACTAGACATTGCATAGCAAGAAGATATGGCCTTATAAAGAAGGGACATATGTACAGATAATCTGTCGTTCTGTCTCAAGATCAACTCTGAGCCAAGAAGGATTCTGTTCAGTGGGAAAAGGAGGCCCCAAGAAGTGCCTTCACACCACAGATACCTGAGGCATTTTCTGGACAACCAGCCCTGAGCAGCTCAGCCCATAGAGGCCCAGGGAAGCAGACAAAGCAGCTTTGCCTATCCACTCACTTGCCTCAGGAGGGAGTCAAGCAGCTTTTCCTGAGGGACTTGGCGTGTTAGGGCCCCCAGGAAACAACTGGGAGGCCCTATTTGTCCTGCTGTGCCAAGAAGCAGTTGGGCTGCTTGTTCTCAGAAGGTTGGCCCACTGAGCCCTAAGAAGTAGATGCTCATCTTCACCCACATATCCTTTGCCCTGGGAAGCAGTTAAGCAACCCACTGAGCAGGTTGGCCCCTGAAGACCCTGTGAAATTACCTGTGCAGCTCTGGATTTTGACAGGTATCCATCTGGGCACATTATTGTGGCTTGGCCCCTGTGCATCCTTCAGACACTGAGAATTACCCAGTTTTGCACTGCATTTGTCTGTGTCCACAGGGATGGTGCTACATTCATACAATCCACAGAAACTGATGGAAGCCCCAGTCTTGTAGTTAGGGGCACTGCACTCAGGATTGTCAGTGAACCTGTACTACCTAAGGGAGCTGATCCTAACTGGTGATGCAGTCCCATAACCCCTGCAGCCTAGACATCACCATAATTGATCACAGCTGAAGAAGCTACATGGTCCCTATACCAATGCACTCACCTGTAACCATATCCAATGCAGCACATCTAACTAACACCACAGGACACATTGCCAGCAGAAATTTTTTTACTGTGAAGACCACTCTATAAAATTGTTAGAAGCAACTGATCCCTGAGTTGGTGCACAAACACCACCATATGGACCCATGAAGAGACAAGGTAATATATCTCTAAAGGAAATAATAGCTTTCTAGCTATAGACCACAAAGAAATGGAAATTGAGTAGTTACCAAAGAATTCAAAAGAATGATTTTAAGAAAACAATGAGGTGCAAGAGAATACAGTCACTTCAATAACATTAAGGAAGACAATTCATGATTTGAGTGAGAAATTCAGAACAGAGATAAAGATTATAGAAAATAACCAATCAGAAATCTTAGGGCTAAACAACTCAACAAATAAAATTGCAGTTGAGAGCCTGAGCAGCAGAGTTGAACAGGCAGAAGAAAGAATTTCTGAGTTTGAAGACAGGTCTTTTAAAATAACTCATTCAGGAAAAAAAAAAGAATAGGTTATTGAAGAAAGTTTATGAGACTTATGGAATACCATTAAGCAAGCAAACACTGGCATTATGGTGCACCAAAAGTAGAACAGAAGGGAAAAGACATAGAAAAGCCTATTCGTTTAATTGATCATATAGATAGGATTAAATGATAAAGGGATTAAATAAATAAGATCAAGTGTCTGATAATTACAAAAGATAACATTTAAAAGGAGAGAATATTCCAACATGGGAAGAAGTCCACAGAGCAGACTCATAGAATGACAAACGCTCTAAATATCACTCTGACCTCAGAATCAGCCCTTAAGGCATTCTTGTCTAGCTGAAAAGCCCATAAGAGCATTTCAGGAATGTAGAGCCAAGACACTGAGGCAAAAACAAAAAAAGTCCTACACAAAGAATCTTCGTGAGTGAGACCCCAGGGGAAAGGAAGGGCCATCAAAGAAGGATGTACTTTTCTCTGAAGGGAGGAGAGAACTTCCACTTTGCTTATGGCCCTGTCTAAATACTGATGGAGATTGCGGACTGAAAAGGCTTCAGTAGCTTTGGCAGCTCATGTCAAGAGCCTCAGGTGATCACTGACATCAGACGTAAGAGTGTTAATTGTTAAATTAACGGGAGGCCGGCGCCGTGGCTTAACAGGCTAATCCTCCGCCTAGCGGCACCGGCACACTGGGTTCTAGTCCTGATTGGGGCGCCGGATTCTATCCCGGTTGCCCCTCTTCCAGGCCAGCTCTCTGCTATGGCCCAGGAAGGCAGTGGAGGATGGTCCAAGTCCTTGGGCCCTGCCCCCGTATGGGAGACCAGGAGAAGCACCTGGCTCCTGGCTTCGGATCAGCGCGATGCGCCGGCCGCAGCGGCCATTGGAGGGTGAACCAATGGTAAAGGAAGACCTTTCTCTCTGTCTCTCTCTCTCTCTCTCGCTGTCTACTCTGCTTGTCAAAAAAAAAAAAAAAACAAATTAATGGGAGTCACTGTGCATTTACTTCCCATGCAAGATGTCTGTCCTTAATGAGTTGTATTATGAGAATTAATTGTAAAACTTGTTCTCAAACAGTTCTCTATATTTGTGCGTGGGGGGTGAAAATTGTTGAAATCTTTACTTAGTATAGAGTTGGCCTTCTGTGTATAAAGTTAACTAAAAATGAATCTTAATGAAGAATAGGATGGGAGAGGGAGGAGGAGATGGGAGTGCAGATGGGAGGGCAGGTATGGGGGGAAGAACCACTATATTCCTAAAGTTGTACTTATGAAATTTGTACTCATTAAATGAAAGGTTTCTTGGAAAAAGAAAAAGAAGAAAAGAAAAGCCTATTCAATGAGCTATTTGCTGAGAACTTCCCAAATATTGGGAAAGATGGGAAATTCTGAGTCCAGGAAACATAAATGACCCCTAATACATTCAATGAGAAAAGGTCCTCTTCACGATGTCTTAGATTCAAACTGGTAAAACAAAACAAGACAGATAATTCTTAAAACAGCTAGAGAAAAGTGTCAAGTCACTTACAAGGGAATCCCATTAGATTAGTGGTAGACTTTTCAGCTGAAACTTATATGAGATAAGGCAGGTAGCTAGATTTGGGCTATGAGCTAGAAGCCACAACTCCTCTATCCCATGTAATCCTGTCCACCCACCTGTTAATCGAATGACCCCTTCCCCAGGATGTACTGCCCCTCACTGGGGCCTGTGGGTGGTACCATGTAACTACTCCCTTTTCCAAGCTCATAAGCAGCTCAGCAATGGGGAAAGGGTGTGCTCTTTTTTTCACTTGAACCCAGAGCAAGCAGGGTGCTTAAATCTCTCTCATCCTTTCCCTTCTTGGTCCACTCTTCCTGAACAATGCCCACGTATGTGTGAGTTTTCCTCACCTTTTAAACGAACTTTATCACTTTGTATGTTGTATCTGTGCTTGTACTTAGAGTGCTTCTCTAAGTAAGAGGCCAGAGCCTGGAATAGGAATTTAGAACCAAGCTAGCCCACAACAAATCCTCACATCTCCAGGCGAGAAGGGGGTGAAATATTCAAAGTTCCATAAGAAAAAAAAATTGTCAGCAAAGGATAATATATACAGCAAAGCTACTCTTCAGAAGTGATAGAGAAATACTTTCCATGACAAGCCAGAACTGAAAGGAATTCCTCACCACCAGGCTGAGCCTACAAGAAATGCTTAAGGGAGTCCTACATTAGAAATGAAATTATAATTACCATCATGAAAACATGGGAAAGTACAAATATTAGCATTACAGCAGATACACAAAAGAGAGAGTAGAAAAAAATCCAATGAGTGGCATTTTATTTTACTTTATTTTTTAGTTTTGATTTGCAATGCATTTATAGATTTTTTTCACTTATATTAATTAAGACTGCAATTCTGTACAATTTTTCACTTCCTTACAATTCTGTACATTCTTTCTCTTCCTTGCACAGGGAGTTGGTAAATATTTTATCCTTTTATATTTTATGATAGAACATATTGTGTTATTATTTCTTCCTTAAATGTTTAGTAGAATTCATCAGCAAAACTATTTGGACCTTTATGTGTCTCGTGGGGAAAATTTAAAAAATGAGTTTGATTTCTTAAATACAAATTCAAAGTTTTTTTTTTCCATGTCAGTTTCCTGAATTTATGATTTTGAAGAAATATGTGTTTTTCACATGAGTTGCCAAAATGTTGTTGACATGAAATTGTTTAGCATCCTTAAACAACTTAAAAACAGAGTTACCTTATGATAGGCAGTTCTACTACTGGAAATGAAATCAGTATTTCAAAGAAATATCTACAAATCCATGTTTATTTCAGCACTAATCACAATAGCCAAGATATGAAATTAATCTAAAAGATGACTGCAGAAAGAAAATGTGGTGTATGTGTATAATACAGTACTATTCAGCCATAAAACGTTGAAGTCCTATCATTCTCAACAGCATGGAAGGGATAGAAATACAAATATAACACGATCTTACTCAAATGTAGACTCTAAAAAAGTTGGTCTTATAGAAGTGGAGAGTAGAACAGTGGTTAGAGGGTGATGTGGGGAAAGGATGGTGGCAGGGAGGAGAACCAACTAATACAGAATTACTGGCAGATAGCAGGAATGAGTTCTGCTGTTGTATTGCACAGTAGGGTGGATATAGTTAACAGTAAGGTATTATATATTTTCAAATAACAAGGAAAGAGGTTTTTTTCAATGTTTTCACCACAAAGAAATCATAAATACTTGGAGTGATGGATATGATAATTACTCTAATGTGGTAATTTAATAATGTATACATGTATCAAAGAATTACATTGCACTCCATAAATACCTATGTATATTATGTCCATCATAAAATTAATTAATTAAAAAAAATAACTCAGTGATTAATCGTACCTTGCTTAGCTCACGGGACTTTTATGATTGGCTCTTGCCTACATCCCCAGTTTCATCTCCCACCTCACCCCACTTCTCCAGGCAGCCAAATTATACCACGCTTTCATGCTTTTGCATTTTTGACTAAAAGATTCCCCCCTACCAGCAACTTCAGTTCAAGGATGACCTCTGTGAAACATTCTTTCCTGTGATACCTTTGTTTGACAAGGCAGGTCATATTGTACTATCATTTCCCATAGTATGACTGTGCCACATAGACTGTGAACTCCTTAGGGATAGAGATTGTTTCTTTCTTGATATTTTCCTCGGGGTTTTCCTGGATCCAAGCAAAGACAGACAGGAGTATCCAAACATCACTGAGTGACAGCGTGTGCCACACATTTAGCCAGCTTTGTTGAATTGAGTTGTAAACAAATTTGTCAAGTGGGATCTGGGGACAGTGAGCTCCTTTGTACAGTGTCAATGGTGGCAGCTATGAAAAAGAAAAGAAAGCAGTTTCCTGGAGCCTGTCATTTCTAAATGCCATCAGTATCTACCTAATTTTCTAAGCTAGAATCTTATACTCCATATTCCTTCCTCTCCTTCACTTGCTACCCGCTCCTATCTAATCAGTCACTAAACCCTGTCAGTTCTATCTTTAATGTCCCTGGAGCCTGCTGGCGCCTTGCCATTGCCAATTCTATAGTGTGGGCCCTCATTATCTCTCATCTGGAATCAATAGCACTTGACTGGTCTTCCGGCTTCCCATCTCTTTTGACCTTCATTCTCTCTCTCATTTATCCTCCCAGCTGCTGTCCCTGTGTGCTTTCCAAGGCAGGTCTGATTGTGTCACCATCCTGATGAAAGCATTCTAGGGCACTCCGTGACCTGCAAGAAGAAACCCAAATTCCTTTGCATTCTCCATCTTGTGCCAGTTTCCCTTACTCAGCCGCACTCCAGCCCAGTGGATAACACAGGGGTTCCTGAAATCACCACATGAGCAAGCCTTTGCCCAGAAAGTCTCTCTGCCTGGTGTGTTTCTTCTCTCCAGCCTTCAGATGAACTGCCATTCCTTTCTCAAGACCCTGCTCATCGGCTTCTTCCTCTATCAAGGTGCATGCAAGGTGAGCTTATGGAGACAGAAGGTTGACTCTTAAGGAAAGAGAATAAAATAGGGTCAGCGTTGTAAGATTTGGTAAACAATCTCTATCATTGCCCTTGTTATAGTATATTTTAGTTATTTGTCTATTCATCTCTTTCTCTTAGGTTGGTTAGCTCCCGGAGGACAAGGCTTGTGTTTTGTGCTTACATCCTTATCACATAGCATATGTGCTCAACAAGTTTTAGATAAGTGAAATTAGAATGAGGAGGAACAAATGTTTATAGAGCACCCATTTTGATCCTGTATGTTTTACACACATCATCTCATTTGATTTTATCCTCCAAACAATTTTTTGAGGTATTATTTGCTAAAAAGAAAATGGACTCAGGGAGAGTAAATGCTTTTTTCCCCCTTCAGGGTGGGGACTTGTATGGGATGGAGCTAGAGTTAAAATCTGGGGCTGTCTACTCCAAAGCTTTCCTCTTTTGAGTGATTCTCAGAGGCAATTTTGTCACCCTCTGTGGGCCCATTTGGCAAAATCTGGAAATGTTTTTGGTTGTCTCACCTGGAGGGTGTTGCTGGCATCCAGTGAGTACAGGTTAGATATATGCTTCCAGATACCCTACAGTGCACAGAAAAGCTCAAAACAAAGAATGATTGCACCCAATATGCCAACAGTACTGAGGTTGAATGTTTTAATCTCTTCAGGCTGCTGTGATACAGTACCATAGACTTCATAGTATATAGAAATTTGTTTCTCACAGTTTTGGAGGCTGGGAGGTTCAAGATCAAGGTGCCAGCAGATTCAGGGTACCTGCTGAAGGCTCACTTCCTGTCATGGGCGGCCATCTTCTCATTGTGTCTTCACCTTTTGAAGGTAAGGGAGGTCTCCAGACTCTCTTTTATTTATTAATTTTTTTAAGATTTATTTTTATTTATTTGAAAGGCAGAGTTACAGAGAAAGAGTGATAGGGAGAGGGAAGAGAAGGAGAGGGAGAGGGGAGAGAGAGAGAGAGAGAGAGAGAGAGAGGTCTTCTATCTGCTGGTTCACTTCCCAAATGGCTACAATGGCTGGGAGTAGGCCAGGCAGAAGCCAAGAGTCAGGGGATTCTTCTGGGTCTCCCACTTGGGTGCAGAGGCCCAAGGACTTGGGCTATCTTCCACTGCTTTCCCAGGCACCTGGATTGGAAGTGGAACAGCTGGGACTTGAACCAGTGCCCATATGGGATGATGACATTGCAGGTGGCAGCTTAACCTGTTGTTCCACAACATTGGCCCCAAGAGTGTCTTTCATAAAGGCACAAATGCTCTTCATGAGGGCTCCACCTTCATGACTCCCCAAAGGTCCCACCTTCTAACACAGAGTTAGAGTCCAACATAGGAATTTGGCGAGAACACATTCAATCTATTGCCTTGTGAAACCCTGTTCCATATCATGTGGACTCTAATGAAAAGCAAGCAAGCAAACAAAATAAATGCTTGCATGACCCCAAGGGGAGTCAGACTGGGCTGAAGAGAAGCTTAGGGGCTTGAAGCCGCTCATGAGTCTTCAGCATTGGTTGGGGAAAAAAATGACTATTCTGGCCCAGTTCCTGACTTACCTCCAGGTTGCTTCTTTCTCTGCTGCATCCACTCAGTCTGTCTTCTTTCCATCTTTCTTTTCTCAGTCGTCTCTAATTTAGCTTGAAGGAGGAAGCCCAGAAAGCTTCAACATTTTCAACCCTCTTCTCTAATTAGAAGGCAGAGTCAGTATGTAAGACGCTACAGGTTTTAAATCGACAACATCTCTAGAATCTGGGATCTAGGCCAAAAATGTCACCCTCTGAAACTGACAACAAGAAATGGGCGAGATTGATCATTGTGAAAATCTTCTGAGGAAGTAACCCACCTAAGGAATTCTGGCTAAGTGTGCCGCTGATAGGCTTAGCTGTTTTCCCAGTCAGGGTCCAAGAATGCCTTCCCGCGAAGGAAAGCATTTAAAATGCAATTTGTGCGAGACAAACTGTAATCTAGCAAATTATAAAGTGTTGTCCTGGGGAAGTGTTCTAATGGGGGAAGCTTTTAATGACTCCTAAGTGTAACTGCCTGTGATTATCGGGGATGCTTTGTGTTTCTGTTTCAGCATAATAAACCCTAGGAGGAAGGAACTGGTTTGTTTTATTGGTGTCTCTGGTAAGAGGAGCACAGATGAGTGTCTTAGCTATAGAAGGGTGGGGGTTACTGGTGGTGGCAGGGGGGACAGCGGGTACTCACAGAGGCACTGACTTTGGTAAAGTGATTCTTAATCAGGAGCCCAAGAACCTGGCAGCCTGCGTGTGTGTGTGTGTGCATGTGTATGTGTGTGAATTTTTTTTCTCTGTGGAAAAATGGCTGTAGCATTTATCAAAGGGGTCCTTGATATACAAAAAAATGAAGGCGCTGGCTCTGGTGGTTGGACACAGTTACTGGGGAATGAAATAGAACAAGAGCACTGAGGACAGGCAAGGGAAGTGAGGAGAGATGGGATTTCTTTTTTTTTTTTTTTTAGATTTTTTTTTTTTTAGATTTTTAATTTTTTTTATTTTTATTATTTTTTTTTTGACAGGCAGAGTGGACAGTGAGAGAGAGAGACAGAGAGAAAGGTCTTCCTTTGCCGTTGGTTCACCCTCTAATGGCCGCCGCGGTAGGCGCGCTGCGGCCGGCGCACCGCGCTGTTCCGATGGCAGGAGCCAGGTGCTTCTCCTGGTCTCCCATGGGGTGCAGAGCCCAAACACTTGGGCCATCCTCCACTGCACTCCCTGGCCACAGCAGAGAGCTGGCCTGGAAGAGGGGCAACCGGGACAGGACCGGTGCCCCGACCGGGACTAGAACCCGGTGTGCCGGCGCCGCAAGGCGGAGGATTAGCCTGTTGAGCCACGGCGCCGGCCCGAGAGATGGGATTTCTTTGCAGAGCCCAGAGATAGTGGCTAAGCACACACACGGCTCCTTTATGCACGAGGATTTTCTCACGAAAATTGGGGGCATGGCTTGCAGTGGATAGATGAGCTGTGAGCAGATGTCAAGGCAGAAGAGAAATCTATCCTGAGGGAGGCTGGAACAAAGCAGAAAGTGTGGTAAGAGGACTTACGGAGAATGCAGGCAGACGTGTGTGTGTGTGTGTGTGTTGTTTATGTGTTGTGTGTGGGGGTTTGAGTGTGTGGTGTGTGACAATGTGTGTGTGGTGTGTGATGTGTTGTATGTGGTGTGTGTGGTTGATTGTGTGATTGTGTGTGTGTGGTGTCTATGTGTTGTGTGTAGGGGTTTTGAGTGTGTGGTGTGTGACAATGTGTGTGGTGTGTGATGTGTTGTATGTGGTGTGTATAGGGTTGATAGTGTGATTGTGTGTGTGGTATGTGTATGTGGTATGTACATGGTATGTGCTGTGTGGGATGCATATGTGGTTGTGTGTGGTGTGTGTGTGCATGTATGCATATTGCATTGTTCCACATACGTCAACATCAGTCCTGAGTTTAGATTCCACGGATGCGCCAGGCTGGCTGACAGTCACCACTAAGGAATTGATTCTTGGAGGCTGACGTCAGGGCAGCAACCAGGCAATCCAGATGGGACCCTTTTTAGGTGCTTTTCAGTTGCACATTACAGAAATCAACTCTAGTTAAAGGACTTATTTCAGGAAAACTGGGGAGCACATAAATTCCAAAGGAGGAGCTGAACGGAGAATCCTGGGGAAGCAAGAAATTGGCAGTGTGGGGACTTCTGCAGTGGCTGGCCAGCGCCAGTGACCTCTGATGTCTGCATTTCCATGTTTAGACTCTCAGTTTCCAAGACAGAAGGCAACTGTTGGCCCCAGAGAAGAGGAAATCATGAGCCAACCCCTGAGGTGCTGGTGACATAAGTCATTGTCATCACAGTCAGTCCTCCGTAGCCGCGGGATCTGCATCACACATTCAACCACCGGCAGATCAGAAATATTCTAGGAAGAGCTGCCTCTGCCCCGAACACGTGCAGACTTGCTTCCCGTCATCGTTTCCTGAACAAGATGTTGTAACAATAGCATTTGGATTGCGTTAGGTGTGGCGAGGGATCTAGCGATGATTTCAAGCATGTGGGAGGATGTGCCTGGGCTTTGTGTGTCCAGTGCCCTGGCCGTATTGAGGGACAACACATCAGTGTAGAGCAGAAGTCCCCGTCTTGAAAACAGTGGAAGGCCAGTACCCAAGACTTCTGGTTGCCTGAGAGCACTGCATGCTCTCAACTCAAATTCTTAATTTCTTACTATTTTAAAAACAACCGAACAGGGGCAGGCTTTTGACACAGGTTTTTAAAATGCTGCTTGAGATGCCTGCATCCCATATCAGAGTGCCTGGGTCTGAGCCTTCGCTCTGCTCTTGTTGCCAGCTTCCTGCTAATGCACACCCGGGAAGGCAGCAGATGATGGCTCAAGTGTTTGGGTCCCTGCCACCCTCCTTGGAGACCTGGATTGAGTTCTGGGCTCCTGGCTTCACCTGTTGCAGCAACTGGTGGGTGAACCAGCAGATGCAGAATCTCTGTCTGGGTCACTCTCTCTCTCTGCCTTTCAAATAAATAAAAACTAATAAGTAGAAAAAGAAAGAGCAGGTGGTAGTGGAACAGCATCACACCGGCTTGCTTACCCGATATGACCTGAGGACCACTGTGAGAAGTGCTGGGGTTTTGGGTTTGGTTGCTTTGTTTTTCTACTTGCAATAGAAATCCACTGTAGAGATTTAAGCAGATAGAAATTACATTTTCAAAAATCACTGCAGCCGCTCAGTGGAGCACGGATCAGGAGGTTATTGCAATGACCCTCCAGATGGGAGATGACAGGATGGTGGCTTGAATCAGATTGCTCGGAAGTGGGTGGATTCAGCATGCGTTTTTGTAGTTTGCAGACAACTGGATTTGGTGTGAGGGAGGAGAAAAGGGGAATCCAAAGGGACTCCTAGATGTAAGATAATGTCCTTCATGGAACTGCAAAGATGGATGGAAGGAAGAGGGTTGGGGAGGAAGACAGCTTGGAAGCAGTCTGTCAAGTTTGAATTGTAGAGGTCTTGGTGTGGAAGTGCAATGGGTGCAAATCTGGGAGCCATCAGATTACAGATGTTGCTGCTTAAAACCAAAGACCTGGGTGAGTTTGCCTGGGAGGGCACCTAAGACTGAGCTCTGGGCACCCCAACATGAGGAAATCCAGCTGGCCCTCCATGACCAGGAAGACTGGGTACTGTGCAGTAGGTCAAAGAAATGCCATCTTACTTTTTTAAATTGTGGGCTCTTATTTCATAGTTCTTAGCATACAGAAATCTGTAATTTCCATATCTGATATTTATTTTGGACATCTGCATCTTGTTCATGAATATCCTCTCAGGTTCAAGTAGTAAATATCACACCTTTTGCAGTTCCAGACTTTTCCTTGCTTAAATCCTTGGCAAAAACCTTTTTGGCTTCTCTTTCTGTGTATTTGAAGGGCTGGCAGGAATTCACTGCTAACTGGGTCTGGAAGGAAGGCCAAGTCTGCCAATAAGTCTCTCTTTGGGCCTGTAAATATTTATGTAAGGTTTGTTAACTGTATTAAGTGGCTATGGATAGACCAGGTGCTTATAGGCAACCCTAATAAACCACATGCAGTGAATCCACTTTGTGGATTATTTGAGATAAAATTTTAATTTTGGGTAATGTTAAATTAAAATCTGTCCAAGCTCTCTTTTGGCATTTTGCATATTTCAAGGATGGCTTTTTAAATTAGCATTTAGCATATGAATTTTTAAATTTATTTTTTATTTTATTTTTAAAATTTTTTTTAAATTTTTATTTTTGACAGGCAGAGTGGACAGTGAGAGAGAGAGACAGAGAGAAAGGTCTTCCTTTGCCATTGGTTCACCCTCCAATGGCCGCCACGGCTGGCGCGCTGCGGCCGGCGCACCGTGCTGATCTGAAGGCAGGAGCCAGGTGCTTCTCCTGGTCTCCCATGGGGTGCAGGGCCCAAGCACTTGGGCCATCCTCCACTGCACTTCCGGGCCACAGCAGAGAGCTGGCCTGGAAGAGGGGCAACTGGGACAGAATCCGGTGCCTCGACCGGGACTAGAACCCGGTGTGCTGGCGCCGCAAGGCGGAGGATTAGCCTATTGAGCCATGACGCCGGCCTAAATTTATTTTTTAAAGATTTATTTTTATTTATTTGAAAGGCAGAGTTTTGAGAAAGAGAGAGAGAGAGAGATATCTTCTATCCACTGGTTCACTCCCAAGATGTTCACAATGGCTGGGGCTGGGCCAGGCCTAAGCCAGGAGCCAGGAGCTTCCTCTGGGTCTCCCACATGGGTGAAGGGGCCTAAGCTTTTGGGCTGTCCTCTGCTGCTTTCCCAGGGACATTAGCAAGGAACTAGGCTGGAAGTGGAGCAGCCGTTACTCAAATCAGTGTCCATATGGGAAGCTGGTGTCACAGGCCGAGGCTTAAGCAGCTACGCCACAAGGCTGGTGCAGTACAGCTCCTTCTAATGCAGCTAAGTAGCTGTAATGATCTGTTAGTCCCCCTGAGGATTCTAACTTTATTTTTTGAGTGAAAACAAATTTTTCTCTTTTGTTAACCCAAACGATATGCTTATTATAGAAAAACGGAAACAATTTTTTTAAAAAGGAACTTTGGAACACAACAATCCTAACTCCACAGTCCAGAGATCACCGCTGTTAATATTTTAGAGAATATCCTTCCAGATCATCCTACACAGACTGTGTCATTTGGAACCATACTATTCATTTAATTTAAAATAAACTTTCAAAGCCTTGGCAATACTTTATGAATACAGTTCAATAATAACTATTCCCCAGCACTTTCTTCCAAGAATTTCACAATATGAGTGCACTAAGTTTTTTATTTGTTTATCAGTGTTTTCATTGTTTCTGTTTTTTGTTTTATTTTTGTGTTCTGTAAGTATATGAATAAATAGAATAGGAGCTCTGTTTGAATTTTAAATAAGTAAATAAATTTGAAAACCTTTTAAAATATTTAAGGAGATGGAAATGCTAACTAAGCTGATTTGGTTATCACGCCTTGAATACATGTGTCACATTATCACACAGTAACCCATAAACAAGCACAATAAAAACAATAACAAAAATATTTTTTAAAATCCTTGTCAAGTCAGTAGTGAAAATGCCACCTTGCCAATGGCTTAATTTGATTTCTGTGATTGCTAGTGAGGTTGTCTATTGTCCTATTGTTGGTGGCCATTTCATTTCTTATTTTATGACATGCTTTCCCACATTCTGTCCTCAATTTTCTCTGGAGCTTCTTGTCATGGATCTTAAGATCAGTCTCCTTATATATAGGACACTGATCCTGTGTGTCTGAAATATTGTTCCTCCTCTACACTGGCCTTCCATTTTTTGACCCGAAGAGGTGAAAAATCATATGTATTCAAGCTTAGTTTTTCTTTTTATGATTTATATATCTGTTTTGATTTATATGTTTTTATGATTTAAATGCTTTTAGAAAGCATTCTCCACCTCAAGATTATATAAAAATTACCTGTGTATTTTTCTATTGTTTAGGTTTTCTTTTACATTTAAATCTTTACAGATTTTATTTAGTGTGATACAAAAAGGATGAATTTAATTTTACTTATTACAAATGGCTTGCTCTTCAAAAGTCAATCTCTTTTACTCTTTTAAATTTCCCCGATTGTATTTGCAGATCAGTCACATAGGAAAGTGCGGATCATGAGTTGCACACTGGAGGCCCATAGCCATATCTGGCCTATGAGTATGTTGTGCTATTCAAATAATTTTTGAATTGGTATTTGCATATAAAAATCAGGAAGTTTTATACACAAATCTGGTTTTACAAATTCTCTTGACATTTCAGGCTATCTGGCAGCTCTGGGTTCACAGTCCTGCTTGCTGACAACACGCCACAGCTGGAAGCAACTTAACGAGGGGCCGCAGTGGCTTCTGATAACGAGGGGCCGTCCCCATGGTGTGCTTCCCTTTGGTGTCTGCCCAGTCTCTGGGGGCACTGAATTTACACTACCGCTGTTAAGTTCTGCGCATTTATTTTGCAGTTGGACACATTACGAGAACTCTCTAATTAGTACTAAGTATTTAGTAGTTAATTTTCTTGGGTTTTCAAGTAATTATATCATCATGTAAAAAGTTGTAATATTGTCTTGTCCAATATGTCTTCTTTCTAATTCCTTTTTCTTGCCTTATTACACTTGGCAAACACCTGCTAATCATTTTGAGTAACGGTCATGATGGCAGGCATCTTCACAGTGGCGGACACTGGGGCTGGCACTATGGCATTGTGTGTAAAGCTGGCATCCCACATGGTGCTGGCTCATGTTCTGGCCGCTCCACTTCCGATCTTGCTCCCTGCTAATGGCCTGGGAAAGCAGTGAAAGATGGCCCAGGTATTTGGGCCCCTGCAACCCACATGGGAGACTTGGAGGATACTCTTGGCTCCTGGCTTTGGTCTGGCCCATTGCTGGCCATTGCAGGCATCTGGAATGGAAGATCTCTCTTTCTGTCTCTCCCTCTCTTTCTGTAACTATGACTTTTAAGATGAATAAATAAATAATTTTAAAAAACAATGGAGGAATCTTTACACTATACTTGACTTTAATGGGAATGCACTGTCATGTTTAACTTTTAATTATTAAATATACATTATTTATTGCCAAAGAAGTATATCTTTATAGATCACTGATATTTTGACTTTTTATTAATACCAGTAATATGTACTGAATTTGATTAAAATCAAGTGACTTTTTTTTTAAAGATTTTTATTTGTTTATTTGACAGGTAGAGTTACAGACAATGTGAGAGAGAGAGAAAGGTCTTCCTTCCGTTGGTTCACTCCCCAAATGGCCACCACAGCTGGAGCTACACCGATCCAAAGCCAGGAGCCAGGTGCTTCCTCCTGGTCTCCCACACGGGTGCAGGAGCCCAAGCACTTGGGCCATCCTCTACTGTCTTCCTGGGCCACAGCAGAGAGCTGGACTGGAAGAGGAGCAACCGGGACTAGAACCCGGCGCCCCAACCGGGACTAGAACCTAGTGCCCATATGGGATGCTGGCCCTGCAGGCAGAGGATTAAACTAGTGTGCCACTGCGTCGGCCCCATCAAATGACTTTTCAATATCTATTGATATTTTGATTTTTGTCTAAATGTTAAACATTTTTTCTAATGT
Source organism: Lepus europaeus (assembly GCF_033115175.1). Taxonomy (NCBI): domain Eukaryota; kingdom Metazoa; phylum Chordata; class Mammalia; order Lagomorpha; family Leporidae; genus Lepus; species Lepus europaeus. The sequence goes on along the minus strand of NC_084831.1, from coordinate 125,309,058 downwards.
TGAACCATGTATATATTTTTATATAAATCCTAACAATACCAAATGATAGTCTTCTTAATCTAATTTGCCTTTCAAAAAACAGCTACAAAATTTGCATCCATTTTTATAAATGATGTAAATTTCCTCTCTCCTTTGGTTTTTGTCCCTTTTTTCTTTTTTTTTTTATTTGTTTATCTTTTGACAGGCAGAGTGGACAGTGAGAGAGAGAGACAGAGAGAAAGGTCTTCCTTTGCTGTTGGTTCACCCTCCAATGGCCGCTGCGACTGGCGTGCTGCGGCCGGCGCACTGTGCTGATCAGAAGCCAGGAGCCAGGTGCTTCTCCTGGTCTCCCGTGCGGGTGCAGGGCCCAAGCACTTGGGCCATCCTCCACTGCACTCCCTGGCCACAGCAGAGAGCTGGCCTGGAAGAGGGGCAACTGGGACAGAATCGGTGCCCCGACCGGGACTAGAACCCGGTGTGCCGGCGCCGCAAGGCGGAGGATTAGCCTGTTGAACCACGGCGCTGGCCATGTCCCTTTTTTCTTAAGATTTACTTAAACTAAAATTCTTATTGCTGCTCAATGTGTTAACTGTTATATTCTTTAATTCTTTAAAAAGTTTGTTTTCATTTATATATTTTGATGGTTGATTTCATGCATCTGGGCTGGCACTGTGTTGGAGCGGGTTAAGCCACCACTTGTGATGCTGGCATACCCTACTGGAGGGCCAGTTTGATTCCTGGCTGCCCTGCTTCCAGTCCAGCTTCCTGCTAATGCACCTGGGAGGTAGTAGAAGATGGCCCAGACACTTGGGTCCCTGCCACTCATGTCAGACATCAGCAAGGAATTCCTGGCCCCTGGTTTAGGCCTGGCTTAACCCTGGATATTGTGGGCATTTGGGGAGTGAACCAGCAGTTGGAAGATCTCTCTGTTACTCTATCTTTCAAATAAATAAATTACTAATTGTGTCTGTGTGTACGTGCATGTGTGTGTGTGTGTGTGTGTGAATCGACCTGAATGGGCTAAGTTGGCTTAGCCCAGGTGTCTGGCAACACATTATTTCCAAGCAAATCTGTGCGGGTGTTTCTAGAGGCAATTAGAACTTCATCAGTGGACTGAGTAAAGCTCTCCTGGCAATGTGGAAAGTCACTAGCCAATCTACTGAGGGTCCCAATAGAACAAAAAGGTGGAGGAAGGGTGGCTTTGCTTCTCCTCTACGTCTGAGGCACTCACCTTCCCCTGCCCTTAGTCCTCAGCTCCTGTTTCGCTGGCATGTGAAATGAGTCAGGGATTATGGCCCGGCCTCCCCTGCTTCTCAGGCCTTTGGGCTAAGACTGGAACCACACCATTGGCCTCCTTGGACTCTCAGCCTGCAGAAGCTCTGTGATGCTGTGAGCCAATCCCTCTACTAAACCTCTTCCTGTAGATCTCTCTATATGCTATTGGCTCCATGTCTCTGGAGAACCTTGACTAATACACACTATTTTATATTTGAACTATAAAATAATTTTATGTGAAACATACACACACACATAATGTGTAACATGCATTTGTACAGTTCCAAGGATAATAATAAAACGAACATCCACAAAGTCACCACCCAGATTAAGACAGAAAATCACCAGTAACTTGGAGCTGTTTCCAATTGCATCCCTCTCCATCTCCAAGAGAAACCACCATCCTGAACTTTGTGTTAATAAGCTCTTGCTTTTTGCCTATAGCATTTCCTCATGGCTGTGTATCCTTGAATGGTTTGCTTTTGATCTTTAGGTATGCACGGAGAATCACACCATGTCTGTATTTTTGTGATACTTCTTTTGCCTGTGGTTATGAGTGTTATTCACCCAGGTCGACATCAGTAGCTGGGGTACACTCGCTTTCATGGTTGTATCGTTTCCCATTACACAAATTTATCATCTGTTCTGTTATTGAGTGGCACTTTTGCATTTAAGGTTGCAGAGGAGAAATCTGCTTTTCCTCAGTGCAAATAGCCTGTTTTATTTTGTTTTCCACCTGGATAGTTTTGGGCCTTTTATCCTTATCTTTGACATTCAACGTTTGCTAGAACAAATCCGGATGGATCAGATTTTATTAAATTTGCCTCCTAGCGGCCCCTTTATTTCTGTACCTGGTCATTTTTCTCCACGTTCGCATCCTTAGCAGGGCAGGGCTGTGGCGGGCCAGCCGTGGAATGGGTGGGTATTGTCGCAGAGACCCAGTTCCTGTGCAAGTCGTTCCGTCTCTGCACAGGAAGCAAGCTTATGTTTTCTTGACCACCTTACCTCCCTTAGAAGTCTGGCACATGAGGGCTGAGAAGAGGGGTGACCCCTCTGAGTATCTGGCCTCACTCTCAGCTGAAGCCTGCAGCGGCAGCAGCACCCTTCCGTCCTCAGCAGTAGCTCTGTGCCAGCAACAAGCCTGGAGCAGACCTGGGCCTGTCCCCTTCTCATAGCAGTGCTGGTGTCTGAGTTTGGCCCCGCCCTTCCCATGGTGACAGACAGTCTTACTTGGCTCTGGTCCCTGTCGCACTGAGGTTGGAGTTGTTTGTCCTTTTCTGTTCTGTGGTTCCTTGCAGCCGGGGAACCTTGAGGAGCTCGTGTGAAACGCATCAGCTCAGGTCGTCACTGTGGACTGGAAATGCTGCCTCTTTGACCCGCAGTGACTCTCAGATCGCAAAGCTGCCTTTTGTGCATTAGTGATGTGTCCCAGAGCAGGGTGAGGAGAGCAGAGATGGACAGAGTTGAGAGGCAGCTGCTATTTTCCAGTCCCTAGCTTGAGAAAAATCCCCGGCTATTCAGCAGGTTACGAGAGAGACTGCAAGAATGCCACCTGGGATTTATAGTCACCTGGGGACAGGCATTTGTTTCTAATGTCAAGTAAGACAGCCTTTCCCTCTTAGCCTTTGGACAACAGAAAGCAAGGCCAGTCATTTGTAAAGGGAGAAATAAGTCGAATCAGGGGTTGGACAATGTCCTCAATACCCTTCCCTTCCGGAAATTTCTTTTGATGTTAAGGAGCGTCTGTCTCTCTAGCTCTGGAATCCTGAGCCCTGTGCCTATTGTTCAATATCACCCTGAGCTTTTCATCAGTGTTTGAAGGATGGGGCTGTCTTTTGATGGCATGGATCTTTTTTTATTGTCTCGAGGGCCTAACAAATCAGGGCTGCCGTCCCTTTAACAAGATCTTTGGTTAATTCCCCTCTCGGGTGCAAAGCGCCCTAAATATTCAGCCTGCAGGGAAGATGCCCCCTTTCTCCTCTGAGAAACAAGTGAGATTAGCAAATTGTGACTTTGCTTATTGTTCTTAAGTAAATTGTATTAAAATGTACAGGGACCTTTCCAAAAGAAGATAAATTATGCATATTCCAAGAAGGGAAGCAAAGACAGTGATTTTGAAATTCCTCTGAGACGGGTCTTTTTGTTCTTTGCTGGCTGCACAATGCATCTCTCCAGGCAGACCTGTCTTCTCAGGGAGTCTCAGGTGTCAGTGAGTTCTGATCAGGAATTTCGAGCTTACTGGGAGAAGGATCAGCACTTTCCCTTTGAGAGTTTGCTGGTTGTGCCCTTGGGGCCTGCTGTGGCCACTGTGTCTTCTGCCTTGCTTGGGACAGGGTAGGGCAGGAAAGGTGGTCTCAGATTTCTCACTCATTTGAAAAGGGAAGTGTATCTTCAGCCAAGATGGAGAAAGTGCACAAATTACAGTCAAGCGTTTCTTGGACTTTGCTGGTTAGAGGAAAAAGGGGACGGCAAAATAACTCTTGGGCTCTTTTGAGCCTGGTGGAATCTTGTCACACTCATCCCTTTGCTCCCAGTGCCACCGGTGGGTGCCAGCCCGAGGAGGATGTGTCTGATTGGATAATGTCCGATGGATGTTGTTTGTCAAACCTTCTGATCACAGTGAGACGGAGATGAGTCAAGAGAACTTGACTTCTACATCCTCTTCCTTGTTGCCTACACGCCTAGGCCTGGTTCAGACGCTGCCCGGGCCACGCTAGCTGCGTGCACACGGCGGCATTGTTGAGCCGTTCCTGAGGCAAAGCCCTGAGGACGGCCCGGGGCCTGTGGGGCAGGGGAGAGCTGGTGTGGCCACGAGGGAGCTGGTTTGACTCCTTTTTATAGCTTCCCATCCAGGAAGCCTGGATAGGCCAAGTCAGCCAGCATAACCGTAGTCAGTATCCGCGTCTCAGTGTTCTCTCTGTAAGGCAGCTTTAGAACATACTTCCTAAAGATATTATTAGCAGTAAACGAGCTAAAGCGGTTGGGACAGTGTCAGGCCCTGAAAGTGCTTGATCCATACTAATCATTCATATTATTATTGTTATTATTATTATTTCTCCCTATTCTTTTTAGAAATGTTTAAAAAACCAAACAACTTGATTTCTCACTGAAAATGAACTTTAAGGAAATTCCCGCTGTTCATTTCCTCCAGAGGCAGAGAAACACAGAGAAAAGGCGTTGGCATCCGCTGGTGCACTCCCCAGGTGCCCACAATGGCTGGGACAGGGCCAGGCCAAAGAGGGACCTAGAACTCAACCCAGGTCTCCCCAGTGGGTGGCAGGAATCCAGTTACTTAAACCACTACTGCCGCCCTCCTCCGGGGTCAGGAGCCGGGCAAGCTAGCTCTCCAACACGGGGCGCAGGTGTCTCAATGGCCAGGCTAAGCGCCTGCCCCGAGAGGAGCCCGGAGCAGAGGATTCGCAGGTGTCTTACACACGGTACCTGTTTCCTTGGCTGGCACACCCAGGCCTCCTATACTTTAAGTACGGCGGATGCTACCCAGAAAGGCTCTTAATCTCAGCCGATTCCCACGAGAAGCAGCGCTGCTACTCCACGCGGTGGCAGTGGATCTTGGCTCCATCACCGGTTCTTCCCAAGAGACCCCTGAAACCCTGGTTTTATAGCAAAGACGCCTCCCAGCAAGAGCGACTATAAAAGGAACTCTTTCTCCTATTGACTTGTATAATAAAATCAGAGATATGATCTCATGGGAAGAAATCTCCCAATTGATTTGACAAAAATGCTTACTTAAGGAACGAGCTTTGTTCCAGCCAAAGGGAACGGGCGGGGCCGCCTCTTTCTGCGGGTCGCAGACTTAGGAGAGGACCTCCGCGCGAGGAAGCCGGCCAGGTCTGTTCAACGCAAACAGTGTTTTTTTTTTTTTGGGGGGGGGGGTGTTAATCTTTAAAAAACAGCGGTTGGTTCTTTCGAAAACAGAATGTGATTCGCGAAATTCGTCACTGAGAGCATAAAAGGAGACATGCCCAGCCACAGGGCCCTGGCTCCCTCACCGGCCCTGCCTGCTGCCTTGGTCTGAACCCCTAAGAGACGTGGCTCTCGAACCGGGTGACTTGACCACGTCTACACAACTAGTTATGGTGCAGAAGGACCAGGGCACAGGCCTTTAACTGTTCTGGGAAATTCCAAGATCTTCCTTCTGTTACGGGAAAGCAATTTTGCTTATTTTGACTTGGACCCAAGACTAGTGTGGAATTTAGCTCCTTTTATTTCCCGGGACTGGAAGCTGGCTGCAATATCACAAACTACCAGTAGATGTCGCTATATGCCGTATTATTGTGCAAATGTTCCCGCCTGAATTTTACTTGATGTTCCTAGTTGAGTTTTGCGGACTTAGTTTGGGGAATCCCTGGATCTATTTGTCAGATCCAAGAGAACTATGGGAGCTTTTAAATCGTGTTTAAATATTGATGAATATTTTAAATAGTTATTTCTAGTTGTGAAGGCAAAGCTCTTAGTTAAAACTCATTTTTAAAAAATTTAATTTAATTTAAATTTTTCCCCAAAGAAATTTTTTATTTAATGAATACAAATTTCGTAAGTACAACTTAAGGAATATAGTGATTCTTCTCATCATACCCACCCTTCCACCCCACCTCCTCCTCCCTCTCCCATTCCCAGCTAAGAAAAAAACTGTTTGTCGATAGTCAGGACAAGGGCTGTTCAAATCATTGCTTCTCAAAGTGTCAGTTTCACTTCTGCAGATTTCCTTTTAGGTGCTCTATTAGTTATCACAGATCAGGGAGAACATATGGTATTTGTCCCTTTGGGACTGGCTTATTTTACTGAGTATGATGTTTTCCAGATTCATCCATTTTGTTGCAAATGACTGTATAAAATTCATTTTTAATTTAAAAAATGGATGTTTCTCATACTGAGTTCCCTGGATAAAAAGTGGGGTCAACATGACTTTGGGAGCCTCCATCTTCTTTTCAGTCAGCGAGGCCCCCCTCGGTGCTTCACAGAGAGGACTCTGTGGGACTGAAAAGTGTGAGATTTGAAGTCCGGCAGAGTGGGGCTTGAGTTCTGGCTCACTTGTTGGTTGTATGGACTTGGTCTTGAGTGTGTCTCTCAACTATAACAGGATGACTCTGACCGTCTGGTGGGGGAGCATGAAATAAGGCGATGTGTGCAAACACAAAGACTAACTGTCATTGTTAACTGTGATTATTTCACTTGATAAAAATATTTTTATAGGGGACAGTGTTGTGGCATAGTGAGTGAAACTGCCGCTGTGTGGCCATCATCACATACGCAGGTGCCAGCTGCTCCCTGGTAACGCACCTGGGAAAGCAGCCCAAGTCAGCACAAGTGCTTGGGCGCCTGCCACCCACACAGGAGACCCTGATGAAGCCCCCAGATGCTGGCTTCAGCCTAGCTGTGCTAGCCTTTGCAGGCATTTGGGCACGTACTTGTGGATGGAAAATCTTTTTCTATATGCAAGTCTCTCTCTGTCATTCTGCGTTTCAGATAAATAAATCTTTTTTAAAAATGTATTTTTATAGCTAAAAACTTTCAAATCCTAGACTAGTTCAAATTTTATTTTAAAAATGTGAGAATTGAGATTTAAGAGGCTAAGTGATTTGGTTCTCTGATTAAGTTTCACAATTTCATAATACCATACAATGATTTATGTAAAACAAAACATGCCCATTCTAATCTTCTACAGGTGTATCCCTCCCCACTTGGGAAAACCTGATATATCCCTCTTTGAATTTATAAAGGTGATGAAATACAAAACTATCCCTCACTTTATAACTTAACGTACCAAATAATTCAGTTTATTTTTAAATTTAAATTTTAACTGTTTACAAAAATAATTCAGAATATGTTTTTTAAAGATTTATTTATTTATTTGAAAGGCAGAGTTACAGAGAGGCAGAGAGAGAGAGAGAGAGGTCTTCCATCCTTTGTTGATCTGAAGCCAGGAACCAGGAGCTTCCTCCAGGTCTCCCACGCTGGTGCAGGGGCCCAAGGACTTGATCCACCCTCCACTGCTTTCCCAGGCCATAGCAGAGAGGTAGATCAGAACTGGGCAGCCGGGACTAGAACCGGCACCCATATGAGGTACCAGCACTATAGATGGCACCTTTACCCACCACGCCACAGTGCCTGCCCCTAGTATAGGCTTGTAAAATCTGACCAATGATGCACTTCAGCAGTGATTCAGCTGGTGCAGTTAAGATACCACTTAACAAGTAGGTACTAATGTGTTTATAACTTCGTAGCCACAGAGTTGAACTTGTGTTTTCATTGATTCATTGATTTGGAAACTACTTTGCACGGGGCTGTCCACAGCTGCTACATAGCTGTGTACGCTGCCGAGGAGAGGCTGGGAGTTCATGGATGTTGGCTTATGATGTTGGTTGCTTTGATAAATTATTAGTTGACAGAATAAGTCAAGTGTTGTGAGTTTATCTTCATTTGTAATGTAAATTTATTTTTACCTTTCTTTTTTTTAAATTTTTTTTTTTTGACAGGCAGAGTGGACAGTGAGAGAGAGAGACAGAGAGAAAGGTCTTCCTTTGCCGTTGGTTCACCCTCCAATGGCCGCCGTGGCCGGCGCGCTGCGGCCAGTGCACCGCGCTGATCCGAAGGCAGGAGCCAGGTGCTTCTCCTGGTCTCCCATGGGGTTCAGGGCCCAAGCACTTGGGCCATCCTCCACTGCGCTCCCTACCTTTCTTTTTTTTAAAAATAATTATTTATTTATTTATTTGAAAGGTAGAGTTACAAAGAGGGAGAAACAGAGGCAGAGAGAGAGAGAGAGGGAGGGAGGGAGAAAGAGAGAGAAATCTTCCAACCGCTGGTTCACTCCCCAAATGGCTGCAACACCCAGGGCTGGGCCAACCCGAAGCCAGGAGCAGGAGCTTCTTCTGGATCTCCACGTGGGTGCAGGGGCCCAAGGACTTTCCTAGGCCATAGCAGAGAGCTGGATTGGAAGTGGGAGCAATCAGGTCTTGAACCGTCACTCATATGGGATGATGGTGCCGCAGGTGGCAGCTTAACATGCTATGCCACAATGTTGGCCCCTATTTTTACCTTTATATTGAAATCCACCTGTGCCCTATTCTGCTTTCCCAAATTTCCAAATAGCTGTTTTTAAGGGACTGCAATTTTTGATGATTGAATCTCATTGCAACTCTAAGATCTAGGGCCAGAGAAACTTCGGGATCCTGGAACCAACAACTCAGAGCTTGGCTTTATTAGATCCAGGATGTCCTGGCTATGTTGGGAGTTGTCCATAGTGGTCGGGGCAGAGTGGAGAGGCCGTCAGAATCACCGGCCACGAATCTCTTTAGAAAAATGACTTGGGGCCCGGGTGTTGCGGCACAGAGGGTTAAGCCATAGCTTGGGACGCCAGTGCCTGGCTAACGGTCCCAGCTGCTCTGTTTCTGACTGACTTTCCTGATTTGCACCTGGGAAGACAGCAGATAATGGCTGAAGTACTCGGGTCCCTGCCTCCCATGTGGGAGACCCAGCTGAAGTTGTGGGCTCCTGGCTTCAGCCGGGCCTAGCCCCAGTTGTTGTGAACATTTGGGGAGTCAACTAGCAGGTGCAAGATTTTTTTCTTCCTTCCGCTTTCTCTGTAACTCCACCTTTCAAATAAATCTTTTTTAAAAAAAATAGAGTAAAAAACTAACTTTGGGGGAACCAGGCATTTGGCACCGTGGTTGGCACGGTGCCTGGGACGCCTGCATCCCATATCCCAGTGCCTGGGTTTGAGTCTCAGCTCTGCTTCCAATGCTAGCTTCCTACTAATGCTCACCCTGGGAGGCAGCAGCTTCAAGTACTTGTGTTCCTGCTGCCCATGTGGGAGACCTGGATTGAGTTTCTGGCTGCTGGTTCCAGTCTGCCCAGCCTCAACTGTTGAGGGCATTTGGGAAGTGAAGCAGCAGACAGAAGATCTCTCTGTCTCTGTCTCTCTCTCTCTCTATCTTTTTTTTTTTTTTTAAGATTTATTTATTTATTTGAAAGGAAGAGCTACAGAGAGGCAGAGCCAGAGATAGAGAGAGGTCTTCCATTGGCTAGTTCATTCCCCAGATGGCCACAATGGTCAGAGCTGGGCCAACCTGAAGCCACGAGCTTCTTCCAGATTTCCCACATGGGTGCAGGGGCCCAAGGACTTGAACCACCTTATACTGCTTTCCCAGGCCATAGCACAGAGCTGGATCAGAGGTGGAGCAGCCAGGACTCGAACCGGCGCCCATATGGGATGCAAGCACTACAGGTGGCAGCACTACGCCACAGCGCCAGCCCCTAACTTAAAACAAACAAAATGCAACTTGTGCTTCCCTGGGTTTACCCTGGGGCTTCTGTTACTGCTGCTGCCATTTGTAGATGTAAGCAGGCAGGTTTGTGGGGGTCGCAGAATTTGCACCCGGGCCAGGGGCCCGTAAGGTGCAGGAAGGCATTGTCCAGGGCCACAATACTTTCTGGGGCACATGAAAATGTTTTAACTTGAAATCCTTTTGAAATAAAAAAAAAGAAAATGAATATATTGATAACACTGAGTATATAATCACTGATCTCACTTGGATTTCATTTATCTTCACACCAACAGCCACAAGACATTCCATATGTTTTCGTATGGAGGAAGGGGCCAGGGAAGATGGAAGTTCTTCAGTCTCATGAAAGTTGCAATGTAACCCTGAGTCGCACTTCCACACTCAATGTCCTTTACTTTCCTCAAGGGGAGAGGGAGAAGAGGGAGAAAGTGAGGGGAAGAGGGTACCTTCTCTGAAGAGGACCGAGATGCTGTTGGGAAAGGAAGTCTTAGGGCACCCAGGTCTCACTAAGGCAGAGGCCCAGGGGCACGAGAGCCACTGCTTCTATTCTCAAGCTGCTGAGCTCCTAGCATCTCTTCTGTTTTCCAAGGCTTCAAAGAAAGACCATTTTATCCCCTTGCTTGCAATTTCTAATGGACCCCGGGTGTGGACTGGAAAAGGCAAGGTGTGGGGGGGCACTATGGCATAGTGGGTAAAGACCCTAACTGTAGCACAGGCATCCTATATTGTCACTCATTTGAGTCCCAGCTGCTGCAGTTCCCATCCAGCTCCCTGCTAGTGTGCCTGGGAAAGCAGCAGAGGATGGCCCAAGTGCTTGAGTCCCTACACACACATGGGAGACCCAGACAAAGCTCCTGGCTCCTGGCTTCAACTTGGCCCAGCCTTGGCCATTGCCACCATTTGGGAAGTGAACCAGCAGATGGAAGACATCTCTCTGTCTCTGTCTGTCTGTCTCTCTCTCTGTAACTCTGCCTTTCAAATAAATAAGTAAATCTTGAAGAAGAAGAAGAAGAAGAAGAAGAAGAAGAAGAGAAAGAGGAAGAGGAGGAGGAGGAGGAGGAGGTGGAGGAGAATAAAAGGCAAGGTGGGCATGCAGGTGCTTCTTCCCCATCCAGGCCCAGGGAGACCTGTGCTTCTGGCCAACAGGTAGCTGGGGACAGCTTTTCCCTCCCCAGGGAGTTACAATCAGGGGAGCCAGGGAGTGGGGATGAAGGACTCTGCCCCCTGGACTTGTTGGTTAACTCAGAGACACCCTTTGCTCTTTGGGCAGGCGGTCAGAGGAAGAGAAGGCGACACTGCGGTCCACGGTCCGACTCCCCCAGGCCCTACTGCCTGGCTGCCTGTGGGGAGGGTCTAGCAGTCTAAGGGCCACCGCTGAGAGCTGCGGCCAACCACGAGCCTGGACTGGAGAGCTTGCAGGGGGAGTAGATGGGTATCTGCGCACCGAGAGAACAATGAAGAGCTCCCCACACTTCTCAGGGGACAGGTTCCATCCATCATGTGTTGAGGATGCCTTTGATTGTTGTTTTAAAATGAATTTATTTTTTGAAAGTCAGAGCAAGAGTGAGAGTGAGAGCTAGAGAGAGAGAAATCTGCCATCTGCTGGTGCACTCCCCAGATGGCCACAATGACCAAGGCTGAGCCAGGCCTAAGCCAGTTACTTCATCTGGGTCTCCCATGTGGGTGGCAGGGGCCCAATCACTTGGGCCATCTTCCACTGCCTTTCCCAGGCCACCAGCAGGGAGCTGGATCAGAAGTGGAGCAGCAGGGACACGAATCAGCACCCATATAGAAGACTGGCACTGCAGGCAGCAGCTTTACCTGCTACCCCACAATGCTGGTGCTGGCTTTGGTCATTAAGTCACTGGGATGTCTTGAGCCCTGGTGTACCACAGCTGCTCTTCCTCTCTGGCCTCGGGGATGGGTCCCCCAGTAGGTTGACTCTGGTGGGCATTGTTTCTGTGCTCTTTTATTGTTTAATCTTTCAGCCTTGACGGAGTCTTGTCTGGGGACACAGAGATGAGTAATTCATGGTCCTTGAGTTCAAGGAGCTCAAAGTCTGGTGGGAGAGACAAAAAGCAAACAGACCATTGGCATGGTGACAAGGGGCGTGCCAGCAGTGTGCCCAGGAGGCTGGGGCAGGGCAGGCTGTACAGGAAGGTCAGTCCAAGGTCTGTCAGTCCAGAGGCCAGGGAAGGGCTCCCATGGCTCTGGTGCCATAAAATAGAGAGTTCAGGATGTCTGGATTTCCTCAAGGGAGACACACAACCAGATCTGAATTACACAGAGACTGAGTCTGGGAGGAGGGAGGCGGTTGGGGGCTGGAGGCAAGGAGCTCTGTTAGAAGTGAATTCGAGTGGGAAATGCTAAGAACCTGAGACCACAGATACGGAGATCTCTGTGCCTCCAAGTCACCCTGGCCTCAGTCTGGGCAGTGGATGGGCTCAGTGCTCCTGGCAATGTTGTGAGCCCGTGCACCTCCACCCCCTCCTCCCATCTTCCTTTTCTTGCCCTTCCAGACCAAGCAGGTGAGTGCATTGGATGCAGCCCTTGCTGGGCTCTTGGAGGTGGAGCTGAGTGTCCAGGGGGCCCAGCGGGGCTCATAAACTCAGGGAACAATGTGAGAGGATGACGTTAGGGCAACTTAGGGCAGGCGGTAGGAAGAGGTGTGGCTCCAGTGCTTCCCTAACCCAGGGACCTCTCGCACAAGAGAAGCACAGAATTGGTAGGCAAAGACTTTTGGCCTTGGAAGTGACCTAAAGTTCTTCCTGTGGTCTCAATAGCACTCAGTGGAAAGGGTAGGGAGACTGTTGACTTGGTCTCATCTACTGAAAGACCCAGCTCTGGAGAAGCAGAGAGAGCAAAAATCGGTACTTACCCCTTGCAGTGCCGTTTGCTTTGGCAAGTTCTAAATGCCCTGCACTGCAGCTGCTGTGTAGTCAGGAGAAGTGGGTCCCTCAGGCCAGCGGAGGCTGTAGGAGGCACCTGTTTCTCCCAACCTGAGCCACACAGAACGTCTCAATCCAACATACCCTGAGCATGTGGTGAGCTACGCAGCCCTTAACTACACTCGGGCCTCCAGCATCACCCAGATATTTGGCCATATCCTCCAAGCTCAATGGGAAGTAGAGGCCAGGGGCCTGCTTGCTTCCAATCCTCTTCCTGCCCTGTGGCTCTGGGAACCCTACAGAGAGAGTCATCATAGGACCAGCTCCCGCATGGGCCTGCTTTTCCAACTCCACAAGACCGTGTCTTGAGCTTCTCCTGAGCGTCTGGGTGGATGTTGTGAGGGGATCTGGGAACCCCATCAGTCTGCTTGTCAGGGGCAAGGTAGTACGAGGAGGCGGTCTTTGTAGATGACAGCGGTGTCAATCAGTGCTAGACAGCTGCTCAGAGACTGACAATGCGCCTCTCATTGCAGTGGACAGCAGAATCACTTACCAGTGCTGCTAAGGCAGTGACTCCCAGCCTCTACCCACAGGGGTCAGGGATTTGCATTTTCAGCAAGTACACCAGGAGCCCTTGCTCAGTTGGCCCTCAGCCTGCACTGGACCGAGAGCCCTGCTCAGGGCAGCCTGCGATGGTGGGTGTTTTAGCTCCCAGGCCCCTGGACATGGTGTCTGAGCCACCTCCCCCTTGCAGAGCTCATGGGCTCACCCCCAGCATCATTATCTATTTATTAGCCAGGGCCGAGTAGAAAGACCCTTAGATTAACAGAGAGAAGATCAGGCTCACCAACTAAGATGCAGAAAGCCATTTAAATTAAATTACATCGAATTAACTCACTTCCTGGCTGCCGTGAGCTGAGACCTTTGCCTTCATTTGATATCGCAGACATCAGGTATTCAGGTAAGCTCTCCTGAAGCTTCAGTGGGAGCAAGGAGAGCCCACAATATGGTGATTACAGTGGGGAGGTGAGAAGGAAATCCTAAGGGATGGGTGAGAATGTGTGAGCCACACCACAGCATCTTTCACTTAACACTTTTTTTTTTTTTTAATTTGAAAGGCAGAGTTATAGAGAGGCAGAGGGAGAGAGAGAGAGAGAGAGTCTTCCATCCTCTGGGTCACTCCCCAAATGGCTGCAACAACCAGTACTGAGCCAATCCGAAGCCAGGAGCCCAGGACTCGAAATGGTGCCCATATGGGATGCTGGTACTGCAGGTGGCAGCTTTACCCACTACACCACAGCGCCAGCCCCCATTTAACATGTTTTATGGAACCTCTTCTGTCTCCTTTTTAAAGGCAGTTAGGGACAAAAAACATTCGAATCCTATTTAGACTCTGTTCCTCTCTCCCTCCTTATTCTCGTAAAGTAGAGTCTGTGGATAAGAAGACACAGTGCATTGGAAGGGTTAAAAAGCTCTCATAGGGGCTGGTGCCGTGGCTTACTTGGTTAATCCAGCATCCCATATGGGCGCCGGGTTCTAGTCCCGGTTGCTCCTCTTCCAGTCCAGCTCTCTGCTGTGGCCCGGGAGGGCAGTGAAGGATGGCCCAAGTGCTTGGGCCCTTGTACCCACATGAGAGACCCGGAAGAAGCTCCTGGCTCCTGGCTTCGGATCTGCATAGCACCGGCCATGGCAGCCATTTGGGGGGTGAACCAATGGAAGGAAGACCTTTCTCTCTGTCTCTCTCACTGTCTATAACTCTACCTGTCAAATAATAATAATAATAATAATAATAAAGGCTCTCATAATTCAGAACAGCTGGTGTCTTGGGTTGAGCCACCCCTGGGCTCCCTCGCCTCTCCAATCTGGATGGACGCCCCCTCAGCAAACCTTTCTCTTCCTATTCTGAGTGAGCTTCCCACAACTGCTGGAGTTTGGCCCACAAGCTCTTGGACCCGTTGCTGCGCCTCAAATTGCTCCTGCTCCTCCTTAGTAAAGTGTGATCACTGACCCCTCGACCCCCAGGTGGGCTTGGGAAGGTGAAGTGGAGCCGGGTGGATGGCGGTCAGGGAGCCCCTTTGCAGGCCTCTTGTGCTAAGCCAGTGCTGGGTGGACAAAAGCACCCAGGAGGGGCTGGAGCCAGTGGCATCAGCACAGTCTGCCGAAGACAGCAGAGAGCAGCAGACCTCAGGGTGATGGAATGCAGCTGTGCGAACCCTCCTGGGTCGAGTGGGCAGTGAGATGCCCAAATGCCCAAGCGCCCCCTTATTCAGTTTGCAGTTTGGCTAGAGGTTTAATTGCTGCTATACTTTGCATTAGGTTTGTCCCCACCAAAATTTGTGTTGAGGCTTAATTCTTCCATGGGGCAGTGTTGGGAGGTGGATCCGAGTGAGAGGCGTTTGGATCACAGGGGAGAAGCCCTCCCGAGTGGATTTGCCTCCCTCCATCTCTCTCTCTCTCTCTCTCTCTCTCTCTCTCAATCATTCTCAACTCACAGGACAGGACTGATGTCAGGCTGTCATAACAGGTGTACCCATCCGGCCTTCTCTCCTGCATGGGCCCACTTGCCCTTCTGTTTTTTCACTGAGCACAGAGCAGCGTGAAGCCCTCGCCAGAAGCTGAGCAGATGCGGCCGCCCAATCCTGGAGCAGCCTCCAGGGCTGAGTCAAGTCGGCCTCTTTTCTTTATAAATTGCCCAGTCTCGGGCATTTTGCCAGAGACCATTACCACACTCACCACTTGGTGCCTAGGAGGACTCTGTCCCTGGGAGGACTGTGGTCCCTTGGGTCTGCACTTCACCGTTGCCCACTATACTCCAGATGGCTCCAGAGGAACACCTGCGCTTTCCCTGTGCTCGTCTCATGGGTGGTATCTCAAGCAAGCAGGATCAAGAGAGGAGGGGGCCAGAGCAGCTTTTGGGTGGAAGCAAGGGATCGATCTCAGTTAGTGAACAGAGCCCTAGACTTAGGAGGTTGGGACCTGATCCTGCCTTTGTACTCAGTTGGGTGGCCTTGGGTAAGTCCCTTCACTCTCTAGGAATTGCTTTCTTCTCTATACAGTGAAAGAGTTGGACAAAACACAGAACCCTACAGCTCCTACAAACACCTGTATTCTATGAAGTAGCAGGTGTGTTCTCAGGATGTGTCTGTTCTTCATTCCTTAGGCTCCTTCCCCTACCTCCCCTTTTCCACTGACTCCTTATTTAGTTTTCCTGTACACAAGAGATTTCTCCTTCCCCCTATCTATTCCAGGCTGAGACCACTGAAAGCAATTTCCCTGGAGAAGGGGCTGCTCTTCCTCACACCACCAGGGCTCTGAGAATTTGAGTCCAGAGGTTAAGAAGAGCAGATGAAGGAGTATTATATCCTGCTGTTAGCTGTTAAAGCCCTAAGACAGTTCATTTCCAATATTACCCCAGGAGAAACGTCCTCTCTTTTCATTTTTCTATGAACTAAGATCAAACCAATGGATCTTCCTGACTATTTCCTGCAGATGTTGTCTGAAATCATTCAATAAAGAATAAGATTTCAGGGCTAGCATCGTGGTGTAGGTTAGGCCACCTATGATGCTGGCATCCCAGCAGAAGTCCTGGCTGCTCCACTTCTGATCCAGTTCCCTGTTAATGTATCTGGGAAAGCAATGGAGGATGACCCAAGTGCTTGGGCTTAGGCACTCACATGAGAGACCCAGATGAAGGTCCTGGCTTCTGGCTTTGGCCTGACTCAATCCAACCATGGTGGCCGTTTGGAGAGTGAATGGAAGATTCTCTCTCTCTGTCTCTCTCCCTCTTCCTCTCTCTGTAACTCTGCCTTTCAAATGCATAAAACTTAAAAAAGAGAAAGAGAGGATGAGATTCCAATTCCATGGGATCCCTGTAAGCTGAGTGCAGATGTCTTCATGGATCTTCAGAGGAATCTTCCTATTGGCTTTTGCCCCAGAACCCGGAGGGCTGAGGCTGAAAAAAGGTTAGGAGGTAGAGGAGTGGTCCCTGGGCAGCAAGGGAGGCTGCCCTGTGGGGTGGAGTGAAAGGGGTAGATTGGGTTGTCCCACAGGCATTGTACTTGCTGCAAGGACACACCTCAGAACCAGCAGTGCAGTGTCAGTTGTTGGGGCAAGCTTCCTCAGATGAGGTGAGCACTCTCCTGAGAGATGGAGACCTCTGTCCTAGTCCTGACTCTTCATATCCTAGCTGCATGACCTTGGGGAAAACCTTTTGGGGTTTTTCTTTTGTGAAATGGATATATGACCTATGTGCAGTTGTGAGATCAAAATGAGACCTTGCGGCCGGCGCCGTGGCTCAACAGGCTAATCCTCCGCCTTGCGGCGCCGGCACACCGGGTTCTAGTCCCGGTCGGGGCACCGATCCTGTCCCGGTTGCCCCTCTTCCAGGCCAGCTCTCTGCTGTGGCCCGGGAGTGCAGTGGAGGATAGCCCAAGTCCTTGGGCCCTGCACCCCATGGGAGACCAGGATAAGCACCTGGCTCCTGCCATCGGAACAGCGCGGTGCGCCGGCCGCAGCGCGCTACCGCGGCGGCCATTGGAGGGTGAACCAACGGCAAAAGGAAGACCTTTCTCTCTGTCTCTCTCTCACTGTCCATTCTGCCTGTCAAAAATAAAAAAAAAAAAATAAAATAAAATAAAAAAAGATGAAAAAAAAAAAAAATGAGACCTTGCTCCAAAACCACAAGTCAACTCCTGGATGGCCAGTTAGGAGCACTCCCTGGGATATAAGCCATACACATGCAGCATGGAGTCTGAGACATAGCAGATGCCTAAAAAACGTTAATTCCCTCCTGGACATCTCCAGTTTCAAACACAACGCATCCCCCAACTTCCCCACTTCCCTGTACAAGCTCCCTCGGGACTTCCGCCTCACTCCTCCTCCTGCACTCTCTTTATTGGTGTAGGATGCCTGTCCAGTCCAGAAAGCAGGGTCATTCTCTCCTTCCTTGAATCCTCTCAGTTCCCAGTCCTGTCCAATCTCTTCCAGTTCCCAGATCAGCCCAGGCTCAGCCTTAGCACCACCACCTTTTCAATGTTATTTCAATCCCGAGGATGCAGATTGTTTCTCCTCTGGACTGGGGCACAGCTTGGTTATGGAGCTCCCCAGACTCCAGCCTCTCCCCAGTGTGATCCATTTTCTTTCTTTCTTTTTTTTTTTTTTGACAGGCGGAGTGGACAGTGAGAGAGAGAGACAGAGAGAAAGGTCTTCCTTTGCCATTGGTTCACCCTCCAATGGCTGCCACGGTTGGCACGCTGCGGCCGGCGCACCGCGCTGATCCGAAGGCAGGAGCCAGGTGCTTCTCCTGGTCTCCCATGGGGTGCAGGGCCCAAGGACCTGGGCCATCCTCCACTGCACTCCCTGGCCACAGCAGAGAGCTGGCCTGGAAGAGGGGCAACCGGGACAGAATCTGGTGCCCCGACCGGGACTAGAACCCAGTGTGCCGGCGCCGCAAGGCGGAGGATTAGCCTAGTGAGCCACGGCGCTGGCCAGTGTGATCCATTTTCTGTACCATATTTCTCAAGTGCAAAGTGAACTGATCACCCTGAATGCAACAGCTCCCTTCACCCCTGGTATAAGATGCAAAGCCCTCACAACATGGATTGGAAAATTTCCCATTGCAGACCTTGGGTTTCCCATGTGCCCTGGGTTCTCTCACACCCCTCACCTTTACACAGGCAATTGCTTTTCCCCAGTGCTTTTGCCTTCTCTGCCTCTCATGGTCAGCTCAGGGGTCACCTTCTTCAGAGAGTTCTGTGACCTGTCCCTTGAATTAGGAGCCACATTGTTGTGGCACTTGGTGTGTGCAGTAAATGCCTTTGTCACAGTGCATTAAAATTGCCTAATTACTTGGCATCTTTTCTCACTACAGTGAGCTCCGTGAGCATAAAGTCTGTCCTTTTTCATTATAGATTAAATACACATTTACCTTGGCCGGCGCCGTGGCTCAACAGGCTAATCCTCCGCCTTGCGGGGCCGGCACACTGGCTTCTAGTCCCAGTCGGGGTGCCAAATTCTATCCCGGTTGCCCTTCTTCCAGGCCAGCTCTCTGCTATGGCCTGGGAGTGTAGTGGAGGATGGCCCAAGTCCTTCGGCCCTGCACCCGCATGGGAGACCAGGAGAAGCACCTGGCTCCTGGCTTCGGATCAGCGAGATGCACCGGCTGCAGCAGCCATTGGAGGGTGAACCAACGGCAAAAAGGAAGACCTTTCTCTCTGTCTCTCTCTCTCTCACTATCCACTCTGCCTGTCAAAAAAAAAAAAAAAAAAAAAAAGATAAACACACATTTACCACGAGCCTACTTGGCAAGCCAGGGATAGAGCTCAGCACTTGGTATATAACGATAAGGGGAGGTAGGGCACTGGCCATGCACTCAAGGGACCTATGGTTGATTTCAATCTAAGAATCCAGCTCTGGCAGGAGGGACACAACATTACAAGAGTTCCTAGTAGGCACCTGAATTAGTCAGGGTTCTCCAGAGACAGAACCAGGGTGTGTGTGTGTGTGTGTGCGCACATATGTGTATTTGTTTACACAGGCAGGAACTTCAAAAGGCTAGAGGGAAATGGAACTACAAGTTAAGCTCATATTGGTAAAAAATTTTGAAATCCATGCTTGTTTCTCAGATAGTCACTCGGTGCAGTGGTCGAGATGGAGCTTGGGATGCTCGCATCCCATATCAGAATACCTGGGTTTGAGTCCCGGCTCCAGCTCCTGATTCCTTGCAGGGCACCCCCTGAGAGGCAGCAACTGATGGCTCAAGTACTTGGGTCCATGCCATCCATGTGGGAGGCCTGGATTGAATTCTAGGCTCCTGCCTTGTTTTTGGCCCAGCCCTGACTATTGCAGCTTTGGAGGGAGTGAATCAGTAGCTGGGAGATCTTTGTCAGTCTGTCTTTTAGGCTTTCACATAGATAAAATAAACATACAATACACCCTTTCCCATGAGGTTTGAAGCTCCCTTGTGTGTGTGTGTGTGTGTGAATGTATGTGGGTGTGTATATATGTTCATGAGTGTTTGTGAGTGACTTTTCCCTTTGTCTACCTGCTTGTTGTATTCAGGCCCTCCATGAATTGGGCAGTGCCACCACAGTGGTGAGGGTGGATCTTTCTTACTCAGTCCACTGAGTCAAACGCTGACCTCCCCTGGAAACACCCTCACAGTCCCACTCAGAAATCACATTTTACCAGCCATCTGGGCATCCACTAGCACAGTCCAGTCTCTTTCTGTCGTCATGGTGATGGCTGATGCTAGTTGGACTGGGTGCTGCAGTGCTGAGAAGCAGGTGGCTTTGAGCAACATTTGGAGGAAAATGTTGCAGGGCCTGGTGATGGACTGGGTATAGGGTGAGGAGGGGTGGGGGCTAAAGCTGCCTGGATTCAGGGTGGGGTTTCCTGTTGCATGTTCCCAGTACCAGCCCTGGTGTGTGACAGGTAGTGCTGCTTATTGAATGCTGGCTTGTGTTTCTCCTTCCCTCCATTTTCTGCCACTGCTGGCCTCATCAATAGCTGTGAGGAACAAATGCATTCATGTTTGTGAAAGCAATTCACAGTTAGGGGTTTTTCTTGTGTTTGGCAGTTGTTTCTGCGGATGGGCAGGGGAGATTGGAGGACCCATTTCTTCCACTGAGTTGTGGAGACAGCTCTTGGGCCACAGTTAGTCTTCTCTGGGGTGCTAGTAGCTCCTCTCCTGGGCACGTCACGCTATGTCAGGTACCACTTAGTTCAGATTCAGGCCGTGGTGGCCAGGCCTTCATCCCCCAGTCACCCAGGGAGCAGGTAGTGTGGGCAGTTGTGAAAATCCAGTTTCCTCACCCATGGCTCCGCCAGTATGCTCAGCAGTGAGATCCCAAGGCTCTGGCCCCAGATGCTACTTCTGGTTTACTGAAGCTGCCCGAATTCCAGTGGTCAGAAGGACAACGTGATTAAAGAAACTGGAAAAAAGGTGAGTAGAGCAGTAAGCTGGTTAGGCATCCTCTCCTGAGCTGCCTCAGAATTGGCTTTGCAAAAAGGTACAGGTCACCCCTGGCCAATGGACCCTTTAAGTCCCCTGACTGACTCCCCGAGACTGCTCTTCCTTCCCTCCCCACAAAGCACCTGTGTCCATAGGAAGTAAAGGGAAGCAAGAGAGGAAGGGCCTTCCTCTGCTTATTTGTCCCCATCCCTGTTCCTCCAGCACACACCTCTCTGACATCATCGGCGGCCATCACAAGTTTCCATCCCAGGTCCTTTATGCCCACGAGGCTCAAGTGACTCAAGCAAGCACAGAGCTGGAGGGGTTGGCTTGGGTGAAGTGATGGAGAAAGGCCTGTCCACGAGCTATAGACTGAGGGAGTGGGATGGGAACATATGTGACCTTACATTGTGTCTTTGGCTTTTAGGTGTAGGGTACTAGCAACCTGGAGGAGGGGACTGGGCCTCAACTCTCCCAGGGACACCCATCTCTTTTCTCCTCTAGTATAAAAGAACCTTCACTCTGCCTCTGTCTTCCTGTTATCCAAAGGAAGGAGAGAATTTTAAGCCCAAGCTCTGATGCCAAGTAAACCAGACAGCTGGATCATCTAGGACATCCCCAAACTCAAATGTCCCTCTGTGCACTTTTTATGACTATGGCACAGAAGAGGTGTCCAAAGAATTCACCTGTGCCCAGCCGGTTTAGAAAAGTTGTGTCATAGCTAGAGTGATCTGGTGTCACATGATGTGTAGCACTGGATGCCCTGAATATTATGGGACATTACTCTTAGGAAATGCTCCTGAGTGGAGGCTGCTCCCAGAGTCCAGATCTTGGATGCCAGGGCAGTATCACGCAGGACTGCATTGGAGCTGGAGGACCAAGCAAAAATAAGTAACACTCCTCATGTTTTATCTAAAATGTGGATATTTTGTTCACAATGGATTTTTTTTTCATTAATTTAGAGTCTTAAAAATTTCATTAAAACATTATTTATTTGGGCCAGCACTGTGATGTAGTGGGTTAAGCCCCCACCTGCAGCTCCAGCAGCTCATATGGGTGGTGGTTTGAGTCCTGGCCTGTACAAGAGACAAGGCAGGGGGTACAGTGTATTTGTTTCTCCCTGGCTCTCAGTGTGGAGTCATTCTCTTCTGACGAAGGGTCTCTACTGTTACAGACAGCCTCGACTTCCCAGCGACATCTCGGCTTTCCCAGGAACTGCATTTGATAGGAAGAGGAACATGGCTCTCCTTCAGCTCACTGCCATGGATTTCCCTCTGTGCCAGGGTCAGGAGAAGGAGGAGGTGAGGGAGGCATCACCTTTTGACAAAATGTAAAGGAACATCAAAAACTCAGTAAAGAAGATAAATAATGTTTTTTAAAAGATCTTTATTTTATTTATTTGAAAGGCAGAGTTAGAGAGAGAGAAAGAGGGAAGAGAGAGAGAGAAATCTTCCATCCTCTGGTTCACTCCCCAAATGACTGCAATGGCCAGAGCAGGGCCAGTTAGAAGCCAAGAGCCATGAGCTTCTTCTGTGTCTCTCACATGGGTGCAGGGGCACACGCACTTGGGCCAACCTCTGCTGCTTTCCCAGATGAATTAGCAGGGAGCTGAATCAGAAGAGGAACAGCTGGGACATGAACTGGTGCCCTTATGGGTTGCTGGCATTACAGGCAGAGGCTTAGCCTACTATGCCATAGTGCTAGTCCCCCTAGCAGAATTTTTAACCTCTTGCATTATGTTTTTCTTTAGCAATTAATTAAATCACTTTGAGTTGTAGATCACAGGAGTAATTTCACAGACATTTTGCCCCATTGGCAGGGAAAATCTGCCTAGAATGAAAACAAAGAAGGGGAGGCTGGCACTGTGGAATAGTGGGTTAGTGGGTAAAGCCTCTGCCTGCAATGCCAGCATCCCAACTGCAGGGCACCAGTTCAAGTCTTGGCTGCTCTACTTTCAACTCAGCTCTCTGCTATGGCCTGGGAAGTAGTGGAAGATGGCCCAAGTCCTTGGGCCCTTGTATGCATGTGGGAGACCTAAAAGAAGCTCCTGGCTCCTGGCTTTGGATCAGTGCAGCTCCAGCTGTTGTGGCCAATTGGGGAGTGAACCAGTGGATGGAAGACCTCTCTTTTTCTGCCTCTGCCTCTCTGTAACTCTGCCTTTCAAATAAATAATTAAATCTTAAAGAAAAAAAAGCTATCAATAACCCACAAAAAGACTAATACCCTTTAGCAATTGGGATTAATTGAGAATTAATTGGAATAATCTTGAATTAGGTAACTTCACTGAGACATTTATCAGTTGGAAAAACTTCTTCCAGGGTTCAGAACTTTGTCAACAAAGTTAGGCCTAGCTCTGTCTGCCTGGTCCTGTGGCCACTGCATGTCATCATCATTTACGAACTGAATACTGTCTAGGCAGTTGTGTATTGAATATACATACAGCGTGGGCGGAGTTATTTGCAATCTTTTCTCAGAGACAGGCAAGGCCGGTGGTGAGATAGATGGGTCAGGTTCATGTGCCCCTGGATTAGTATTTCAACTTGGCACGCACTGCCGATGTTCTAGCTAGCCCTGGAAATTGGTGAGTTCAATGCTCAGATCAGTTAAATACCTGCACACCTCTCCCATCACTGACACAGCCTCCGGTCTAGTTTCTGTTCTTGGGCTTTCATCCTGGCCACCTGTCAGTCCTGATCCCTCTTCATCCAGGTGGCCAGGGCTGCTGAGGGTGTGCAGCTGGGTCTTCTTTGAGCCATTTGGGCCAGATGGCTCCCAGACCTAGGCCTAACTGGTAATTCCTCCAACTCAATGATAGTAACCTTGATTTAGCTCTTCTCCTCTTCCCTCCCCACCATACCCTCTCCTTAGGCTATTCAATGATGAGGAGCCCACTAATGAGAATTTCCTGCTGTGTGTGGATCTTTTTTTAAAAATTATTTGTTTATATTTGAAAGGCTGAGGGAGTGAGACAGAGATAGAAAGAGATTTTCCATCCACTGATTTACACCCCAAATGTCTACAGTAGCTGGGGCTGGACGAGGCTGATGGTAGGAGTCTGGAACTCAACCTGGGTCTCCCACATGGGTGGCAGCAACTCAAGTATTTGAGCCATTGCCACTGCCTCCCAGGGTGCACATTAGCAGTTTGTTAGAATTGGGAGTGGAGCCAGGGCTTGAACCCAGGCACTCTGATACAGGATGCAGGCATTCCAAGCAGCATCTTAACAACTGCACCTAACACCTGCCCCGTTTTGGATACTTAGTGTAGTCTTTCCTGCCAGTTAGCCACAGTTCCTGTTTCATCTCACACAGATTCTCTTCTAAATTCACCATAAATTGAACACTGAATTACATATGCAAAGACCTTATTTCCAAATAAGGCCATGTTCTGGGGTTCTGGGTTGATGTGAATTTTGGAGGGGCGCTATTCAACCTATCATACTTTCCCAGTAGAGTTTGTACATATCCTTTGTATTTGATCTCAACCTAAGAGTCTATTGTCCCTTACATGTTTTATACAGACAAACGATTGGCATAAATATTTTTGGAAAACTAAGCATCAAGATTGATAGATTTTATAAAATTTTATCTCTGGTTAAAATTCATGGGCCATGAATCTGGCCAAATGTCTACCAGTTTGATTGAATACTACGGAAAGGTAAGCTATGGTATAAATCCAGGAAATACATGATATAAATCCAGGACAGGTTCCATCCATATTTGGAACCCAAGAATCAGTGTTGCACCTTGGTTAATAGCTGTTTTTATTTCATCTTTGCCTTTTGACATATTTGGAATACATGTGCAATTGCTTGACTATCTGTACCCCTAACTCAGTTTGTTCTCTAAAGTCTTATGTTAATGGTCCTGAGATTGGAAGCTTAATCCAAACATGGTGAGGGCCTTTGGGAAGTGATTGGACTGGATTGGGTTATTAGGGTGGAGCCCCCTGGTTGAATACCGGCGGCCTTATAAGGAGAGACACAGGCAGACACGCTCCCTGACTCTGGGCATTTTCTGCCCTGTGCTGCCCTGGAGCTCTCTCAGCAGGAAGGCCATCACAAGAGGCCTCTGTACCTCGGAACTCTGGGGTCATGAACTAAGGTAAACACCTTTCCTTTGTAAAGTTGCCTGCTTTGGGTATTTCCTTATGGTAATGAAAAGCTGATGCAATGTATTTTAGATTTTAATTGTAACTCTTTATGAACACTTTTTTCTACTTTAGGAATTGTTTATTTCTTTATTTTCATTTTATTTGAAAGGCAGAAAGACAGGGAAAGAGAGACAAAGACAAACAGAGAGAGCGAGGTCTCCCATCTGTTAGTTCATTCCCCAGATGCCTATAACAATCAGGGCTGGGCCAGGTTAAAGTCAGGAGCCTAGAACTCAGCCTGGATCTCTCATGTGAGTGGCAAGGACCCAAGCACTTGAACCATCATGTGCTACCTCCCAGAATGCAGGAAGCTGGAACTGAAGTGGAGCCAGGCTCAAACCTGTGTGCTCTACAGTGGGACGTAGGTGTCCCAAGTGGTATTTTAACTGCTACACTTAACATCTATTTATCAGTGATCCCTGAGGGTGAGGAAAGCTGAGATGAAGTAAAAGGTATTTACATTTGAAAATCAACATTTTTGGCACAAAAGAATGATTTGTTGTTGCATTTGATTACTTTAAAGCACAATCTTGGGGCTGGTTGTGTGGCACAGTGGGTTAAGCCACTGTCTGCAGTGCCAGCAGCCCATATAGACACTTGTTCGAGTCCTGGCTGCTCAAGTTCCAATCCAACTGCCTACTAATGTGCCTGGGAAAGTAGCAGAAGATGGCCCATGTGCTTGGGTATCTGCCACCCACTTGGGAGACCCTGAAGAAGCTGCTGGCTCCTGGCTTCAGATTGGCCCAACTCTGGCTGTTGCATCCATTTGGGGAGTGAAACAGCCGATAGAAGACCTCTCGCTCTTTCTGTCTCTCCTTCTTCCTCTCTCTCTGTAACTCTGTCTTTCAAATATAGAAAGCCAATATATACTCATCACAGAAGATTTGGGGGAAAACATCAGTACAAAGAGAAAACGCACCTGTCATCCCAACAGCCAGAGTTAACTGTTGTTAACATTTTGAAGCAGGCTTGTTCAGTCTTTTTTTTTTTTTTTTAGATTTATTTATTTATTTAAAAATCAGAGTTACACAGAGAGAGAAGGAGAGGCAGAGAGAGAGCCTTCCATCTGCTGTTTCACTTCCCAAATGGCCACAATGGCCGGAGCTGCGCCGATCTGAAGCCAGGGGCCGGAAGTTTCTTCCAGGTCTCCCTTGTGGGTGTAGGGGCCCAAGGACTTAGGCCATCTTCTACTGCTTTCCCAGGCCATAGCAGAGAGCTGGATTGGAAGTGGAACTCGAACCTGCACCCATATGGGATGCCAGCACTGCAGACGACAGCTTTACCTGCTACACCACAGTGCTGGCCCCACGTTCAGTCTTTTTCTAACCATATGCACATGTAAACATGCTATGCAAAAAAGAAATCTATTTATTTGCACAGACTCACACAATGGTAGCTGCTTCTGACTCTGAGAGGAAGGTAGAGTTCATTTCAAAGAAGTTACCAATTTTTTACTAGAGCATTCCTAACGTTCCTAACGTGTGTCAATGGTACACACCCGTCATCTCCACTCCTTTGCAGGCCATGGGAAGAGGAAGTGAAACTAAGACTAATAAATTACTCCCCACAAAAATGAGGGGGAATTCTGAGTTATTTGCAGCTCAAGAGACACGGGGAGAAGACAGTGGAGCAGGAAGTAGAGAGAAGGTGAGTGTGAAAGAGAAGGTGGAGGGAGACTCTGGCCACGTGGATGAGGGGAGAGGCCCTCCCTGTGGCAGGGAGAGTCTGGTGTTCAGTGTGAAGTGGCTTCCTGCCCAGTGCTGTAATGACACCCCACCACTCCACCCTTCAGTGAGTCTGCTATTAACAACACCTTGGGGTGCTGTTGCTTTGGTTAAAAGGAAGTCTGGTTTAGTCAGGAAAAGAGAATGGAGAAGTGGGAAGCTGAGACTAGGAGCACACTTCCATGGAGACCCAGAAGATACCATGGCAGGTAATTCACCTTTTTTTCATTTAGAAAAAAAAAAAATCAACAGCGGGTCCTCACGTCATCAGGTGCTCCTCCACATTCCCGTGGCATTCAGCCTTATGTTTGCAGGACTCTTTCAAATTCTGGAGGTGTCAGTGGCATAGCTGCAGGGGTTAAAACACTCCAGACAGCATTAAACAATCAGCACTAATTATGGCACAATTGTTAATGCAGTAAAATAGTGTCTAGTTTCTCTCCCTCAGAGGCTAGTTAGAGACCCTTGTGGCACGGAAGGGAGGCCTGCTCCAGGTTACACAAACAGCACAGCAGTGAATGTCCTTGAACCTGCAGTGTTGCCCGGGGTCTCTAATTATTACCTCTAAAATCCTGGGTGTGCAACAAGTGCTTGTAAAGCATTCAGAGTATTTGTCTGTCATTACCAAGAAATTGTCTCCCTAAAAAGCTGTATCAATTTTACTTCGACCAGTCAAATCTTTTCCCAAGATTGGATAATTTCATTACTTCATCTTTTTGTTTTCACAGTTTCTAGTTTAAAAAATAAAAGATGCCTTTTTTTTTTTTGCATCTTCATCACTACTTTTGAAGTTGCATAATTTTTGCCCATCTGCATTGTTCTTTTGTGAATTATCTGTGTGTGTCCATTGCCAATTTTTCCCGTTTGGGTGCTTATTTTTTGCCGGCTGATTTCTCTGATTCTTTCAAATAATGAAAATTTTAACTCTGTTGGTTAAAATATTGCAGGCATTTCCTTCCCATGTCCACTCTCAATTTGTCACTTGGTTTTAATTTTAGTTGTAGTGTTGAGGGACCTGGAAACGTTTTAAATTTTTAAGCAGTCTGATTTGTTTATATTTTATATTTTTATATAAAATATTTTATATTTTCCTTTATGGAAAATTTCCTTATATTTTCCTATATGTGGTGTTATAGTTTAAAATACTTTTCCAAATCCAAGAGTCTATGGTTTTGTCTAGTTTTTTTATGATTTCATAAGTTTTTACATTCAACTCTTAAATCCATTTTGAATTTATTTTTATACAAGAAATGCGGTGGAATTTTAGCTTAATTTTTAAAAAAGATTTATTTATTTGAAGGTCAGAGTTACACAGAGAGAGGAGAGGCAGAGAGAGAGAGAGAGATCTTCCATCCAATGGTTCACGCCCCAATTCGCTGCAACGGCCGGGAGCTGCACCTATCCAAAGCCGGGAGCCAGGAGCTTCTTCCGATCTCCCATGCTGGTGCAGGGGCCCAAGAACTTGGGCCACCTTCTACTGCTTTCCCAGGCCATAGCAGAGAGCTGGATTGGAAGAGGAGCAGCCGAATCTTGAACCAGCACCCATATGGGATGCTGGTGCTTCAGGCCAGGGCATTAACCCGCTGTGCCACAGCACCAGACCCCATCTTAATTTTTTATTTGAAAGTTAATCCAATGATATTAGTGCCCTTTGTTGAATAACACACCTTTCTCTGCTGCTTTTATTATTTTTAAATTATTTCCGTTTGAGGGGCAGCCTTCTTGGACTGTGAAGGATGGGGGTGGGGGAAGAAGTCTATCTGCTGGTTTCCTCAAATGTCTGCGATACCCCTTGCCCTACGAACTCAATCCAGGTCTCCCACACTGGTGGCAGGAACCCAATCACGTGAGCCATCCCTGCTCTCCCAGGCTCTGCATTAGCAGGAAGCTGGAGTCAAGAGCGGAGCTGAACATCAAACCCAGGCCCTGCAATACGGGATAAGGTTATCTTATTTAATGTTGTGACAACGAAGCACCAACTTAATCTTCATGACAAACCTCACCCTGTGTGATGGTGGCTCCCTGTCCACCTCTCACCTGGGCCACATACCCTTTTTTCTTTGTTTTAGAGAAATAATTTAAACTCAAAGTTTTAATCCTTTCCCATGTACACATGAAGTATACAAGCTAATAAGCTTTTATTTGTTTTTCTCTTGCTAATCTGCCTTTTGTTATGGGGGTCCTAGTTAAGAGCTATGAAGGATAGATAGAAAATTATTTTTACTCCTCTACAATTCTATTTTATTTAAGCCATTAAAAATTTTTATTTGAGAGATAGGTGTTTGACACAGTGGTTAAGATGTTGCTCAGGACCCACATCCTCTACCAGTTGGTTTGAATCCCAACTCTGCTTCCAATCCAGCTTCCTGCTATCTCGCACCTGGGGAGGTGTAGTAGGGTCCCTGCCACCCGTGTGGGAGACTGGAATTCAGTTCCCGGTTCCTGGCTTCTGGTCTGGCCCAGGCCTGGCCATTATGATATTCGGGGGAGTGAAACAGCAGTTGGAAGATCTGTGTCTCTATTTATCTCTCCTCTCTTTCTCTTTCTATCTGCCTTTCATATAACTTATTTTTTTTAACATTTTATGAAATATTTACCTTTTTCTTTGGCTTGGTAAATTTTTATTTATTTTTATTTTATTTGAAAAACAGAGGCAGAGACAGAGATCCAGAGAGAACTTAGTGATGGTCAGCTCCTCAAATTGCTGCTCCCGCTTCCAACCCAAGACCATCCAGAGAAAGAAAAATATGCTTCCCAGGCCAATCGCATAGGATGCTTCCAGTTACCCGCGCCTCCCCATCCCCAGAGTGTCTCAGTTCAGGCTGCTGGGACAAAACACAGTCCTCAGGGGCTCACAGACAGCGGGCATTTCTTTCTCACGGCTCTGGAGACAGAAAGGCTGAGGTCAGGAGGCCAACATGGTTGGGTTCTGATGAGAACCCTCTCCCGGGATGCAGGCTGCTGACATCTCATGGTTTTCTCACTTGGCAGAAAGAGGATTCCTCATACAAAGGCACGAATCCCTTTCGTAAGGGCTCTGTCATGTTGACCTGAAGGTGAGTTCCAAAGATGCTACCTCCAAATACAATTGCAATGGACTTAGAATTGTGCTGTATGAGTGAGGGGGCCCAAACACTCACACTTCGCACTTCACAGAACATTTTGTATTTTTATCCCCACCCCCACCCTACTCCTCACCTGCCTCTGAATCTGTCAAATTCGAGTGTTGGTAGCTGACCATCCTACTGATAGCAGGCTCAGACTTGTCTTCATTTGGGTGGTCTTTGCTTGCTCCTTCAGTTTCTTGGGTTTTAAATATAGGCAATTTTGTTAGCTGCAAGACAGTCCTCCTTTTTAAATTTTATTTGAAAGGCAGAGAGAGAGAGAGAGACAGAAACAGATGGACAGAAAACTTCATCTGCTGGTTTACTCTCCAAATGCCTGCAATAGTCAGGGCTGGACCAGGCCAAAGCCAGGAGCCTGGAACTCCATCCAGGTCTCCCATGTGGGTGGAAAATGCCATCACCTGCTTTCTCTCAGGGTGTGTGTTAGCAGGACACTGACATCCAAAGCAGAGTCAGGATTTGAGCCCAAGGACTTGAATATGGAATATAGACAATATGGACTTGCTGAGTGGTGTCTTTTTTTGTTTGTTTGTTTAAGATTTATTTTCTTTGTTTGAAAGACAGTTACAGAGAAAGGTAGAGACAGAGAGGTCTTCTACCTGCTGGTTCACTCCCCAAACCACCACAGCGTCCAGAGCTGAGCCAATCCAAAACCAGGAGCCAGGAGCTTCTTCTGAGTCTCCCACATGGGTGCAGGGGCCCAGAGACTTGGGCCATCCTCTGCTGCTTTCCCAGGTGCATTAGCAGGGAACTGGATTGGAAGTGGAGCAGCTGGGACTCGAACTGGTGTCCATATGAGATGCATGTGCTGCAGGCTGGGGCTTTAACCTGCTGCACCACAGAGCTGGCCCCTGAGTGGTGACTTAACCACCACATCAAGCATCTGTTCCTGATAGCTGTACATTTCTATTTTTCTACTCTGATAGCTGTACAATTATTTTTGGTTCATTGGATATTTCTGTCTTATGCAGAGTTGAAATGACCACAATACATTATCCAATAGACAGTAGCATCTTTACATTTTTAGAGGTTTTTAAAGTTTTTCTTTAGTTACACTATTGCCTACTGGTGTGAGGCAGACATTCCTTCTATTAAATAAGTATATATTTTCATCTCCAGTTTATTTAGTATTTTTAACTTCATAAAAGTATGTTTTTAGTGCCTATTGAGTTAATCTTTTTCTCCTTGTGGGTAATATCATATTAATAGATATTCTAATTTTGATCCTTACTTGTGTTCTTATAAAAATAAACCTACTTGATCACAGTGCATTATTCTTTTATCACACTGCTGCATTTAATTGGCTAATATTTTATTCAGGATTTTTGCATCTATATTCATAAGTCAGGTTGGCTTGTAATTTTCTCTTTTTGGTGCTATTTTTGTCATATTTCTGACTTGAAATCTATTTCTTCTACTGTTAATATTGTAGAGTCTACTTTTTTGTTAGCATTAACAACTGGCTATTGGTTTGAAATTATGCTTTTTGTCATGTTAAGGGACCACTATCTAGACCTACCATCTTTGGAGGATGCAATTCTTTGGCAATTTTTCCAATTTATTCCATGTATGTTAGTCTTTTCAGACCCCCTACATTTTCTTGAGTCAATTTTTGGTCATTTATAGTTTCCCATACATTTACTATTTTATTAAGATTTTCAAATTATACTTTTATAATTCTATTTCTGTACGTGAATTTTATAATCTTTAAAAAAGTTTATTTTTTATTTGAAATGCAGAGAGAGAGATATCTCCTACCCACTGGTTTACTCCTCAAATGCCCACAACAGCTAAGGCTGGGGCAGGCAGAAGCCTGGAGCCTGGAACTCAATCCAGATCTCCCATGTGGAAGGCAGGGACCCAAGTACTTGAGTCATCATTTGCTGCCACCCTGGGTGCGCATCAGCAGGAAGTTGGAATTGGAAATGAACCTGTGACTCCAACATGGGATATGGAACAGGTCCCAGGCAGCATCCTAACCACTATGCCGAACAACAGCCCCAATTTCTCATTTTAATCTGTGGCTATAAAGTATCATTGCCAACTGAGCAGTTTTTTGTTTTCTTTTTCCTCCTCTACAGGTATAGATATTTTTCTTCTTTTGATATTTGTTCCATGTGCAGTTTGGGTTTCCCCTGAGGCAAGGATGTAAGTTCAAGTACCTTAATGAATTCGTGCAAGAGGCGCTGGAGGGGAGCAGAAGGGGATATAGGAGGAGGAAGGTGACCACAAAAAGTTTGCTTTGTTCATCCGAGTGTGGGGAGGCGTGAGCCTGAGAATGGCTGAGGGGCAAGAGCACGCTTTGGAGGGAGTCCTCCCCAGGGGTGGCAATGGGGTATTGGACACAACTCCAGACAGTCACAGCGGGGGAGTTCCATGTGGGGAGGTGGAGTGGGTGAGGGGAGTCTGGGTGTTGATTCCCTGGCACTTCCAGCCTGCCTTGAGACAGGCAGAGAGGCCTTCTGCAGCCTCAGCAAACGTGTTGTGCAAAGGAAGGCAGGTGCTGACATCACAAGACTGACTGGAGGTGATGATGCTCCAAGGTACATGAGAGGGGCGAGACAGCCTCTCCCACACATTCCCCCGGGGCTGCTGTACCAGTCCTGTGCCTGCACACATTTCTAATTAGTCTCATCTCTTAGCTTTATTAATTTATTTCTTCTGCATTTAAAGCTTTAATTTAATCTTCCTCTTTTTTAAACTTCTTGAGTTTTATGCTGACTTCACACATTCATTCCTTCTTGTTTGATAATACTGTACCAGCAGCTCAGGTTGCTTACAAGGAATACCTGAGAAGCCACTTGTAACAGTACTTAGCAAGGTGTCTCACACATAGTAAGTGCTCAAGAAATGTTAATTGCTATTTTGATTGAACATGTTGAAGTTGCCTTTAATTACAGATTTCGCTATCTCCTGCTGGTGTTGTATATGGTATTTTATCATTAGTGCCCAGAGGTTCTGTGAATTATAGTTTTGGTTTCTATGCATTTTTTTGGAAGAGTGTTTTCAAACCAAGTAGTTGGATATTTTTTTGTTGACTTTTTTTTTTTTTTTAATTTCTGGTTTTACTGTAATGTGGTACAGAAACCAGTCATTTGTAATTTCTGGTCTGGAATCCATTTAAGTTTTTTTTTAAAAGATTTATTTTACTTATTTGAAAGAGTTACAGAGAGAGGTAGAGACAGAGAGAGAGAGAGAGGTCTTCCATTCCATTGGTTCACTCCCCAAATGACCATAGCAACCAGAGCTGAGCTGATCCGAAGCCAGGAGCCAAGAACTTCTTCCAGGTCTCTCATGCAGGTGCAGGGGCCCAAGGACTTGGGTCATCTTCTACTGCTTTCCCAGGCCATAGCAGAGAGCTGGATTGGAAGAGGAGCAGCCAGGACTTGAACCAGTACCCATATAGCATGCCAGACTGCAGGCTGGGGCTTCAACCTGCTGTGCCACAGTGCCTGCCCCCATTTAAAGTATTTAGTGATTGACTATGTGATCAGTTTTTAAAACTATTTCATGAACACTGAAAAAGAGGGTATGTTCTTTTTTTCTCATATTTGCTAAGTGCATCCCAAAAGTGAATTTTCCCCTTGCGTTCTACATCTTCGTGTTTGTTAACTCTATCTGTTAAGAACTGACAGTTTCGGCTGGCACCACAGCTCAATAGACTAATCTTCCACCTGCGGCGCCAGCACACTGGGTTCTAGTCCCGATTGGGGCGCTGGATTCTGTCCCAGCGCGGTGTGCCGGCTGCAGCGCGCTGGTCACAGCTGCCACTGGAGGGTGAACCAACGGAAAAAGGAAGACCTTTCTCTCTGTCTCTCTCTCTCTAAAGAAAAAAAAGAAAAAAAAAAAAAAAAGAACTGGCAGTTTCCACAATTGGATTTTGTTCATTCTTCCTTTGTTATTCAGAAACTAAAAGTTGATGACAAATTTATCTTTTTTTAAAAAAGATTTATTTATTTATTTGAAAGGCAGAGTTACAAAGAGGAAGAGGCAGAGAAAGAGAGAGAGAAAGAGAGGTAGTCCATCTGCTGGTTTACTCTCCAGATGGCCACAATGGCCCGAGCTAGGCCGATCTAAAGCCAGGAGCCACGAACTTCTTCCAGGTCTCTGACATGGGTGCAGGGCCCAAGGACTTGGGCCATCTTCCACTGCTTTCCCAGGCCATAGCAGAGAGCTGGATGGGAAGTGGAGCAGCTGGGACTCGAACCAGCACCTATATGGGATGCTGTAGCCTTACTTGTTGGCCACAGCGCTGGCCCTGGCAAATTTTTATTTTTAATGTATGTTGAGTAGTTGAGGGTTTTAATTCTCCTTTGCTTAATATATCTGTTTCCATCTTGTAATTTTAAAAAAAAGATTTATTTATTTATTTGAAAGGGTAGAGTTACAGAGATGCAGAGGCAGAGAGAGAAAGAAAGGGAGAGAGAGAGAGAGAGAGAGAGAGAGAGAGAGAGAGAGAGAGAATATCTCCCATCCTCTGGTTCACTCCCCAAATGGTAACAGTGTTTGGAGCTGGACCAATCCAAAGCCAGGAGCCAGGAGCTTCTTCCAAGTCTCCCATGTATGTGCAGGGGCCCAAGGACTTGGACCATCCTCCGCTGCTTTCCTAGACACATTAGCAGGAAGCTGGATTAGAAGTGGAGCAGCCAGGACTTGAACAGGTGCCCATATGGGTTGTCAGCACTGCAGGTAGTGGCTTTACCCACTACGCCACAGGGCCAGTCCCCATCTTGTAATTTTTAAACATGCTGAGTCACTTTGTTTAGGATGTACCTCTTGTAGATACTGTACTTGATAGTTGGATCAAATATGAGACTCTTCGTCATTTAATATGGAACATATATGTAGATACATTGTTGTAGCTGTTATGTTAAACTTTCTAGATGGATGGAATCCAGTGGCATGGTTTAATAATAAGTTGTTTTTTCTCCCTGCCTCCCATTCCTGGCACAAAGCTCCTAAATTCTCTGAGTGATAGGAATGAAATTTTATATTCACAATGCACCCCTTTCAGCCATCCCTGAGTTTATGCTAATGAGGAACCTTGACAGGGGCCCCTAGATCTCTTCAGGATAGGAGCTGCTAACCCGAAAGACCATGTCCTGATGGGAAGTTTGGGACTTTCAGTGCCACCCCTAACCACCTCGGAGGGAGGAGGGGCTGGAGACTGAACTCCATCACCAATGGTCAGTGACTCCTTCAATCAGGCTCATGGAATGAAACCTCCATAAAACCTGTAAACAGTGGAGCTTCCCAGTTGAGAACACATTCTTGCACAGTGCACTCCAGCTCCATGGGACCCGACACACACCTTGTCCTTGGCTATTTTTTGCGTCCTTTGTAATGCCAGTGGCTTCCTGAGTTCTGTGAGCACATTATCGAGCCTTAGGTTGGATGGCTGTGGAAACCCCCAGCTTTGTAGCCAGTTCAGATAGAAGAACTGTGGAGTCCTTAGAACTGTGGAGTCTGCCACTAATTCTGAGTCATTAGGATCCAAATTAAATGGAATTACAGGACACCTGACTGATGTAGGAGGTTTGGATGTGGTTGATGTGGGCAACTACTTGGGAAAGATGGGAATTGTTGTTTGTGTCTCTGTTTGCTAATGTTGAAAAAGAACATTTGCTACTGAGAGTGCCGAGCTTGGAGCAGGCCAGCTGCAATCCAGCCTTGTAGATGGTGGAGCCACACAGAAGTGAGAGGTGACTCCTGCTGCCTTGGAATCGGGCCCTTCATTGCTGCTGCCGCTCCTGCCCTGGGCCTGGCTGCCTGGTTTCTCATGGAGCCTCCTCTGCTACACTGCCTGCAAGAATTCCATCCAGGCCCTTTCTAGACTGTCTGTGACTTGCTTTAGCCTCCTGCCATTGCCTCTTGACTTGGGGGTGTCTCAGACTTTCTCTTCTACTGTTGCACAGCTTGGGGAAGACAGGAAATCATCCTTCTTTAAGGAAAGGAGGTGAATTTCACTCTGAAGTCTTTCTTCAGTCTATGCCCATCTGGACTTTATCTAGTATAAATGCATTGATGCTTGTGGTATGTGGTTGGCACTCTTCTCTGGATATTGGTTCAAGAGTAATTTTCAAAATGACAAAAGACATGATTGTCATGCAAATATAGAATGAATGATGTCAAAAAATCTGTTCAATTAACTCTTTAACCAGTGTGGGACCTGGTAAGATGCTAAAATGGGTTCAAAGAATATTTGAGAATTTGAAACTATGTAGATATAGGTATGAAATTTAATGAAGAAATTCTAATTTAAGATCACTGACGCAGGGACTGGCACCATGGCATAGCGGGTTAAGCCACCGCCTGTGGTACTGGCATCCAGTATGGCCACAGATTCAAGTCCCGGCTGCTCCACTTCCAATTCAGCTTCCTGCTAATGGACTGGGAAAGTAGTGAATAATGGCCCAAGAGCTTGGGCTCCTGTGCCCATGTGGGAGACCTAGAAGAAGCTCCTGGATCCTGGCTTCAGATTGGCCCAGTTCCAGCCAATATAGCCATTTGGGGAATCAACCAGTGGATGGAAGATCTCATTCTCTCTGTCTCTTTGTAACACTGCCCTTCAAATAAATAAATAAATCTTAAAAAAAAAGATTGCTGAGATAGAGACAATAAACTGTAAGCCATTGTCATGGGCAATAAACTGTTCCATTAGACAGAAATTATTTACACCTTTTTGGACCAAGGCCACAGCTAGCTTCTGTTCCTCCAGGGTTATAGCATGACCTGGTCCACAGAAACCAAGTCAAGCCCGTCACTGAAGGAACACTTGGAAATTCTTTCACTGAGTTCCAAGTTCCAGATCCTTGATGTACACATGTATGCTGCTTGCACATATTATAAATGATTCTTTGTGGACTGGATGGAGATAGAGGATTTGTCCTCAGTTGTTCTGTTGCTATCTTTTGCACAGAGGACCAGAAGAAGTGTTCATATTCTGTTGTAGTTACCTCCTGAGAGACTATTTCCATTTCTCTTATCAATGGACCTTCAAAAGGCCCAATTTAGGTTTAGCTAAACTAGGCTTAAAGTATGAAAGGAGCTTATCCAAAATTTATCACAAACATCTCATTAGTTTAAAAATGCAAACACAAAACTCAAATAAAGAAGAATGATATTATATACTTGTTTAATATAAGTAAACCCAACTGTATACTGAGTGAGAGAGAACATTTGAATGGTACGAAAATATCCACCTGCTCTTCCATTCAGTGAGTGCAAACTACAGGACGTGGGTGAGAGGGAGTCACAAATACACTTCCACTTTCACAAATTTCAGTTTTCTGGTATGATATCTTGGTATGCTAAGTGTGATTCTGATGTTGAAAAACATATGTAGTTTTGCACTTCCTGGTCTCTGTGGAAGCCACCTACTTCAAATGGCACTGTACGTTTTAGTCTAGAAGAGAAAGCCAGGCTGGGTTGGACTGTCAGTGTCAGCTTCCCTGAGATTTTCACGGGTAATTTTAACACAGTGTTTAATGTGCCTCAAGCAAAGCCTTTGGATGTTGTATTAGCTTTCTGTTCCTGTGTAACAAATTACCACATGCTGAGCAGCCTAAAACAATGCACAAATTTATTAACCTGCAGCTTCTGCCAGCGGCCAGGACTCGCAGCATGGTTTAGTGGAGTCCTCTGCTCAGGGTCCCACAAGACTGCAGGCAAGGTTTCCCAGGGCTTCATTTTCATCTGGATGTTCTCCTGGGCTTGCAAGCTCATTCAAGTTCTTGCCAAGTTCATCTCCTCAGGGTTGCACAGTGGACAGCCCCTGGGTGTTCGCTTTGTGTCAGCTGGGGGCTGTTCTCTGGTCTGCCAGAAGGGCTTCCTCAAAATGCCTGCAACTTCATGAAGTCAGCAAAGCGAATCTGTTCTCAGAGAAGGCCTGGCTCCTCCTTAAGGGCTTTTGCCTGATAACATCAAACCCATCCCAGATCATCTTCCATATATATTTATTTGAAGCTCTGCGTGTGTGTGTGTGTGTGTGTGTGTGTGTGTGTGTGAGAGAGAGAGAGAGAGAGAGAGAGAGAGAGAGAGATCATCCTTTCGCTGGTTCATTCCCCAAATGCTCACACCATCAGGGCTGGGTCAGGCTGGTCCAAAGTCAGGAGCCTGGAACTCAATCTGGGTCTCCCACCTGGGTGGCAGGGACCCAGCAACTAAACCATCACCGCTGCCTCCCAGTGTGCAATTTGCAGGAACCTAGAATCAGAATCAAAGCTATGACTCAAACCCAGGTATCCCAGTATAGAATGCAGGTGTACCAGGTGGCATCTCAACCACGGTGCCGAAAGCCTGCCCTGTCTTCCTTATTTTGAACTTTAAGTCAACTGACCTTGATTGTATCTGCAAAGTCCCCAAAGTCCCCTCATCTTGGCTATGTTCTATGCTTTTGCTGTAAATCACAGGTCTTGCCCACTCTCCAGAGGAAGGGACTGAAGGGGGCAAGTACACCAGGGGTTGGAGTCACAAGGGTGACTCTAAGGGTCTGTCTGCCACAGACCTTAACCCCCACAGAGTAGTCAGGGCCAAGCCCAGAAATTAACCAACATGTCAACAGAAGATGTTAAAATGGCTGGGGAAACAAGACAAATGAACTTAGGAGAAGTCCTTGACTGCTGAGTTCAGACCATCTCTGATAATTCCATTCGTGGCAATGGTGGGCAGCAGAGCCCAGATCACTGGGAAGTGGGTGCTGCCAGGCTGGTAGGGTGCCTGTGCCACAGCATCCTGAGGCTCATTCTGGGAAAGTCTGTGAGGCTGTTGGAAGCTGGGACTGGGCCCTGCCACTGGGCTGAAGAGCCACTGCCAGGGTACCTGCGGGGAGGAGCAAGCCAGTGGGCAGTAGGTTCCTCCTGTCCTGCTGTCTGCCAGCTCTCCCCAACATCTGGCCCTACAGAACCCAACGGCGAGCACAGAGAATCCTGCTTTGCAGATTTGGGGCAGCATCACAAAACAGTATGAAAGTGAGACAGGGTAGCAAACAGGACTCATAAAACCAAGCCCCTCCTGACCTGAGGGGCTTGTAGCCATCTCTCACCTGAACGTCAATCCTTTTCTAGCTCCAAACCAGTCGGGAGCAAGGCGAGTCCACAGTTAACCATGAAAGACGCCCTCATGCCCCAGTAGGGACTTCCCCAACCCTTCCACAAGCCCCGAATAGCCCAGTACAGCCCATGTATGCCCTGGTCTAGGAGACAGTAGCAAGCAACTCCACCATTTTGACCCAGTGCAGAAAAGAAGCCAATGAACCTTCGCAGAACACAGCCCCTTGCATTGTGTGCAGAGTACGGAGTGGAAAGAGCCGGAGACTGAGAGGGCATGGCCTCACCTTCCCAGCTCAATAAACCCCGTGTTCGCAGGTGAGCCAGTCAGTGGAACTCTCTTTTACCACGTCCCTTGTATTCCGGCGTAAGCCCCCAGCAAGTTTTGTCTGGGTTGAATGGTCGCCTCGTGTTAATTTCTGTTCGCAAGTGAGTCAAAGATCCCTGGGCCAGTATCAAAATGATAGATTGGGAACCTTGAGACAATAGCTTAGCACCCAGCACTCTGCAATCACCCTGTTTAGGTAAGGCTACTGAACCATAGGCGACATGTAGGAAACTCTGGCCTTTGTCTTCTGCTCTAATATTGGTGAGGATTTTAGGGGTCCAGTACATCACCCCTTCTCTCCTCACTGCTTGTGTTCTGAGCCAGTCAAGAGAATATCAGTAGGTAGATATGGTGATAAAAATATCAGTTCTAGGAGCCAGCGCATGATGTAGAGATTAAGCTGCCATTGGAACCCTGTCATTGTGTATCAATGAGTCTGAGTCCTGATTTCAGCTCTGGATTCCAGGTTCTTGCTTAATATGCACCCTGGGAGACAGCAGGTAATGTCTCAAGTGGGTGGGTCCACTCCCATGAGAAATTGAATTCCCAGTTCCTGGCTTTGACGAGGCCCAGCCCTGAATGTTGTGGGCATTTGGGAAGTGAACCAGAAGATGGAAAAGTGATTTCTCTCTCTCTCTCTCTCTTCTGCCTTTCAACTTCGTACGAACAAAGTCTTAATGTCAGGGATCTTTTTCTCACACTCCCAATCTAAACTTCCTGCTTCAAAGGGCAGGCTTGTCCTTTGGGTGCTGGATGGGAGCAGCCAGGCCCAGAGACCAGGTGAGAGCACACTTCTTAGTCTACTAGCAGGCTCCAAGGAGAGACCAAAAGCTATCTGAATGGAGCCCACCTTTCAAGAAGAGGGCCAGAGGTGATGAGAAAGGTCTGGTGGTCCCTGACAGAGGTTCCTTCACCAGGGAAGGTGACAAGTGGGGAATGAGTGCTTTCAAGCTAGTAGGCTTAGAAACATATTTGATCATATTTTGATCATCTGGCTCTGGTTATGGTGCTATGAAAACATAGAGTTTCTTTTTTACTTAGAAGTGTTTTTCTCTAAAAAAAAAAGTCCTGATAAAATTCATCTTTTTAAAAAAAGATTTATCTATTTCATTTGGAAGTCAGAATTACAGAGACGGAGGTGCAGAGGCAGAGAAAGGGAGAGAGAGAGAGAGAGAGAGAGAGAGAGAGAGAGAGAGAGAGAGAGAAAGAGAAAGGGAAAGAGAGAGAGAGGAGAGAAAGGTTTCCCATCTGCTGGTACATTCTCTAAATGTCCACAATGGCCAGGACCGATCCAGGTTGAAACCAGGAGCCAGGAGCTTCTTCCAGGCTTCCCAAGTGGGTGCAGGGTTGCCCAAGCACTTGGGCCATCTTCTACTGCTTTCTTAGGTGCATTAGCATGGAGCTGCATCAGAAGTGGAGCAGCTGGGACTTGAACTGGCACGCTTATGGGATGCCAGCACTGCAGGTGGCAGCTTTACCTGCTACGCCACAGTGCTGGTCCCCAAATTTATCATTTTTAAGTATATAATTTAGTGGCATTTTGTAAATTCGCATATTTGTGCAACCATCACCACCATCTATTTCCAGAACGCTTTCCTCTTGTTCATTAAACTCTATACCCCATGAACAACAAGGCCACATTCTCCCCTCACCCAGCCCCCTAGAAACCTGTAAGCTACCTTTTGTCCCTATGAATTTTACTGCTTTTTGTGACTCCTATGGAAAGAATCATACACTATTTTTCCTTTTGTGTCTAGCTTGTTTCACTTAGCATAATATCCCGAAAGTCTGACCATGTTGTAGTATGTGTCAGAATAATAGGAGCTGAATAATAGGGCCTGGTGCTGTGGCACAGCAGGTTAAAGCCCTGGCCTGCAGTGCCAGCATCCCATATGAGCAGAAGTTTGAGTCCCACCTGCTCCACTTCCAATCCAGCTCCCTGCTATGATGTGTCTGGGAAAGCAGCAGAGGATGGCTCCAGTGCTTGGGCCCCTGAACCTGCATGGCAGCCCTGGAAGAAGCTCCTGGCTTCGGTCTGGCCCAGCCCTGGTCCTTATGGCCATTTAGGGAGTGAACCAGAAGATGGAAGATCTCTCTGTCTCTATATCTCTGTAACTCTGCCTTTCAAGTAAATAAAACAAATATATTTTTAAAAAGACGAAATAATATTGCAGCAGATTTACCTTCACATTTTGTTTATTCTTCAGCTGTCAGTGGGCACCTGGGTTGCCCACTTTTAGCTACCATGAAGAATGCTGCTTTGAGCACTGGTATAAAAAATTTCTGTTTGAGTCCCTGATTTTAATTCTTTTGGAGACCCAGTACACCCAGAATGAGTTAATGAATTATATTATAATTCTGTTCTAATTGGGAGCAAAATTTTTAATGGTGTTGTGAGGACTAGCCAGAGGCAGTGTTAGGAAGCTGTGGAATGCATCTCACCCAGCCTAGAGACCTCCTAAGCAGATGGCCCACTTGACTCTGAGAGTGGTATCTGTTCTGCTCTTGCTGCTTCTTCAGACCTACAAAGTGCAGAATGGGCTTCCTGGGGAAAGGAGCCCATGTACCCTTCACCTATATCAGTCAGCTCTTCATTACTGTGACAATATACCTGAGACAGGCTAACTATAAAGAAGAGGGTTATGGAGGAACAAGGTCTAGGAGCTGCATTTGACAATGGCCTTCTTCCTGGTGGAGTCTTAGGCAGCACAGAGCTTCAGACAGCGAGACATGGAGCACGTGTGTGTGTGTGTGTGTATGTTTGTGTGTGGATCCTGGATCACTTTCCAGAGGCCCACACACCCAAACAGACACCAAAGCCAGATTGAGTTTCCTCCCTCTTAACACTACTAGCATAAGATTTGGGAGATTAAACTCCTGCATGAATTCTGGGGGCCAAATCCTATCAAACTATAGCAGGTGGGGAGCTCCACTCTCAAGGATAAAAGCAGGCTGGTGCCGTGGCTCACTAGGCTACTCCTCCGCCTGTGGCGCCGGCACTCCAGGTTCTAGTCCCGGTTGGGGCACTGGTTCTGTCCCGGTTGCTCCTCTTCAGTCCAGCTCTCTGCTGTGGCCCGGGAGGGCAATGGAGGATGGCCCAAGTGCTTGGGCCCTGCCCCGCATGGGAGACCAAGAGGAAGCACCTGGCTCCTTGCTTCAGATTGGTGCAGCGCCCCGGCCGTAGCGGCCATTTGGGGAGTGAACCAACGGAAGGAAGACCTTTCTCTCTGTCTCTCTTTCTCTCACTGTCTAACTCTTCCTGTCAAAAAAAAAAAAAAAAGGATGAAAGCAACAGCTCAAGTACCTGCCAGTGCTCATCTACCAGGGCCTGTAGTTGTGCAAGCTGAGTAAGACCCTGGAGCCCTTGAAGCCTGCCTGACTTTGTGACTTGCGCTGCCCTTTGTCACCACTGTAGTGACTGGCAGGAGAAGAGCCTTGCTTGAGAGGGTCTCAGGGACAATGAGGAGAACAGAGCTCGGAGGTCCTTTCCTGGTCAAGGACTACTCTCAGGAAGAGAGGGATGGGCAGGACCAGAGACGCAAGGACAGCAAGTGGGAGTTCCTAATGGCTACGGAGGCTGAACAGCCATAAGAACCAAGCCCAGTTTCCAGAGTTTAATTTCGTATCCCAGAGTCACGCAAATGGCAGAATTTCAAGCACTGGCAGGATGTTGAGTAAACCCCTAGGAGCAAATGGCAATGATTAAAAGAAAAGTCAGGTGTGGAGGGCACAGGTGCCTGCTGAGCCTCTCTGCTCTGCACTCCCTGGATGTTTAAAAGAGAAAGGGGGCAGGAGGTGGCATGTGGCACAGTGGGCTGGGTGGCTGCCTGTGATCCCATGTGGGTGCCGGTTGGAGTCCCAGCTGCTCCACTTCTGATTCAGCCCCCTGCTAATGCACCTGGGAAAGCAGTGGAAGATGATCCAAGTCTTTGGGCCCCTGCATCCAACTGAGAGCCCTGGAAGAAGCTCCTGGATCCTGGATTCGGACCAGCCCAGCTCTGGCCATTGCAGCCATTAGGGAGTGAAGCAGTGCATGGAAGATCTTTCTCTCTGTCTCTCCCCAGTCTCTGTAAGCTCTGCCTTTCAAATAAAGAAATCTTAAAAAAAAGAACCCACAAAAAGTGTGTGGAAATTGAAATGAGAAGATAAGTTTTAAATGAGAGAGAGAGAGAGAGAGAGAGAGAGAGAGAGAGATCTTCCATCCACTGGTTCATTCCCCAGATGACCACAATAGCCAGAGCTTGGCCAATCCAAAGCCAGGGACCAGAAGCTTCTTCTGGGTCTCCCATGCGAGTTCAGGGGCCCAAGCACTTGGGCCATCTTCTACTGCTTTCCCAGGCCACAGCAAAGAGCTGGATCAGAAGTGGAGCAGCCAGGACTTGAACTGGCACCACATGGGATGCCGACACCACAGGTGGTCACTTCATCCACTACGCCACAGCAGCAGCCCCAAGTTTATTCTCTTGATTTAGTTGTATCTGTCAGTCAACACTTAGGGAGTTCCCAGGAATGGCATCAGGGAAACATGGAGAAGAGGGAGCAGGGGAGAGCCACGGCAACTGTGAAGAAGTGAGCGGGTGACTGCACTTATCCTGAGTGTGCAGGTTCCTTGCTCCCTACTGCTCCATTCAGCAAGGGCCAGAAGCTCATGCAGCACTATCTCAGAGAAATTCAGTGTGAGACACACAGAGACGTCACATTTTCTGGTAGCCACGTGAAACAGGTATAGGAGAATGGGGAAAATTTAATCTTAATATACTTTATTTAATTGGATGTATCCAAAATACCATCTTAACATGTAGTCAGTATTAAAATTGTAGAGCTATTTGCTTTGTTTTTGTATAAGTCTTTGAAAGTGAGTGTGTATTTTCTGTTTACAGCATGCCTCAGCTCAGAAAAGCCACACTTCAAGTGTTCAAGGGTCACACGTGGCTTGTGGCTACCATATTGGACAACGCAACTCTAAGAGCTTTAGGGATGATTATAATAGTGAGATTAAATTGAAGGATTATGATTATGTGTATTAAATCATTTAATCCTAACAGCAATACTGCAAGGCAGCTGTTAGCTACCAGTGAGTACCAGTGTACTCCTTGGCTTGTGGGGCTTCCTCTCTGTAAGGAGCCAGGGAGGTAGCATGCTGTCTTCGACTGCTTGCCTCTGTTGCTGCCCCCTCCTGGCTGCCTTCTGTCTCCATCATTGAAGGATTCCTGTGATTCCATGGGGATCACCCAGGTAATCCAGGATATCTCCTTGCTACAAGATCCTTAGCTTAATCACATCTGCAAAAATCTCTTTTACTGTCTAATATAACAGACACAGGTCCCGGGGATTAGGACGTAGACGTCTCAGGGGGCCATTACTCAGCCTACATGGGAGATGGCTTTATTTCACAACCATGTAAGAAAAGCTCTGAGCTGACATGCCAGTTTTTTAACTTCCTCCTCACCCCGTCTGTGTAATTCTGCTCAACCTGCTCATAGAAGAGACGTCTCCTGGTGTGTCTTGTCTTTCCTTATCCCTGGTCCCCTGAGGCTGTGGATGGTTCTGCTGGGACCCACGTGTGTCTGTTTGCCTGGGGTAGCTGGAGACTTTGAAGGGTCCTTCTTCCTGATTTTTGCTTCTCCTTTTGAGGGAAGGAGGAAGGAGACTGGCCGGAATCACTGGGCAGAAGAGACGCCTCTGTCCTCTCTGAAGGG
Organism: Lepus europaeus; assembly: GCF_033115175.1. Lineage (NCBI taxonomy): Eukaryota > Metazoa > Chordata > Mammalia > Lagomorpha > Leporidae > Lepus > Lepus europaeus. Next base: position 125,264,587 of record NC_084831.1, on the reverse strand, counting down.
ACCTGAGAGGGCTCCTAGCTTCACCCTCGCACCCTTGCCCTGTCACCAGGATTAACTGTGCTCCACAGTATTCTGTACTCCGGTCAACCCTAAGCTTGATTTCTCAAGCAAACAATTTATTTCCTGGAGATGACCTTTCAAGTTAATGCATCAAAGTCTTTTTGGTAAGTAATAGAAACCAATTTGAATTAAGAAAAAAAGTGTGGTCAGAAAACCTTTCCTTGGGGAGATCTGATGCCTTAGTTTTCTTGGCAACTTGGGGGCTCCATGTCTGCCCATCGCTGACTCCCAGTCTTTCTGAGCATACACAGGCTTGGTAGATGTATGAGTCAGCCCAGGCTGCTGTAACAAGTGGCACAGACTGGGTGACTCATTCTCCCACGGTTCTGGAGGGCGGAGTCTGAGATCCAGATGGCAGCAGCCTTGGGCTCTGCTGAGGCTTCTGCACTTTGCTTGTAGATGGCTTTCTCCTCCCTGTGTCCTCTGCTGGTCTCTCCTCTGTGCAGGTGCAACCCTGGTGTCTCTGTGTCCACATTTCCTCCTCTTAGAAGGACATCAGTCAGATTGGTTTAGGGAGCACCTTAATGGCTTCATTTTTAACATAATTATCTCTCTCTCTTTTTAAAGATTTTATTTATTTATTTGAGAGGCAGAGTTGGGGGGGGTAGCGACAGAGAGAAGGGTCTTCTATCTGCTGCCTTACTCTCCAAATGGTCACAATGACCAGAACTGGCCTGATCTGAAACCAGGAGCTTCCCCCAGGTCTCCCATATAGGTACAGGAGCCCAAGCACTTGAGCCATCTTCTACTGCTTTCCCAGGCCATAGCACAGAGCTGGATTGGAAGAGGAGCAGCTAGGACTTGAACCTGTCCCCACATGGGATGCCAATGCTGCAGGCAGAGGCCCAGCCCACTATGCCACAGTGCTGGCCCCTTAATTATCTCTTTAAAGACCCTGTCTCCAAATGCCACCACATTCTGGGGTATAGGGGTTGCAACTGCAACTCACGATTTTGAGTGGGGGTGTGGTGGGGGTGGCATTCAGACCTCCACAGTGAACCATCTCCTTTCTTACTGTGCTGAGCCTGAGATGGTTTCACCAGAGGCTTTCCACTCTCTTTCTTTTTCCCTAGGACATTCCTATATGTTCAGTTTCGGTTTTATTTTTTTCCCACTGCTTGATCAGCTTCTGCTTTTAATTATACCCCCTTTTTTTTATTTCTCTGAGGGTCCTGTGCCATCAATTCTTCAGCTTCTCCCCCTGCCACCTCCCACCACCACCTTGTTTCAAGTGTGTTCAGGGCTACTGCATCACTGAGAGGCTTTCTCTGTAGTCAGTGTTGTGATGCAGAGGATAAAGCCACTGCCTACATCCCATATATCCATATGGGTGCCTGTTTGTGTCCCAGCCACTCCACTTCCTATCCAGTTCCCTGATGGTGACATGGGAGAAGCAGTGGAGGGTGGCCCACGTGTTTGGGCCTTTGCCACCCATGTGGGATAGCAGGGTGGCACTCCTGGCTTCGATCTGACCCAACACTGGCCATTGTGGCCCTCTAGGGAGTAAACCAGAGGATTTAAAGATCTCTCTCTGCCTCTCCATCTCCCTCTCTCTGTAACTGTAACTTTCCAATAAATAAGTCAATCTTTAAAAAGAAAAATAAAAGAAAATGTGTTTTGGGACCAGTGGATTAAGCCACTGCTTGCAACACTGGCATCTCACGTTGGAGTGCTGGTTAGAGTTCCCACATGTTCTGCTTCCAATCCAGCTTCTTCTAATTCACCTGGGAAGGCAGCAGAGGATGGCCCAAGCCCCTGCCACCCACGTGGAAGACCAAAGGTGAACTTCCTGGCTCCTGGCTTCAGCCTGACCTAGATCTGGCTATCAAGGTCATTTAAAGTAAATCAGAGAATGGAAGCCTGCTCTCCCCATTTTTCAAATAAATAAATCTCTTATTTATTTATTTATTTTTTAAAGGAATACAAATTTCATAAGTACAACTTTAGGAATATAGTTATTTTTCCCATCAGACCCGCCCTCCCACCCTTCCTCCTTCTCCCTCCTCTTCCCAGTCCCATTCTCCATTAAGATTCATTTTCAGTTAACTTTGTACACAGGAGACCAACTCTATACTAAGTAAAGATTTCAACAATTTGTACACACACACACACATACACACAAAAACTGTTTGAGAACTAGTTCTACAGCTAACTCTCATAATACAACTCATTGAGGACAGAGGTCCTGCATGAGGAGTTAGTACACAGTGACTCCTGTTGTTAATTTAGCAATTAACACTCTTATGTATGACATCAGTGGTCACCTGAGGCTCTTCACATTAGGTGCTTAGGCAATGAAAGCCTTTTGAGTCTACAAACTCTGTCAGCATTTAGACAAAGCCGTAAGCAAAATAGAAGTTCTCTCCTCCCTTTAAAAGTACATCTTTCTGGTTGGCGCCGTGGCTTAACAGGCTAATCCTCCGCCTTGCGGCGCCGGCATACCGGGTTCTAGTCCCGGTTGGGGTGCCAGATTCTATCCCGGTTGCCCCTCTTCCAGGCCAGCTCTCTGCTGTGGCCCGGCAAGGCAGTGGAGGATGGCCCAAGTGCTTGGGCCCTGCACCCGCATGGGAGACCAGGAGAAGCACCTGGCTCCTGGCTTCGGATCAGCACGATGCACCGGCCGCGGCGGCCATTGGAGGGTGAACCAACGGCAAAAAGGAAGACCTTTCTCTCTGTCTCTCTCTCTCACTATCCACTCCACCTGTCAAAAAATTAAAAAAAAAAAGTACATCTTTCTTTGATGGCCCCTTCTTTCCACTGGGGACTCTTTCTCAGAGATTCTTCATTTAGAACATTTTTTTGCCACAGTGTCTTGGCTTTCCATGCCAGAAATGCTCTCACAGGCTTTTCAGCCGGACCAGGAAGCCTTAAGTGCTGATTTTGAGGTCAGAGTGTTACTTAAATCTATTGTCATTCTATGAGTCTGCTATGCAGACTCCTTCCCATGTTGGAACATTCTCTCCTTTTTAATTCTGTTATTATTACCAGGCACTTGATCCTATTTATATTATCCTTTAACACTTAATCCTACCTATATTTTCACTTTAACACTAAATATGATCACTTTAACACTTAAGATGGCATTTTTACCACCTAGCTTAATGGGATTTGGGGTCCCATGACAAGATTTTAAACTGTACCCTTAGAAGTAAGTCTGTAGGGATGTATGTAGGACTATACAGTTTATAGTTACAAACTTCCTCCTCCCTCTCTTATTCCCACTCTTATAAGTAAATAAATCTTTAAAAAAATCTTGAGATCATTTTCCATCATTGTTAACAGACCTTCTGTACCCCGATTAGCTTGTGCTAGTGGCTCAGAGATGGAGCCATCAACAGTATTCTTTTCTGGAAGAATATTCAACTCTCAGCCTATGGATAGCTGGCCAGCAGCACAGAAGGGCAGCTTATCTGGGGGAACATCAGGTGGGGAAAGCTGGCTGGGAAATGTTTTGGCTTTAGATGTGGCCCCATTGATTAAAGTGAAATTCCACGTCTCATATGTGTGTATTGCAGTCCTGGCCTCAGAATGTAAACATTGGGAGAGAGGATATTTTAAGAGGTAACTGAGTTAGAATGAGGTCATTAGAGTGGGCACTAAACCCACCTGACTGGTGTCCTTATAAGAGGAGGTGAGTAGGACACAGACAGAGGGAAGACTGTGTGAAGACATAGGGAGAAGGGGCCCTCTACAAGCTGAGGGGAGAGGCCTGGAGTTGATCTCTCATGGCCCTTGGAAAGCACCAGCCCTGCAGATACCTTGGTGTTGGGCTTCCAGCCTCCAGAGCTGTGGGAAAGTAAAACTGTTGTTGAAGTCCCCCAGTTCTGTGGCATTTTGTTCAGTGAGTTCTTGGAGAGTGCAAGGAAGAGAGAGGCCCAGTAGAGTTCGGGCATGGAGGGTTTATGTTCAGGAAAGAAGGACAAAGAAGGGAGCCCTCAACAGCCACACAGTCAATGTCTGTTGGAGGAGTGGGCATCACTCCTGGAGACTGGGAAACAAGGGCAGTGCTGGCTGCACAGGCAGCTGTGTCCCTTCAGAAGTGGTGCCTGCTTTAGTTCCAGCTGCTCCCCTTGATCAGCTGCTCGATCTCTGTTCTCTGTTTCTCCTACCTCTCTTTTGTCTTTGCTTCTCCCATCTCCATTGGTTCTGTTTCATACTCTGAGTTTTTCAAGAGAAAATCTAATTGGTGAATCTAGCCTACGTGGAATGGAGCTCTTCTATGAAACCACTGAGCCAGATAGTCTGTTCCTTGGTCCAATCAGTCGTGTGATCACAAAACTCAAGGTACATCCAATTTGCCAGTGTCCACACAAAACTGACTTGTTCTGAAGGGGACTGGGGATTTGGCAGCCTCTTAGAATATCAAGAACTTCTCTCCAGTCCACCTGTTCTAGCATGGTCTTGGGAAATTGTATTCATTTGCTAGTACCACCATATGAAACACTATGGATTGGAAGGCTTAAAACACAGGAATTTACTTATTTACTTTATTTAGTTGTGCAGACTGTAAGTCTGAGATCAACATGCTGGCAGGATTGGTTTCTTTTGTACCTCCTTCCTTGGTTTGCATTTGGCTGCCTTCTACCTGTGTCCGCACATGATCATCTCTGAATGTCCGTGTCCTGATTTCCTCTGCCTGTAAGGACACAGATCAGCGTGGATTAAGACCCACCCTAACAGCCTCGTTTTAACTTAATCACTTATTTGAGGGCCCAATCTCCAAATACAATCATGTTATGAACTACCAGGGTTTACGACTTCAAGAAAAATTTTGAGAAACAATTCAGCCATAACAGAAGGTACACCCTATCCTATCTCCACAGCTTCCTCACATACCAAGTGGCCCTGGATTTTTGGATTATATGGCGGTCCTCCTTCCTGTGATCTTTTTCTGACATGGAAAAGAAAATCAGAGGGGTCCAAGAGACACAGACATGGAGACAGTGATGGAGGAAGGCGTGAAAAGAGTTGCAGAGGGGGAAGTAGACATATTAAATTTGACTGAGCTCTTCAATAATGTAGCCAAGCCCATTTTCACTCTTGTTGCTTAGGAGTCTTTGTTGCCCATCAGGGGAGGAAGTGGGCAGGGAGATTTGGCATCTTTCTCTCACTAGTCACTTTTCAGAGAAAGCAGAATTGGCTATGAGGTAAAGGGGGAAAAAAATAAGAGGTGCCATGGCTGATGGTGGGTTAGGGAAATAGGGCAAAGGGAAAGAGGCCAAGAGTGGTGGGAGGAGGAAGAATGCTGAGCCGGGTGGAAGGTGAGACTTCCTCATACAAGTGGATGCAGCACCCAGCTCATCAGGGACTCACTCTGTGAGCGTGCCTGAGAATCGTTGTGCTATCAGGTGGTTAGGGATGAGCTCTCAACAGAAGAACATGGAAAAGAATGGAAGACACAAGGCGTTGGTTGCCCCTAAAGTTCCTCTGCCTTGGTCTTGTTCACCATGACCTAATCTTTTCTCTCCCCCATGTTTTCTACTTCCTCGTTGCTCTTACCCCGTTTCACCCAGACCTGGCCATCTGATCAACATCCTGTGATTTTGCATCTCTATGCCTTTGATCATGCCAGCCCTCCTGCATAGCTTGTTGTACTTCAAGCAGATCTCTTCTTGCCATTCTTGAGAACTTCACTCGGATGAGCCACCTCTCTTTTGGATTGTCAGTACTCTGATGCTCTGCTTTGTTCTTCAGGCGTGTTGTGTCCTGCATGGTTAGGCTCTCTAGGGATCAGTACTGTTTTATGCAACATTTTGTTCCTGGTTTTACCTAGTGCAGTGTCTTACATACAGTAGAAAGAATCAGGTAAGTCTTTGTTGAGTAGAATTGAAGAAAAAGAGATTGCTTTACGCTATTCGTCCTAGATCACTCACAGTAAGGAGGTCCATGAAGGTCAATTTCAGTCAAGAAACTGTTTTTGGCTACCAAGCTTTCACTCTTAACTCCTGGCTTTTGAAGCCCAGATTTATTTAGAGCACTTTGCTTTAAATGCTGAAGCTTGCACAGTTGCCAAATGAGCTCATAGCTTCATCTAAGCCTGCTTACTCTAGGAGATTTACATTTTTCTGAACATTTATCTTAGAACAGTTTCTAAACACAGATATGATGTGGTTTCCTCCTATCTTCCTAGCATTATTTGCATAACAGAAGAAGAAGTTGGAGAAGGTAGTGACAACCAAAAAGAAACCGGTTGAATTTCATGTATGGAGAGAGTGAATCCTAGGGAGGTTTGCACGCAGGAAGCTTTTCTAGAACAACTAGAATCACACCAATTAGGAGCCCTCTACTCCTCTTGGCTTATAGTCAATTTCACAACTCCCACCCTACCCATGCCAATTTTGCAAGATTTTCTACTCATAGCTGCACTAAGTGAGCCACAAACTCAGAAAACTGAATATGATCAAGAATATTGACACATTGATGAAATACATTTAATTGCCTACAAAGCTACTGTTGTGCCTCAAGATAAATAAACTTATATGGGTCTCCTATCTCCCCAAGCCAAAATCAATCTGTCTTTTCCCACAGATATTTCTGAAGTCAGCTTGGGGGAAAGATAGTATGAAATGGCAGAGATCACCCTTTCTGAAGAGGAAAGAGCTGGTTCCTCTCCAGTCTATATGCCTGCAAGGAAACACTGTACATCATCATCAAAATCTGCAGATGCTCCAGTCCCTTATGTAAAGTGGTGGAATATTTACATATAACCTATGCACAACCTCCCATATACTTTAAATCATTTCTGGGTTAGTTATATCAATACAATGTAAATGCTATGTAAATTGCTGTTATACTGTATTGTTTAGAAAAAAAATGACTAGGAAAAAAATCCTGTCCCTGTTAGTACAGATGCAATTTTCCTTTCTGCACACTTCCATCCATGATTGGTTGAATCTGTTGATGCAGACTCTGTGGATACTCTACTGTCTTCTTTACCAAGCAGAGTTCATGAGGTTGGGTGGAATGGGGAAGCTGGACCACCTAGGCCTGAGCTTCTCTGTTTTAGAAGTTCACCTTCCTTGGAATCTTGCCTTAATTACCATTTGCTGATGTCCATCATGCTGAGCTTTGGGGAGCCCTGCTTCCCCTTTAACATGCAGCTGAGTTAGGCTGGAACTTTCAGTCAAGTCTCAGTAGAGAGGAGGGAAAGCAGTAGGGGGTGGGGAACCAGAATCCTATCAGTCTTATCAGCTGCTTAGCTTAGCTTATCTTCATCTGCCCCACTTCCTAGTTCTTGGCCTATCTGGATGCCATCCTAGCATTTGTCATCAGGTGACTATAATTGTCCAGCTACCTCCTTCCAACTGGGGCCATGGATACCTAAGAGCTTGGGAATTCTTACCTTTTAGCTGAGTCCCACTTCATCAGATCTGTTGTCTTGTCAGATTCACCTTTCCCCTAGAACTGACACCAAAGTCAAGTACTCCTTTACAAAATTCCCTGTCCCACCCTTTAAAACCACCCCCTGTCCTGCCTGCTTCTTAGAGGATGGTGTTTGTCACTTAAGTACCATCTGGCCTTAATTAAGCCTTGTTCCTGCTGGAGCAGAGAGGAAGGGAAGAGCATGCCCTGAGCTGGCACTGTGGCTCCCCTACAACCATAGTGGCCAGGTGCCTTATGGAGACTTTCCTGTGGAGCTTACCAGGAGCTGGGTGGGGTTACACTCCTGAGCTCCGTGTAAGGGAGCCCACAGACCCTCCTGCAAGCACTGTTCTCATGTTTAAGCACTCCTTCCATCAGGAAGTCCTCTGCTGGAGGAGTTTGGGAAGTTTGGGAAGGCTTTAATTTCTGTTTCTGTGTCTCTGTGTGTGTGTGCCTGGGCTCACGTCCTCTCTGACCACATGGGCTGTTTGAATGTGTCTGCCGGCACAGCTGCCTGGGTGAGGTTGCTACAATTGCTGATCTAGATCCATTGATAAGGCTGGCTCCTATGGCTGAGCTCTGGCTGAGCTCTGGCTTTGGCACTTGTCTGCACAGCTCTGTATTCTGGGTCCAAGCCAGGGAGTATCAAGGTCTCTTCCCTCCTGTGAGTAGCCCTGAACATCCCTTACCTCACCGGTGCTCTGTGACAAACATCTGGGCCTGGGTGCATCTTGCTTTTCTTTCTCAGCCATTTTCTCCAAATTATACCAGACCTTGCCACCAAGTTCTACTAGCCCTACCAGCAATAGTTCAAGGGTTCTGTGCCTGGACCTCAGACTCATCTTTCCTTTAGTAGGTAGGTGTGTGTGTGTGTGGGGGGGGGGGACAGAGATAGAGAGAGACGGAAAGAGCGAGAGAGAGACATCAGTCCCCAGAAGCAAACTTTATCTACTAACTTGATGTGTCTTCTAATACCACTTGGGACCTTGGCCTGTAACTCTAATGATATTGGCTCAGGCACATCCTGTTGCCCATCTTATATTCTACCATCAACAAAAATGCCAGCTTGTAGTCACTCTGTTGGTCTTCTAACTGCTTAAGCTACACCTCCTGGATTCGCGATTCTGTCTTCTGCTCTTTACCTCCTCCCAACAATTCTCATTGTGCTTTGAGAAGCTCTGTTCCCTAGGATCTTCAGTTCCACACTCAGCTAACTCAAGTAGGGGAGGTTTACTGAATGATACGTGGGGAATCGAAGAAGAGCAGAGTATTTTATTTGATCTAGCTTTAAAATTTTTTTTTAAAAATATGAACATTTAAATAAGGAAATACATTTAAATAAATAATAAATACATTTAAATATATTTAAAAACATTTAAATAAGAAAATCATCCCCTACAGCAGCCTGTGAGTTAGTTACCCTGTCTACTCTTATATTCCAATATGTGTACATGCATATGCAAACACATGCGCATGAAGGTATATGTGTACTTTTTTAAAATATTTATTTTATTTATTTGAAAGACAGAGTTACAGAGAGATGTAGAGACAGAGAGAGAGGTATTCCATCTGCTGGTTCACTCCCCAGATGGCTGCAATGGTCGGAGCTATGCCGATCCGAAGCCAGGAGCAAGGAGCTTCCTCCGGGTCTCCCACATGGATGCAGGGGCCCAAGGACTCAGGCCATCTTCTACTGTTATCCCAGGCCACAGCTGAGAGCTGGATTGGAAGAGGAGCAGCCGGGACTAGAACCGGTGCCCATATGGGGTGCCGGTGCTTCAGGCCAGGGCTTTAACTTGCTGCGCCACAGCACCGGCCCCTGTATATACAGAGAGAGAAGGAGAGGGAGGTCTTCCATCTACTGGTTTACTCCCCAAATGGCTGCAACAGCCAGAGCTGGGCTGATCCAAAGCCAGGAGCCAGGGGCTTCCTCCAAGTCTTCCCATGTGGGTGCAGGGGCCCAAGGACATGGGCCATCCTCCACTACTCTCCCAAGCCATAGCAGAGAGCTGGTTCAGAAGTGGAGCAGCTTTGACTCGAACTGGCACCCATATGGGATGCTGGCACTGCAGACGGCAGCTTCACCTACCGTGTACTTAAGTTCATACATAAATGGAGGAGCACTATACACATGTTCCAAGGGTTGCTTTTTTTATGTTTTTTTTTTTAAGATTTATTTATTTTATTTGAAAGTCAGAGTTACACAGAGAGAGGAGAGGCAAAGAGAGAGAGAGAGAGAGAGAGAGGTCTTCCATCTAATGGTTCACTCCTCAATTGGCCACCAACTGTCGGAGCTGTGCCAGTCTGAAGCCACCAGCCAGGAGCTTCTTCCCGGTCTCCCACGTGCATGCAGGGGCCCAAGGACTTGGGCCATCTTCTACTGCTTCCCCAGGCCATAGCAGAGAGCTGAGTCGAACTGGTGCCCACATGGGATGCCGGCGCTTCAGGCCAGGGTGTTAACCCACTGCACCACAGCGCCGGCCCATGAACACTTTGTCTTGGGGCTCATTCCATATAGTATTTATGAATCTATGTCTTTCATTCTTATAGCTACATCATATTTCATTTTATGGCTGGATCATAATCTATTTAATTAATACCTTATTCTAAATGTTTCAGATGGTTTTATACTTTTGCTATTATAAACTAGATATATTATCTAGATCTTGTTTGTATACAGTGAGCAAATAGTTAAAACAACTCACACACACACACTCACACACATGCACACTATGCTTTTGACTCCTTGAATTCCAGAGTGTTCCATGCATGCCAATTGCTAATGACTCCTTAATCTCTCTCTGCAGCCCAGAACAGACCCTGAAGTCACATGCAGACTCTTAAGTTGATGTCTCTCTCCACCTAGCCAGCCAAGAGCACCTCACCTTAAGATGGACACATTTTAAATCATACATTTCTTGCAAATCAGCTTATGCTACACATAGGCAGAGAAACCTCAGGGACTACCACAGTTCAGATCCAAGGTGAGTCAGTCACTAGGAAGGTTGGCAGGGCAGTAGGGTGCTGCTAAGGAATGCACACTGTGGAGGCCAGTAGCTCTCTGGACAGGACCCTGATCTGTCTGCATCGATGCTGGGTCAACGCACAGGGTCCTGAGGTTTCCCAAGATGTTGTCCAAATGTCACTTCCCCCCCAACCATGGGGCTCATCTGGAGCCAGGAGAAGGAGAGGGGAGATGTCTGGAGGGGAAGGGGTTGGGAAGAGACCTTGACCAGCTCAGCCAATTGCCCTTCTGCTCTATAGACCAGATAACAACTAAAGCCCCTCTGGTTCTGGACGGGCTTGGCTAAGGGAGGCATTTCAAAGCTCATGGGTGAGGACAAGGTCCTGTCTGGGTCAGGGGCTGCAGCCTGGGATGTGTTGGTCCTCAGACCCCTGGAGCTTCATTGTCCAGGACATCCTTCCTAAATCCTGGGCCTCTATCTCCCCAGAGCTGTTCTCACCTCCTGTGCTGAACGCCGTCCCCTCTCCCAAGCTCTGTGAGGGGAGCCCATTGACTCTGAGATGCCAGACGAGGCTGCACTCCCAGAGGCCGGCCTTGCTGCTCCTCTTCTCCTTCTGCAAGGATGGCCGCACCATGCAGGGCAGGGGCCAGCACCCAGAACTCCACATCCTGGCCATGAAGGAAGGAGACTCTGGACTTTACTGGTGTGAGGCAACCCGTGAGGGTGGCAGGGTCCAGAAACGGAGCCCCCAGCTGGAGATCATGGTGCCAGGTGAGTAGGCGAGTGAGGGGAGACACTCCCTGGGGGTCTGGGCACCAGGCAACAGGACCCCCTAGGAATGGGGGCAAAGTTTCTGGGGGAGGTGGAAGCCTGAGTCCTGGGTGGCCAGGCTGACCCTCCCCACCATGTGTCTTCCCAGCTCCTGTGTCCCGTCCTCTGCTCACTCTGCCATACAGGATCATTAGCCCTGCTGTGGGGGGACCTGGTGGAGCTCTTCTGTGAGGTCCAGAGAGGCTCCCCTCCAATCCTGTGCTCCTTCTACCTCGATGGGAAGCTCCTGGGGAACCACTCAGATCCTCATGGTGGATCTGCCTCCCTCCTCGTCCCAGTGAAGTCAGCAGGGCATGGGAAACTACTCCTGTGAGGCTGAAAACAGTGTTTCCAGAGAGAGAGGAGTGAGTCCAGGAAGATCTCCTTGAAGGGTGCACCTTGTCCCCAGTTGGGCCAGGAGCCAAGGGGACTGGGATAAGAGCTCATCTTCTTGGTACCCTCACCAGCCTGCTGAGTGTGGGGAGCGTGGAAGAAGTAGACGTGTAGTGGGAGAGGAATCTCAAGTCTCAGGCGAATAAGGAAGCAATAAGACACTTCCTTTATAACCACAAAAGTTCTAGATCCTCCCAGACAACCAGTTTCCTGAGATCTTGCTTAACTCTGAGCCATCAAGACACCTGAGACGTGAGCAGTTTCTCTCCTGAGGCTAGACTGAGGGGCCTGGGGAATGTCAGTAGAGGCAGGGAGACAGTGACCTGCACAGGACATGGGTAGAGAGGCAGAAGTTATTGGAATCCTCGTGCAGGTGGGCTTGGGAGACCGCAGCCTTTCCTCGGAGCTGGTACAGTTCCTGCTCTTTGTTGCTGGGTGCACCATTGACACAGTCTGTGTGCCTTTCTCCAGAGGGGACTCCATGGCCTCACAAATAGGAGGTTTCAGAAACTACAAATGTCCTCTGTCCCAGGACTCCTCAGAGTGCCAGGGAAGGGACGACATCTGTTTTGCCCAGGTGCTGCCTGAAGACTCGTGAGAGTAGCTCCGAGCCTCTGGAGCCTTGACTCAGCATCCTTCCCAACCAGACTTTCCAAACCACCAGCACTCCCACCTTCTACCGCACAAGTGCCCGTCCTAAGCCTCTATGCCTGGAACGCTCTCTCCCAATAAAGTGAGAGGACAGAGTGGTCCTGAGTCAGCCTCCACCTGCATCTGCATCTGCATCTCGGAGCCCTCCACAATCTCTGAGTGCAGCAAGAGATCACTCCTCCCTTTGCTGAGAGCATCCCAGCTCCCCTCCTCCAACCCTGGGTACCACGAGCAATACAGCCAGCTCACAATACAGCCAGCTCACAAAGGGGCTCCACAGCCGTGGGAATGTAGAGCCTCACATCCTCGATTCCTCCTCCAGGGGCCTTGCTCCCTAGCAGCATAAGCCAGTGAAGGGCAGTAGTCAGGAGTCTGGTCATACCCGCACTGATTTTATTTGGCTGGGTCATTGTTCCTTCCTTTTCACCTTGTTCAAAGATGGACTTTACATTCTGTGTGGTGAAGAATTAACCTTTGCCAAGGAGAGGTCTAGCCTTTGCCCACAGCTATTGGGAGGTGACTGGAGAGGGCTGCGGTGGGGGGCTTGAACTTGACAGATAAGAGTGTTGTTGTTTGCCCAGTGGCCTTGGCCACCAGACAGCCCAACAGTATTATTTATGAGGAAGATGTGTCATCCTTTATGATGATCAGTTCTGCCTCCAGAGGGACAGGACACAGAGGTATCAGGCTGGCCTTTGGAAGAGCTGGTTACTAAAGTTCAGCCATGCAGGCAGTGTGTGATCCAGCCTCAATAAAAGCTTCAAGGCTTGGGTGAGCTCTTTTTTATAGACACATAATCAATAATTGCACATGTTTATGGGGTACAGTGTGGCACTTTGGTACATGTATATATCATACAATGATCAAACCAGGGTAATTGGCATATCCTCCACCGCTTCAAACCTTTCATCCTTTCCAAATCCCATCTTCATGGTTGGCAGCCCTCTGTGTGTTGCCACACAAGGATGGCAGCAGAGCAACACTGCCCAGCTCCATGGGAGAGGACAAGCTTGCTGCTCTCTGGACTCCCAGGTGCTTCCTCCCTGGACTAACATAACTGCAGTGCTTCCCAATCATAACCTGTATATAACAGCTTTCAGGGTGCTTTGTGAGTATTTCTAGCAAATTATTGAAATGGAGGGTAATTTTAAAAAAAGATTTATTTTATTTATTTGAAAGGCAGAGTTACAGAGAGAGAGGGAGACACGAACACACACACACATACACACAGGTCTTCCATCCACTGGGTCACTCTCTAAATGGCCACAATGGCCAGAACTGGGCCAAGTTGAAGCCCAGGAGCCAAGAGCTTCTTCCAGTCCCCCACATGAGAGCAAAGCCCCAAGCACTTGGACCATCTTCCATTGCTTTCCCAGGAATTATGGGCTTCCTGTAGATTTATTTATTTATTTATTTGAAAAGCAGAGTGACAGAGAGGCAGAAGCAGAGAAAGAGAGAGGTCGTCCATCTGCTGGTTCACTCCCCAAATGGCCACAACAGCTGGAGCTGGGCTGATCTGAAGCCAGGAGCTGGGAGCTTCTTCTGGGTCTCCCACGCGGGTGCAGGGGCCCAAGGACTTGGGCCATCTTTAATTGCTCCCCCAGGCCATAGCAGAGAGCTGGATAAGATGTGAAGCAGCTGGGACTCCAACTGGCACCCACATGGGATGCTGGCATTGCGGGTAGTGGCCTTACCCACTACACCACAGTGCTGGCCCCTGAATAAATCTTTAAAAAAAAAAAAAAAGGAAACATACACACCCACAAAGAGCAAGAAAGGATAAAATGAAAGTATGCACCTCATTAGAAAAGTGAGATGGGATGGGAGTGATGTGGGCACATTGCAAAAGGAGAGTCACAGAAGTGGTGACAGGACTGTGCCCGTGCAAGTTCTGTCTGGGAACTCTGTCGGGCAGGACGCAGTGTTTGAGAAAGAGCCACACTGCAGATAAACATAATCGATTGTCAACACATTGTTGGATCTTAGATCAACCGCCTGGCCTCTACACCATGCTCCCCAGGCAGCCTGCCATTGAAAACTCCCCACTTGGAATATGTACAGGGCGGAAATATTACGGCAATGCTGTTGCAACGGTCCATTGGATCTGAGCACCCTACCCGGAGGAAACTCTTTGTCCCCACCCTTCTTCATTCCTTTGTCCTGCTTGGTTTTCTTCCCAGGACTTTATTACTTGATATTCTGTATTTGTTTGTTGCATATTGCTCATAGCTCTCCCAGTGATAATGTAAGCTCCATATTTTTATGTTCACCACTGTGTTCCACACCTAGAACAGTGCCTGGCATTGCACTGAAGCTTAGTAACTATTTATGTGATTAATGGCTAACTTTACTATCAGTCGGCGGTAACAGCTCTGATAATGCTGAGGTAGCACCCTAGATTCTGATCAGTGCTGAGACATCGAGGAGTTAGTATTTGAGCCCAGACTGCAGAATCAAACCCTGAACAATGCTAAATTCATTGAGAAAATATTCATCACGTGCAGAATGGGTGGCCAGCTGGCTTTGCTCAGGCCACGCCCCTCGGTTTCCTTCATGATTGCTTTGTGAGTCTCTGGTCTCAAATGCAAATTAATAACAAGAAATAGGCCGGCGCCGTGGCTCAATAGGCTAATCCTCCGCCTTGTGGCGCCGGCACACCGGGTTCTAGTCCCGGTCGGGGCACTGATTCTGTCCCGGTTGCCCCTCTTCCAGGCCAGCTCTCTGCTGTGGCCAGGGAGTGCAGTGGAGGATGACCCAAGTCCTTAGGCCCTGCACCCTCATGGGAGACCAGGAGAAACACCTGGCTCCTGGCTTCGGATCAGCACGATGAGCCGGCCGCAGCGCGCCTACCGCGGCGGCCATTGGAGGGTGAACCAATGGCAAAAGGAAGACCTTTCTCTCTGTCTCTCTCTCACTGTCCACTCTGCCTGTCAAAAAAAAATAAAAAAAAAAAATAAAATAAAATAAATTAAAAAAAAACAAGAAATAAATACGAATACATATTAGTAATGACACCACACACAACACCTACTGAGCATTTTTTATGTGCCAGGACGTTACCAGGTACCGTTCTATTATATCCCAGATTTGTTTCATCAGTAAAATCCTGCCATCAAGCTACGAGGTGTACTGGTACTCTTAGCTTTTCATCACTTTAACAAGATGGCCTCTTAGTGTAGGGTTAATTTTATGAGTATAAGTAAACTGAAGGGACCAGCGCTCTGGCATGGTGGGCTAAGCTTCTGCCTGTGGCGCAAGCATCTCATATGACACCGATTTCTATCCTGGCTGCTCCTCTTCCAATCCAGCTCTCTGTTATGGCCTATGAAAGCAGTGGAAGATGGCCCAAGTGCTTGGGCCTTGTATCTGTGCAGGAGACCCAGCAGAAGCTCCTGGCTTCGAATCAGCTCAGCTCCGGCCATTGCAGCTATTTGCAGAATGAACCAGTGGATGAAAGATCTCTTTCTCTCTCTCTCTGTCTCTCCCTCTCTCTGTCTGTAACTCTACCTCTCGAATAAATAAATGTTTTTTAAAAAAGTAAACTGGAAATAGATTTTTGTAAAAATTAAGAGTGGGAATCGAAGAGAGAAGAGTAAGGAGAGTGGGAGCATGGGTGGGTAGGAGGGAGGGTACAGTGGGAAGAATGACTATGTTCCTAAATCTGTATATATGAAATGCATTAAATTTGTATATCTTAAATAAAATTAAGGGCTGGCGCCGAGGCTTAACAGGCTAATCCTCCGCCTTGCAGCGCTGGCACACCGGGTTCTAGTCTTGGTTGGGGCGCCGGATTCTATCCCAGTTGCCCCTCTTCCAGGCCAGCTCTCTGCTATGGCCCGGGAAGGCAGTGGAGGATGACCCAAGTCCTTAGGCCCTGCACCCTCATGGGAGACCAGGAGAAACACCTGGCTCCTGGCTTCGGATCAGCACGATGAGCCGGCCACAGCGGCCACTGGAGGGTGAACCAACGGCAAAAAGGAAGACCTTTCTCTCTGTCTTTCTTACTATCCACTCTGCCTGTCAAAAAAATTTTTTTTTCTTAAAAAAAATAAATAAATAAGTTAAATAAAATTAAGAAAAAAAAAGGTGAGAATGGAAAAAAAAATGAACAAAAGCAAGACATCCGAAGAGCTGACTTTGTAAAGAGAAGTTAACTTAGTCCACACTTTTGGAGGTTTGAGGGCATGGTGCTGGCATCAGCTCAGCTCTGGTGAAGGCTGCCCTGACTGTCACACTGTAGCAGAAGAGAGGGCAATGCAGGTGCAGGTGTGGAGCAAAGGATCATATCCCAAACAGGAAGCCAGGGAGAGCTGTGTGAGGCCAGGCTAGGGTGCTCACAACAAACCTCTTTTGAGAACTTCCTGGGGGCTGCAGGAAGACCACCTTAACCTCTTCCTTGGGCAGGGCCTCCAGTGACCTCTTATAGTTGCCACCGCTTCTCAGCACTGCCACATTAAGAACCTAGCCTCTGACCCAACGACCTTTGAGGGACAAACCCAGATCTAACCATGGCATTAGGAGCCTTTAGTTTATTTATTTGTTTATTTATTGACAGGCAGAGTGGACAGTGAGAGAGAGAGAGAGACAGAGAGAATGGTCTTCCTTTGCTGTTGGTTCACCCTTCAATGGCTGCTGCGGCTGGCGCGCTGTGGCCAGCGAATCCAAAGCCAGGAGCCAGGTGCTTCTCCTGGTCTCCCATGCGGGTGCAGGGCCCAAGCACTAGGGCCATCCTCCACTGCATTCCCGGGCCACAGCAGAGAGCTGGCCTGGAAGAGGGGCAACCGGGACAGAATCCGGCGCCCTGACCGGGACTAGAACCCGGTGTGCCAGAGCCGCAGGCGGAGGATTAGCATATTGAGCCGCGGCGCTGGCCACCTTGAGTTTTTTTGTTTTTGTTTTTTGTTTCTTTTTGACAGGCAGAGTGGACAGTGAGAGAGAGAGACAGAGAGAAAGGTCTTCCTTTTTGCCGTTGGTTCACCCTCCAATGGCCGCTGCGGCTGGCACGCTGCGGCCAGCGCACCGCGCTGATCCGATGGCAGGAGCCAGGTGCTTATCCTGGTCTCCCATGGGGTGCAGGACCCAAGCACTTGGGCCATCCTCCACTGCACTCCCTGGCCACAGCAGAGAGCTGGCCTGGAAGAGGGGCAACCGGGACAGAATCTGGCGCCTCGACCGGGACTAGAACCTGGTGTGCCGGCGCCACTAGGCGGAGGATTAGCCTGTTGAGCCACGGCGCCGGCTTCACCTTGAGTTTTGACTTCAGATTTGCTGTGAAACTGAGGCTCTGAAGAAGCCCTTCTATCACCTGGTTTTTCCTTTGCTTTTGTTTTTAATTTATAAAATAAGGGATTGAATAAAATCAGTAGGTTTCCAGGCTGGTGCTATGGAGTAGTAGGCTAAGCCTCTGCCTGCAGTGCCTGCATTTCATATGGGTGCCAGTTCGTGTCCCTGCTGCTCCTCTTCCAATCCAGATCTCTGCTTACAGCCTAAGAAAGCGGTGAAAGATGGCCCAAGCCCTTGAGCTCTTACACCCATGTGGGAGACCTGGAAGAAGCTCCTGGCTCCTGGTTTTGGTCTGGCTCAGCTCCAGCAATTGTGGCCATTTGGGGAGTGAACCAGTGGATGGAAGATCTGTCTCTCTGTCTCTCCCTCTGTCTGTAACTCCGCCTCTCAGATAGATAAATAAATCTTTTTTTAAAAATCAGTAAATTCTAAACTTTCTTTTCCTTTTAGCAGTGGCATCCTACTTAAAACAAGCTGTGCTTCAGAAGCTCCGTATGGAAAGGGATTAAAGCAGAAGGTGTCAGGTGAAGCTCCCTGGTCCTCCACCTGCCTCCCTGCAGCAGTGCCTGAGCCTGCTCTTCAGAGCTCCCGGAGAATAGATTCAAAACCCCAGCAGCCCCTCTCCTGTTCTGCAGAGCCCAGTCCAAGAAGGAAGCAGAGTGCATTTCATGGCTGTGCCCAGGGAGAAAGAAACCTTTTGTGATTGGAGACAAAGGACATGACTGGCTGGGGAACTTCCTCTCTGCACCAACAGAACAGAAGAGGAGGCTGGGTGTGTAGTTCTCAAACTCTGGCTTACAGTGGACCACCTGGGGAACCTGAGGAGCCTGTGGATGCCTCGGTCCCATCTCTCAAACCCCTACATCTTCCATCCCGACTCAGTGGGTTCAGAGTGGGGCCACAGGAATAAGTGCTTTTATCATCTCCCCATTGGCTCTGATGCAGATGTGCAAAACCTACACTTGAGGGTAAGAAGCACGGGCACTCGGAGAACACGCCGCCTGGAGGAGCACAGGGCGAGTCCATGTTAGACCAATTGTACTGCAGAGATGATTGACCAATTGTACTGCAGAGATGAGCCGAGGGAAGTGTGTGTGTGTGTGTGTGTGTGAAAGGGAGAGAGAGAGACCCACAATGGCATCTGTGATGCCTGAGAGACTAGCAATGAATTGTTCAGGCTGTGTGATTAGGGGGTCAGCCTGGCAAGTTACTTCTCTGTGTACATGAGGGGTTGGTCTGGTATGGAAACTGCAACCTTGACTGTACGTCCTGCAGCAATGCCCACTGACTCCACAGACCACGGCTGATTGGTGCTAAGGTTCTCAAGTGAACCCGCCCATGTGTCTTGTGTCAGAGACTTCACGCACATTCTCTTCAACAGTCACAGACCCTGACCAATTACCAAGGGGCCCCAGGTCTTCATAATGCCAAAGCCCATGACCTTTATGCTTCACCAGCCTTCAATAATAACCACAACTCAGATTCACTGAGCCTCACACTAGGACAAGCTCTGTGCTAAGTGCTTAATAGACATTATCTCATCTGATTATTACCACTATTCTATAAAGTGAGTATTGAGCATACCATTCTCCTGACAAAGGAACCCAAACAGTTTGGAGTCAGGGGCATGCTCTCATCCACTGTCCACTTACTGCCTCCTTCCAGTTCTGCAGGGTTGACCAGAAAAGTCAAGAAAGGCCTTGAACTCTTTTTTTAAAGATTTATTTATTTATTTATTTGAAAGACGGAGTTATATAGAGAGGGAGAGACAGAGAGAGAGGTCTTCCATCTGCTGGCTCACTCCCCAAATGACCACAATGGCCAGAGCTGAGCTGATCTGAAGCCAGGAACCAGGAGCTTCTTCAGGGTCCCCAGGTAGGTGCAGCCCAAACACTTGGGCCATCTTCCACTGCTTTCTTAGGCACATTGGCAGGGAGCTGGATTGGAAGTGGAGCAGCTTGGACTTGCACTGGCACCTATATGGGACGACGGTGCCACAGGTTACTCACTACGCCACAGCACAGTACTAAGGCCTTGAATTCATTTTTCTGTTTTGTTTTTGTTAATTAATTAATTAATTAATTCTTAAGGAATACAAATTTCATAAGTACAACTTTAGGAATATAGATATTCTTCCCATCAGACCTGCCCTCCCACATACACACTCCCACCCCTCATCCTCCTCCCTCTCCCCTTCCCAGTCTCATTCTCCATTAAGATTCATTTTCTTTTTTTTTTTTAAGATTTATTTTATTTATTTGAAAGACAGAGTTACACAGAGAGAGGTCTTCCATCCGCTGGTTCACTCCCCAGATGGCCACAATGGCTGGAGCTACGCCGATCCAAAGCCAGGAGCCAGGAGCTTCTTCTGGGTCTCCCACACGACTGCAGGGGCCCAAGGACCTGGGCTATCCTCTACTGCTATCCCAGGCCATAGCAGAGAGCTGGATTGGAAGAGGGGTAGCTGGGACATGAACAGGTGCCCATATGGGATGCCGGCGCTTCAGGCCAGGGCGTTAACTTGCTGCGTCACAGCGCCAGCCCCTAAGATTCATTTTCAATTAACTGTATACAGGAGACCAATTCTATACTAAGTAAAGATTTCAACAATTCGCACACATACATACACACACACAACTGTTTGAGAACTAGTTTTACAGTTTATTCTCTCTCTCTCTCTCTCTCTCTCTCTTTTTTTTTTTTAACAGGCAGAGTGGACAGTGAGAGAGACAGAGAGGAAGGTCTTCCTTTTTCCGTTGGTTCACCCCCCGGTGGCCACTGCAGCCGGCATGCTGTGGCCAGCGCACCGCGCTGATCTGAAGCCAGGTGCTTCTCCTGGTCTCCCATGCGGATGCAGAGCCCAAGGACTTGGACTACCCTCCACTGCACTCTCGGGCCAGAGCAGAGAGCTGGACAGGAAGAGTAGTGACTGGGATAGAATCTGGCACCCCGACTGGGACTAAAACCCAGTGGGCTGGCGCTGCAGGCAGAGGATTAGCCTATTGAGCCGCGGCGCCGGCTGAGTTTATTCTCATAATACAACTCATTGAGGACAGAGGCCCTGCATGGGGATTAAGTGCACAGTGACTCCTGTTGTTAATTTAACAATTAACACTCTGAGGTATGATGTCAGTGATCACCTGAGGCTCTTGACATGAGCTGCCTAGGCTATGGAAGCCTTTTGAATCTACAAACTCCGTCTGTATTTAGACAAAGCCATAAGCAAAGTGGAAGTTCTCTCCTCCCTTCAGATAAAGTACATCCTTCTTTGATGGCCACTTCTTTCCACTGGGGTCTCTCTCACAGAGATCCTTCATGTAGAACATTTTTTGCCAGAGTGCCTTAGCTTTCCATGCCAGAAATGCTCTCATAGGCTTTTCAGCCAATCCAGGAAGCCTTAAGGGCTGATTCTGAGGTCAGGGTGTTACTTAAAGCAATTATCATTCTATGAGTTTGCTGTGTGGACTGCTTCCCATGTTGGACTTTCTCCCCTTTTTTAATTCTATCTATTATTACTACCAGATACTTGATCTTATTTATATGATCCCTTTAACACTTAATCCTATCTATACGTTCACTTTAACATTTAATATGATCACTTTAACACTTAAGATGGCATTTTTATCACCCAACTTAATAGGATTTGGGGTCCCATGACAAGTGTTTAAACTGTACCCTTAGAAGTAAGTCCATGGTAATGTATGCAGAACTATACAGCTTTACAGTTACAAACTTTCTCCTCCCCCTCTTATTCCTACTCTTATTTTTTACTGAGATCCATCCTCAATTGATTTTATACACATATGATTAACTCTATGTTAAGAGTTCAACAAATAGTATGAAGAAAAAAAAAAACCGAAAAAAACACAACAAAATAAAAACTATTCCTTGACAGTCAAGGTAATCTCACTGTGACCCCTTTAGTAACATTTTGCTCCTGTTCTTGGGTAACCATACAATGTATCCTCCAACCCAGGACATCTTCTGAGAGTAAAAGGGAACACCATGAATAACAAGGCCAAGACAACAGGCTTAACCTGGGTATGGACAAGAAACCTTGACACAGGCACCTCCTGTACTTCAGACTGTCTCCATCCTAAAGCACCTGCCTTTTCACTAGAGCCTTCCGTTTCAGCAGACGGCTTTGCCCTACTTTAAAGAGAACACTGAAGCCCCTTCACATCTTGCCACATACAAACCACCTGCATCTCTGCCCACTTTTTCTGATTGTGGTGGAGGATCAGCTTGGAATGTGAGGCCAGTTCATCTTCTGGAACTCTGAGTCTCAGCTCCCTCCCATTTTCTGGGGGTGGGAGATGGGTGAGGAGAGGCTTCCCTCTATTGGTCATCTCCTGTGTCCTGCATCATCAGCCCCTTTCCCTACTGGCTCCTCTCCTCAGGATTTAAATATGTTCTATCATCGTAAAGAAGCAAAACAAAACAAAACAAAACAAAACAAAACAAAACTTTGATTCTTTATGTCTCTCTCTCCTCCCCAAATAATAAATAAGTAAATAAATAAATAAATAAATAAATAAATCTGTTTTTAATGTGACCAGCATTGTAGTGCAGTGGGTTAAGCCATCACTTGTGACTCTGGCATCCTGTATTTTGAGTGCCAGCAGCTCTGCTTGCAATCCAGCTTCCTGTTCATGTGCTTGGGAGGGCAGTGGACAATGGACCAAGTCCTTAGGCCCCTGCAGACCTGGATGAAGTTCCTTGCTCCTGGCTTCAGTCTGGCCAAGACCTACCTGTTGCAGCCATTTGGAGAGTGAACCAGTGGATCGAAGATTCTCTCTCTCTTTCTCTCTCTTTGTCTCTTCTTCTCTTTTTTAAATTAATTAATTAAGCTTTTTAAAAAAACGCAACAGCAATAAAACTTTCCCTCCTGTATGTCCCTTCCCCATAGAAGGTAACTTTCTAGAGAGAGAGTATGACTTGCAAGCTTTTCAGCAGGTCTACAAGGCCCTGGTGAGCCGTCTCCGGAGCTTCTTTCTAACCTCATCTCGGCTCCCCTCTGCCTCCCTCTCTCAGCCACCAGGTCTGAGCTGCTGTCTGGGTTTCCATGTACACTGCTCTCCCCGACCTGAAGCTCCTTGCCCAGCTGGCCCTGCACAAAGAGCACTCTTCTCTGTTTCATTATGACTCTTTTGCAAGCACTTCAACAATTTTCAGAATGTTTCAGTTCTCCCCAGCCACCTTCATGATTCAACTGAATAATCACCCTTTTAACAATGACAGAGAGAGAGAGAGAGAGAGAGAAAGAGAGAGAGAGAGAGAGAGAAACCACGTATCAAAAGCACAGGCCAGCCCCCATAACAGAAGACTCAAGCTAGTCTCAACATGCTTTATTTCGCCAGGGAGGCATTTGTTTGGAATTTACCTGTTAGCAGCTCCTCTGCGCTCACCGGTGTGGCCCTCATCTTTCCAGCTCTAAAAGAAGCTGAGGAGTAGGTGTGAGCCGAGGTGTGGCCCTTTGTTGTCCTCCTCATCCTCTCCATCCGAGCAGGGCCAGCTTTCCACTGCTCCCCTCCCTGATAGGTCAGAACTGGGGTGGGCCGGGGGAATATCACTAGTTGCCTTATTTGCTCCTGAAGGCCAGGTGGAAAAGGGAGGCGTATCTGTCAGCTTTTCATTGCTATAATGAAATACGCAAGACAAACTTCTTAGAAAGGAAAGAGGTTTATTTCAGCTTGTGGTTTTGGAGGCTTGCAGTCCAAGGTCAGGGAGCCCCTTGGTTGAGTACCTGGTGACGGAGTTCTTGCTGGCAGAGTCCTGAGACGGAGCAGGGAGGGCATCACATGGCAAGAAGGAGCACCTGTGTCCATCTGTACTTAGGAAATGACCACTATTCAGTCATGGGGCTCCCTCCCAGCAACTGCAGCTAAAACGAATCTCTTCCCTAAGGCCCATCTTCAGACACCATAATTCCATCAAACTTCCACCCTCTTAAGATTCTGGGGACCAGACCTTTAACAGACGGCTCTTTGAGGACATTCAGCACCCAAACCACAGCAAGGGATTTACATTTTACTGGTGCAACTACTTTATCACATGTTATAATGCCCTAATGTGGTTTTCCTCCAAAGCATACCTTTAGATAAGAACTTGGGTGGAGAAAATTTTTCTGGGAGAAGATCCAAGAAGAAGGAATGAGGAAAATGAGACAGACAGGGAGAAAAGCCAAGAGGGGGTGTGTTAGTAGCTGATTACTGCTGTGGACCTGGTCCCCTTCAAGGAGCTGCGGAGAACACACCCTAGAATTCTCTCACGGAAGTGAAGGAGGCTGGGCCATATGTCTACATATGCTCCACTGGCTGCAGTATACCCCCTCTGGCTGTACCTGCACTTGGTGAGTGGCCTTCTATTGCTTCAGAAAAAGTCCAGGCCGGTGCCACGGCTCACTAGGCTAATCCTCCACCTTGCGGCGCCGGCACACCGGGTTCTAGTCCCGGTCGAGGCGCCGGATTCTGTCCCGGTTGCCCCTCTTCCAGGCCAGCTCTCTGCTGTGGCCCAGGAGTGCAGTGGAGGATGGCCCAAGTGCTTGGGCCCTGCACCCCATGGGAGACCAGGAGAAGCACCTGGCTCCTGGCTTCAGATCAGCGCGGTGTGCCGGCCGCAGTGTGCCAGCCTCAGCGGCCATTGGAGAGTGAACCAACGGCAAAAAGGAAGACCTTTCTCTCTGTCTCTCTCTCTCACTGTCCACTCTGCCTGTCAAAAAATTTAAAAAAAAAATTAAAAAAAAAAAAGAAAAAGTCCAGAGGCAGGAAAGTTCAGGGATTTCTCAGGGTGAGAACTGCCTGGAGAACTCAGTCATGAAACCACCTGCTGGGGCGGTGCTGTGGCGTAGCAGGTAAAGCAACTGCCTGCAGTGTTGGCATCTCATATGGGTGCTGGTTTGAGTCCTGGATGCTCCACTTCTGATCCAGCTCTCTGCCATGGCCTGGGAAAGCAGTAGAAGATGGCCCAAGTCCTTGGGTCCCTGCACTCACATGGAAGATCTGGGGGAGGCTCCTGGCTCCTGGCTCCTGGTTTTGGACCAGTGCAGCTCTGGCTGTTGCAGCCAATTGGGGAGTGAACCAGTGATAGAAGACCTCTCTCTCTGCCTCTCCTTCTCTCTCTGTAACTCTGATTTATTTTTTGTATTTTTATATTTTTTGAAAGGCAGAGTGGATAGTGAGAGAGAGAGACAGAGAGAAAGGTCTTCCTTTTGCCGTTGGTTCACCCTCCAATGGCTGCTGTGGCTGGTGCGCTGCGGCCAGCACACCGTGCTGATCTGAAGGCAGGAGCCAGGTGCTTCTCCTGGTCTCCCATGGGGTGCAGGGCCCAAGCACTTGGGCCATCCTCCACTGCACTCCTGGGCCATAGCAGAGAGCTGACCTGGAAGAGGAGCAACCAGGACAGAATCCGGTGTCCTGACCAGGACTAGAACCTGGTGTGCCGGCGCCGCAAAGCGAAGGATTAGCCTATTGAGCCATGGCGCCGGCTGATTTTCAAATAAATAAATATTTTTTTTTAAAAAGAAACCACTTGCTACCACAGTGTAGAAATCAAGGGGAGTGAACAGGCTGTGCTGCAGGGACTCTTCAGGGTCTGCTATAAGTAAGATGTTAGAATGAATCTCTTCCTGCTTTGGCTATGTGAACTGACAATCTGACAGGTGTCAGGAACTCAAAGGCAGAACAGGTTGCCTCTTTCTTTGAGACTGGAGAGAAAAGGGAAGGATGGGGCAGGTCCGGGGCTGGTAATGACCTTCCTAATCCCAGTACAGGTCATGCAATGGCAATGAGAAAAGACATCCAAGGGAGATGTAACAAAGGCAGACGCAACAAAATTTGTTGGCTCAATTGACATGTCAAGGGATGGGGCATAGGGCAATGGTGAAGGAGAAATAGCATTTTTAGTTCTCTAGTCTGACTGCCCATGAGTAACACAGATATTAGGAAGTCACGAGCTCTCCCAGCTGGGAGGAGAAGATGATGAATTCTGTGTGGGCTTTGCAAGTGGGGCTGGAAATCCCCTGAAGATGACTGAACATGGAGTTGGAGCTCCAAAGATAATGTAGTGCTGAGGATGGAGACTTGGGCATCACTTAAAAATGACAGTTGGAGCTGAGTGAGTGACAAAGGGTCAGGGAGCAAGAGACAGAAAGAGAACATGAGACTGAACCTGGATACTGGAAGAGGAGGAGGTGAGGAGGTGACAGGTGTGGATGTGTACACAGTGGGTGAAGATGGAGTGCAAAGGCATCAGGTCCAGGTTATAATGGGCCTTCTGTTCCATGTTAAAGAACTTGGAGTTGACTTACAGACAACTGGCAGTGATCAGAGGTTTTAAACCAGGAAGTGACGTGGGCAAATCTGTATTTCAGAGAGATACATACTATTGTATGTAACTATTTTTTAAAATTTATTTATTTATTTATTTTTTGACAGGCAGAGTGGACAGTGAGAGAGAGAGACAGAGAGAAAGGTCTTCCTTTTGCCGTTGGTTCACCCTCCAATGGCCGTCGTGGCCATCATGCTGCAGCCAGTGCACCGCACTGTTCCGAAGGCAGGAGCCAGGTGCTTCTCCTGGTCTCCCATATGGGTGCAGGGCCCAAGCACTTGGGCCATCCTCCACTGCACTCCTGGGCCATAGCAGAGAGCTGGCCTGGAAGAGGGACAACCGGAACAGAATCCGGCGCCCCGACCGGGACTAGAACCTGGTATGCCGGCACCGCTAGGCGGAGGATTAGCCTGTTGAGCCACGGCGCCGGCCCCAACTATTTTTTTTTTTAAAGATTTATTTATTTGAGAGGCAGAGAGAGAGAGAGAGAGAGAGAGAGAGAGGTCTTCTATCCATTGGTTCACTCCCCAACTGGCTGCAAAAGCCGGAGCTGTGCCGATCCAAAGCAAGGAGTTTCTTCCAGGTCTCCCACGCAAGTGCAGGGGCCAAGGATTTGGGCCATCTTCTACTGCTTTCCCAGGCCACAAGCAGAGAACTGGATCAGAAGTGGATCAGCCAGGACTCAAATCAGTGCCCATATGGGATGCCAGCACTGCAGGTGGCCACTTTATCCTCTACGCCACAGTGCCGGCCCTGACACTGAGTCTTGAAGAGAAACTGTGTCACTGCTCTCAGAACCAGCCCATCTGTGGATGGAGGGTAGAAAGCAAAACTGGGCAAAAGGCTTCTTTGCAACTGACTGGTACTTTACTGCAACTTCCCATCTCTTCTCCAAACAGGAGGTGAAATTGCCTGTGACATCAAGCCAGGAAGACGAGGACTTGGGCAGCACTGGGAGGCAGATGAGAGTCAGAGGGAGCAGGAGCCCAAGACAGGCCTGGAAGAGTTAAAGCTGATCATGCACTAAGAACTGACTCCCACTAGGGAGCCAGAACCGGGTGTCACGATGTAGGTGCTGGCATCTGTCAGGCAAGGAACGTTGAGGGTGGACAATTGAGGGACACTCATGAGCCACAGCATGCTTGGTTGTCCTGGGTGCCACACAACAAGGACATTTGGAGGAGTGAGGAGAGAGGACTGGTTATGTGTGGCCAGATGCCCAGGGACAAAAGAAGGAGTTGCAAAAGACCATGCAGGAAAAAAGCATGCTCTAAGCAGGGGCTTCCTCCTCAGTGGACTGGGAGGGCTTAGTGAGGATGAGGGTTGGAAACGATTTCCCTCCCCTTGGTAGACACAATGGACTGAGTATGCTGATTTATGGAGATAAGTTTAATACATCACAGCTGGTTACCTTCCGGCCACAGCACACTCACTGTAGCAGCCACGGATCTGCCCCCTGCTCTCTGGCTACAAGGCAATGGATGGACAGCCTCCGGCTGCAGCACCTTCGGCATCCACACTCTACCAGGCGGCACCGGCAGATGGCTGTGCACAGCGAGGGCAGCGGCACCTGGGCACTCTTGCCCAGCAGGGAGGGTGGTCTCACCGGGCCTGGACATTGCCACCGAGATCCCTTCTCTGAAAGGCTGCCTTTGCTCCAGAACTCCCTGCTGGGTTAGCTCAGGCTGTGGGATCTGCGTTCCACTCGGAGGCTCTCCTTCCTCAATCCTGCTTCCTTCCCCTTTTCTCTTCATGGGCTTTATTCCTGTTAACCCTCTTCATGTGCTTCTCAGGGAATCCGATATCCTCATTCTTTAAATTCTGAACGTTACGCACATGGCCTTGCTATCTTTTCCCCAATGCTTTAACTTTACTTATTTTCATTTTAATTGACAAAACTTTGTGTATATTTCTTGTGTGCAGCGCATAGTTTTGAAATAATGTATACATTGTGGAATGACTCCAGAGCTAATTAGCGTATGATGTTACCACATGGACTTCTCTTTTTTGTGTGTGTGTGTGTGGCAAGAACACTTAAAATTTATTCTCTTAGATATTTTCAGAGAATGGGTGTGGTACATTTTTTAAAAATTTATTTATTTATTTATTTAAGTCAGAGTTACACAGAGGAAAGAGACAGAGAGAGAAAAAAAAGGATCTTCCATCTACTGATTCATTCTCCAAATAGCAACAATGGCTAGGGCTGGGCCAGGCCGAAGCTAGGGGTCTGGAGTGTCTTTCGGATCTTCCACACGGATGTCAGGTTCCCAAGGACTTGAGCCATCTTCTGCTGCATTCCCAGGCACATTATCAGGGAGCTGGATCAGAAGTGGAGCATCCGGGTCTTGAACCAATGCCCATATGGGGTGCAGGTATCACAGAGACTGAGGCTTTACATTTTAATTAACTATTGTCATCCTGGTGTACAACAGACTTCTTCAACTTACTCTTCCTGTCTAGCTGAAATTTTGTATCTTTTTTTTCTTTTCTTTACAGACAGAATGGACAGAGAGAGAGACAGAGAGAAAGGTCTTCCTTTGCCGTTGGTTCACCCCCCAAGTGGCCTCTACGGCCGGTGCACCACGCTGATCCGAAGCCAGGAGCCAGGTGCTTCTCCTGGTCTCCCATGCAGGTGCAGGGCCCAAACACTTGGGCCATCCTCCACTGCCCTCCGGGGCCACAGCAGAGAGCTGGACTGAAGAGGAGCAACCGGGACAGAATCCGGCGCCCCAACTGGGACTAGAACCCGGTGTGCTGGGGCCACAGGCGGAGGATAGCCTATTGAGCTGTGGCGCCGGCCTGAAATTTTGTATCTTTTGACCAACATCTCTCCTGGCTGCACACTGATATCCACCATTCTACTCTCTACTTGCATTAATTCATGTTTTTAGATTCCACATACAAAGAAGATCATGTGTTATTTCTCTTTCTGCTTTTGCCTATTTCACTTAACATAACGTCCCCCGAGTTCATCCACGTTGTTACAAATCATGGAATTTCCTTCATTTTTAAAGTTGAATAATGCTTCATTGTGTGTATATGTCACATGTTCTTTATCCATTCACCTAGCTTGACTGCATATTTTGGCTGTAATGATTAGTGCTGCAGTGAACATGGGAGTGCAGGTATGTCTTTGACATAGATTTCATTTCCTTTAGAAATATACCCAAGAGCTGCATTGTTGGATGTAATTTTATTTTTTAAAATAAATGAGAAGGGGCTAACCATGTGGCATAGAAAGTTAAGCCTCCACCTGCAGCACAAGCATTCCATATGGGCGCCAGTTCGTGTCCTGGCTGCCCTTCTACCAATCCAGCTCTCTGCTTATGGCCTGCAAAAGCAGTGGAAAATGGCCCAACTGCTTGGACCCCTGCACCAATGTGGGAGACCCAGAAAATGCTCCTGGTTCCTGGCTTTGGATGGCACAGCTCCAGCTGTTGCAGCCATCTGGAGAGTAAACCAGCGGATGGAAGACCTCTCTCTCTGTCTCTCCCTCTCTGTAACTCTGCTCTCAAATAAATAATCTTTTTTTAAAAAAATTAATTAATAAATAAGAAGAGTATATAAAATTTAATAATTCAGACTGAAACCTGATTGTATCTTGTTAAAAAAAATCTTAATCCCAGAGGCTTTTAAAATTTAATTAATTAATTTATTTGAAAGACAGAATTACAGGGAGAGAGGGACAGACAGAAAGAAAGATTTTTTTGGTTTACTTCCCAAATGGCCACAATGGCCAGGGATGGGCCAGGTGGAAGCCAGGAGCCAAGAGTTTCATCTGAGTCTCCCATGTGGTTGCAGGGGCTCAGGCACATGAGCCATCTCCTATTGCCTTCCCAGGTGCATTAGCAGTGAGCTGGATCAGAAGTAGAGCAGCCAGGACTTGAACCTGTACTCATACAGAATGCCAGCACTGCAGGCTGTAGCTTAACTCATTGCACCACAACACTAGCCCCTCCCTGAGTCCTGATAAATAAATTAAATGTTCAGAGGTATCCATTTGAAAAAAGCAACAATACATAGGGAACTATTCATTTCATTCTCTTCTTCACTTAGCAGATCCTACTCATCCTTGGCAGTCTCAGCTTAAATATCATTTCTCTTTAACAGCTTTCCCCCAATGCTCCTGACTGTAACTTTGCTAAATCTCCTCACTATTATAGACTTCCTCATTTTTCCCTTTAGAAAGATTCATCACACTTGGAGTTACTTGCCCAAGGTCAGTTATTAGCCTGGGAGCCCCCATGAAGCCATAACCTAAAATTATTGACCACTGCTCATTGCCCAGCACTCAGGACAATAGGAGGGATCTTCAACAAGTTCATGGAAAGTGCATATTATAAAAAATGGGTTTCAGAATTTTTTTCAACAACTGGGTCGGTGTTGGCCACAGCTTGGGGAGTTTACGTCTCCTAAGAGAGCTGGTTTGAGTCTTGGTTACTGTGCTTGCCATTCAATCATTCCTGTTAATGCATGCTGGGAGGAAGCAGATGATGGTTTAGACCCCTGCCACCCATGTGGAAGACCCAGATGAAGCTCTTGGCACCCGGCTTTGGCCTGGCCCAGCCCTGGCTGATGTGGGCATTTGGGTTTTGAACCAGCAGGTGGAAGCCATCTCTCTCTCTCTCTCTTTCTCTCTCTCTCTCTCTCTCTCTGTGGCATCCCACTTGATCTGTTGCTCTGCCTTTCAAATAGATGAAAATAAACTTTAATAAAAACATTAAACTTTTAAAAAAGATTTATTTATTTGTTTGAAGAGTTAGGGAAGGATGGAGAGAAAGAGATCTTCCATCCATTGGGTACTTTCCAGATGGTCACAAGAGCCAGGACTAGGCCAGACTAAGCTGGGAGCCAGTAGTTTCTTCCAGATCTCCCACGTGAGTAGCAGAGAATCAAGTACTTGGGCCATCTTCCACTGCTTTCCCCAGGCCATTTGCAGAGAGCTGGATCAGAAGTGGAGCATCCGGGACTTGAACCGGCACACATATAAGATGGCAGCATTGCTGGTGGCAGCTTACCCACTACACCACAATGCAAGCTCTATTTAAAAATGTTTAAAAACATATCTTTTCATTTCTTTTTCCCACAAATTTCTTGAAGTACCCTCTAATGTGGACTATAGAAGCTACTTCATACTCATTTAATTGAGTGCTGGATTTGCTGACCCAAGGATAGTTAATGTTAGCACAGAGTCAGAGTTCACCACATCTGCCTCCATTGTGCACTTGACCCTGAGATGCACTATTTTAGACTCATTGGAATTGAATATTAGAATAAACTAAAGATTATCTAGGGGGCTGGTGTTGTGGTGCACTGAGTTAAGCTGCTGCCTATGACGCCAGCATCCTGTATGAGCACTGGTTTGAATCCTAGCTGTTCCACTTTTGATCCAGTTCCATGCTAATGTGCCTAGGAAAGCAGCAGAAAATGGCCCCTGCCAGCCATATGGGAGACGTGGATGGAGTTCCAGACTCCTGGCTTCTGCCTGGCCCAGCCCGGGCCATTGCAGCCATTTGGGGAGTGAACCAGCAGATGGAAGATTGAGCCCTCTCTCTCCTCTCTCTCTGGCTAACAAATAAATAAACAATAAAATCTTTTTTTTAAATGAAAAGATTAACCAGCCAGGGGATCCATCTGGTACCAGAGCATCCCAGCAAATGATTGTCCAGTCTCTGCTTCAATATCAGGAACAGAAACTGCCTCCTGTGGCAGCCATGACAGAGCTCTGACTGTCAAAGTCTTTTCTTACACTGATCTCCTGCAGTCTCCTCCTGAACCTGATTTCCTGTAGCTTTCACCAAATCGTATTTGCACAGAATGATTTCCATAATTTCAACAACCTACATCAACTCTCTGGCTCAAACTGCTTTTTAAGAGTATCACATTTCTCCCCTCTGGATTGTTTCTCAAATGGAACATAACTAGCTTTACATAGAAAGATTTCATTTATTCATCTATTCTAAAGCGATCCGTTGAGTGCTAACACATGTCCGGCATGGAGGCCAGCAATAGCGGGACCCACAGAAGAAACAAGAGAAGGAGTCCATCTGGGGAGATACAAATGCTCATCAGATCGGATGACGACAGCAACACAGGAGCCACAGAGACAGAGCTGGAGCAGAGTATGCTGAGATCAAAATGATGGGTTGGGAGCATTCTAAGGGCTCCAAGCAGATGGTACGTCTGAGGGTCTGGGAATACAGAGGGTGGGGAGTTCAGAGAGGCTCCCCTAGGAAGTGAGATTTGAGATGAGCTTAGAGAATGGCAACTTAAGCCCCTGGGCAAACCACCCTGATAAGCAGGCTCTGAGAGAGGACTCAACCATGTCGCTAGGGAGGGGCTTAGTGAGGCTGGAGGAAGTTAGAGGGTGGCCACTTAGGATGAGAATTATTTCCCTCTCTCAGGACTGCCAGTCAGTCACAGTTGCCAGGAGCCTCCTCACAGCTTGTCCTATTCTCACTCCTGGGGACTGACCCGCTGACGCCTCCTGCGGCACGTGCTGCTGACATGGGGGTCCTTCTCTGGCTGCTCCTCCTCCTGCTGCTCCTTGAAGGTGAGTGACCCTCAGCTCCTGCCCAGGATTGGCTCCTCTCCTCCTGTTCTCCTGCCCTGCTGGATTCTGGGCTGGCAACTCCTTTGGAGCTGAATGTGTCAGTTCTCCGGGAGCGACAAGGAACAGGATGTGGCTTCAGTATAGGACATGGTGATGTGGACAGCTGGGGATGTGGAAGGCAGAGAGCAGCCTCAGGGTGGCAAAGTGGATGGTGAAAGTTGGAGGGTGAACGACCAACTAGAAGGCAACACAGGTTCTCAAAATCAGGTGCAGTGGAAATCTAGGGCCAGAAGAGGCAGGTGGAGGAGGCAGTGTGTAGACCACAGAAACAAAAACAGATTGAACCACAGCTCCTGCTGCCAGGTTCAGCAGCCCAGACTCCAGCTGGGATGTTTCTCTCTCTTCTTGTCCTTGATCTGCAGCCAAAGGGGACTCTGGAGATGATGTGAATCCCGAGGAAGTAGCAGCGGTCCTCCAGGGACCTGTTAGCCTCTCCCTGGAAATACCGTCTGATGAAGATGTTAAGTGCATCATCTGGTACTTTCACAAACCGCTTGCTATCGTGGTGCCAGGGAAAGACGGACATCCAGCTGCCATCAGAGTGACCAACCCACAGTTCAAGGACCGACTGAGCTGGCTGGACAGCAGCCACACCCTGCTCATCAGGAATCTGAGTTGGGAGGACTCCGGCCTTTACCAAGCTCAAATCTACCTGGGAACATTGCAGCTCTCTACCATGCAGTACTACGATCTACGTGTCTACCGTGAGTTTAGGCTGGGAACCATAAAACTGCTTTGTGCTAATCTCCTGAACTTCCCACACCATGGAGTAGGGGTCTCAGTACTTGGGATCATGGCTTGAGGGACTGGAACGAGAAGAAGACAGTCTCCAGAGTGCCCAGCCCCAGTATCTGAGCTGCAGTAGGTGCAGCTGCAGTGACCTAGAGCAAGGAGGCGCTGGGCACTGAGGCTGATCCATGGGGGTGCCCAATGCAGAGCGAAGACTTAGGGGCTTTGTTTATAGACCCTCTAGGGCTTCCTAAGGATGAACACCTGATCCATACTTGAGACTTTTACCCCTGTGGGACTTAAGGGCTACTAATCACTGTCTTCTCTCTACTTCTCAATGTCTGTCATCACATTGAATCTACCCTGAATCTTGAAGGGAATTGATTAAAATATAAATGCCCCTCAGAGAGATGGTAATATCTTATGGGATCAAGGAGGCAGAGCAGATATTGGAGGAAGGCGGAGTACAAAAGTGAGAGGGAGGAGGCATTTAAGGCAGAAGATGCCAAAGGCAGCATTGCCTACTTTAGCAGTTGCCCGGAGACCCCGGAACCACAGGCTTGGTGGAGGCTGGGTTTTGTTTTTGCTTATTTGTTGTTTGGGTGAAGGAGCTCTCAGAGGACAGCACTAATTCCTCTGTGTTGGGGCGTGGTGGTGGTGGGGTCTTTGTGTCTCCTCTCATCCAGAACGGCTGTCGGAGCCCCAGATCACAGCGAACTTTGAGATCTCCAGGGAAGGTCCCTGTAACATGACCCTGACGTGCTTCGTAGAGAAGGAGGACATGGACGTGACCTACAGCTGGTTTTCCTCGAGGGACAGCACCGACACAAACCATGAAGGCCCCGTCCTCAGAGCATCCTGGAGGCCTGGGGACAGTGCCCTCTTGTACACCTGCAGGGCCAGCAACCCTGTCAGCAACGTCAGGTCCCGTCCTATCTCTGCAGGACACTTCTGTGCAGGTACCAGAATCTGGAGACAACCCCTAAGCTCACGTGAGGCCCATGCCCCAGAGCACCACTTCCTTCCCCAGCCCTTCTTTCTCAGGGAGCTGGAAGCCAGAGCCCAGCCCCACTCCACAGAGGCTTGACACCGGCCCTCGAGTGCTCCCAGCTGCCAAAGGTCATTCAGCTTGGGAATGCCCCCCGGACCCCAGTCCCTGAGTCTCTTTGCAGAAAATAGACATGTACAGTTCCCAAGGGGCATCCGCCAATTGTGAGCTTGAGACCCACAGTGGGATCTGGGGAGATGTCCCCACTGATTCCCAACACTCCCTCTGATGGGGCCTCTCCCCGGCTTCTTCCATCGCAGATCCTGGCTATTCTGAGAAGTCCTCAACATCCTTCTGCCTCCTGGCCAAGGGACTTCTCCTCCTCTTGCTCTTGGTAATTCTGGCTGTGGGGCTCTGGGTCGTCAGAGTCCAGAAAAAAAACCAAATGCCCAAGATGAAGACACTCAGAAGGAACAGAATGAAACTGAGGAAGAGGGAGAAGCCTGACATCAGCCCACCCTGACTGTCCCCTGGGGACTCCTGTCCTGAACTTCGTTTCTTTCCAGCTCTCAGGAAAACCTTCCTCATCGCTCCTCCTCTCAGGGACTCAGTACGGGGGTGGGGGGCCGGGATGTCCACAGGGCCATACTCTGCGAGGGAAGACTGTCGGGAAATAAAGTCAAATTAAGTGACTGCTACTCTAGCAAAGCCATGTCTAGACCTTCTGCCCTTGCCGGTCAGCTCTGAGAAAACAACTCCCTACCTTCTCACTCCTTTCTGGCTGCCTTTCTCCAAGCTCACCTGCTTTTCTTGGCCCACTGTGGAAGAAAGTCAGTATAAAAGACACCTTACTATCACCTATCCCACTCCCAACCGACACACATGCTGTTTATGCTTTAAGTAAGGAAAAGGAGGGATTCCTTTCAACCTGACTATACCTGTGGGAGCATGTCAGACACTCAGGATCCTGCCCAAAGGGGCACCACTGCTGCCAGATTCTTCTGCTCTCCTGACCGATCTCTCTCTCTCTCTCTCTCTCTCTCTCTTTAAGGTTTATTTTATTTATTTGGAAGAATTACAGAAAGAGAGAGGGAGAAAACACACAGAGAGAAAGAGAGTTCTTCCATTCGCTAGTTCACTCCCCAAATGGCTGCAACACCAAGGCTGCGCTAGACTGAAGTCAGGAGGCAGGAGCTTCTTCTAGGTCTCCCACATGGGTGCAGGGGCCCAAGCACTTGGGCCATCTTCTGCTGCTTTCCCAGGTGCATTAGCAGGGAGCTGGATAGGAAGTGGAGTAGGCAGGTCTCTAACTGGCTCCCATATGGAATGCTGGCATCTCAGGTGGCAGCTTGACCTGCTATGCAATAGCATAGTGACCTGCCCTCACTCTCATCCTGGCAGACAAGTTTACTTCACTAACCCATCCAACCGCACTGGCCTAGAAGCTGTCCCACACAGGAGAGGGAAGGACCCTCATTCAGTCCTACTGGGTCCTGGTCAAGCCATCTGACTCTTAGTCATCGCCCCAAAGCCATCGATCTGGCCATTGGTCCCCCAGAAGGATGATAACTCTGCTGGGTTAGCAGCTGAGATCTTGGACCCTTAACTTCTGTTTGTTGGTGTTACTGTCCTGTCTGTCACTTCCCTGTAGATTTCTTGTCTCAGTCCTCTCTGGAAACTTGTCTTGGGTTAACATGCACTCCTCACCACCTGACAAAGGCCCTAATGTTTGAGTTCTTGCTCTTTCGTTAGCCTAGCAACAGGTCTGAATTCCTCCCCCAGACCTCACATGCCACTGTCCAAGTCTCCATAATTCTCATCATTCTCCCAAAGTTGGACCTTGATGCTATGGGGTTGGGGAAGGGAGCTCCCTGGGGGAGAACTGGAAGCCACTCAGCCACAAGAGAGGAGTAGGAGGTAAATGAAGGTGTTGTAGGCTATGGTGGGGACCCAGGTTGAGATCTCAGGAGACCTGGACTTTGCTCTGCCACTTGTCTGTAGCCTGAGACACTGCTCATTGGGCTTACATTGAGCCACATCCCTTTCCATAAGGAAGGCACATTGGGAAGGAGAGGCAGGCATATAGGTACAGCTGCTGGGAGTGCTTCCAAAGACACAGCAAAGCAAGCACCTTGACTCCTGCGGAGGGAGGATGGACTGGGAACCCTGGGGACTTTCAGAGGAGGTGCCTGACAATAGGGAGAGGGCCTGCGGCAGGAGTCGTGCTCGATATGTCTTTGGATCTCACCTTCCCTTTCCCCTCTGCCTTTGAGTAAATTTAAAGAAAAGGACTAAGAAATTTGCAAAGGGAGCAGGACACTGTGGGACTGTGCATTGGAAAAATAACTTGCTTTTAGGAAAACAGGATACATGGACCAGGCACTGAGTCAAGAAAGCTCTGAGAGCAGTAAGGGACAGGGCCAGAAGCCAAAAAGCAGGGTTGCCCTAGGATTTTGTGCAGGAGACACAGCCCCCTGGGACTTGGAAAGGAAGTGATGAGGTTAGAAAACCAGTCCCCAAAGAGCTACTAGGTCTGGCAAGTGGTTCCACCATGGCCTGAGCGTTTGTCTTTTGGGAAGGCAGTCCTTGGCTTGAGGCTGATCTCTGTGCCCCATTTAGGCTTGGGCAATCCAACCTCCCGAAAGACTGAAGCCACAAGCTGCTCTAACTCTTTTCATATGTCTCCTAGGAACCCCCACTCCAATGTTGGAGGTTGCTTGGAAAAGTCCACCTGAGCCTGTCTTGCATGCATAGGGGCAGCTGGTTACTCATACATTTCTGAGTCTGGTACACAGGAAGTAAATGATGGGATGAATGGGCTCTGTATGGCTGGCCAGGGGATCTTCCTGGAAGTTGATAAAGTCCATTTTTCTCACACCCTGTCTCTGAAACAGAGAAAGGCTGAGGCCCCCACACAGCCAGAGCACCTGGAAAAGGAAAACTGAGACCTTAAATCATATTGAGTGTAAGCCAGAGAGGCCCAGCCCTCTTCCTCTGCAGGAAATTAAGGGAATAATTAACTGATGCACAGATTTCAAAAATTTTTGCACCCAAAGAAACTTATTTTGTAATTCAATTTTTTTTCATGAAGTTTTTGAAGTACCTGCATGCAATTACAAGATGTGGCAAGGGCTACGGGTGGAAATGAGAGTGTGTGGGAGGACCTAGGGAACGGTTCCTGGATAAGTGAACAGAGTTTTGACCTGCAACCAGCAGTGCATCCCAGGAATGCAGGATTGGGCGTTTTAACCAGACGGGAGGTGAGTGCTGACACACTTATCTAAAGGGCAGCGTAGGTTCTAAGACCTGCAAGGTCACACACACACTGTGCTAAGGTTGGAGGTGAGAAACCAGGCTGGAGAGGTAGGCAAGGACCTTCCCAACAGACTCAGGACTGTGGGGGATTTCAAGGACACCAAGATCCACTCCCTTAAATCTTAGTGTTCTGTGGGGATAGAAGATAAGCACAGGACAAGTGCAATGACAACATGGAAGAAACCATACTGGGCAGCACTTTGAGTCTCAGCCGCTCCACTTCTGATCCAGCTCCCTGCTAACATGCCTGGGAAAACAACAGCAGAAGGCCCAAGTACTTGGGTCTCTGCCACCCATGCAGGGGACTCAAATGGAGTTCCAGGCTCCTGGTTTCAACTTGGCCCATCCCCAACCATTGCAGCTATTTGCAGAGTGAGCTCTCTCCCTCTCTGTAACCCTGCCTTTCAAATAAATAAATCTTTTTAAAAAGGAAAGAAGGAAAGAAAGAAAAAAAAAAAAGAAAGAAAGCATACCTCTTTTCTGATCCAATGACAGCATGTAGTCAACAGGGTCCCTAGAGTTGACAACATATTCTAATACCTGAGTTAGCAAGTTGAAAATATGTGGGCTGGCTGCTGGTACTTGGGCAAAATGGCATCCTCATTCATTGCAAAAATTTTCCCACAGAGTAATGACTATGGGCCAAGGACAACATAGAGAAAAAGCTTTTTTTTTAAATAAGTATTTTATTTATTTGAAAGTCAGAATTACAGAGAGATGTAGAGCCAGAGAGATAGAGAGAGGTCCTCCATTCTGTTGGTTCACTCCCCAAATGACCGCAACAGCCAGAGCTGAGCTGGTCCGAAGTCAGGAGCCAGGAGTTTCTTCCGGGTCTCCCAAGTAGGTGCAGGGGCCTAAGGATTTGGGCCATCTTCTACTGCTTTCTCAGGCCATAGCAGAGAGCTGGATTGGAAGAGGAGCAGCCAGGACTCAAACCAGCCCCCATATGGGTGCTGGTGCTACAGGCTTGGGCTTTAACCCGCTGCACCATAGTGCCAGCCTCAGAAAGGAAAATCTTTAGTCTTGAGTCTTGGGGATTATTTTTATCAACTTTCACTTCTGACACAGCAAAGGGAAAAATTATAGGGCTAAGTTCCTTTTCTTACCAAAACCCTGCAAGATACAGCTGAATTAAATGGAAATGACAATGATAAGATTCAGGATAGATACCTGTTGCAGTGTTTGAGATGCTACTTGGAATGTCTGCATCCCATATAGGAGTGCCTGGATTTGTGTCCCATTCCACTCCCAATTCCAAATCCAGCTAGCGTATCCCCTGGGAGACAGCAGTCAATGGCTCAGGTGGATGGGCTTGCCACCCACGTGGGAGACCTACATTGAGTTCTCAGCTCCTGACTTTGGCCTCATCCCGTCCTGGCTGCTGAGGGCATTTGAGGAGTGAAGCAGCTGATGGGAGATCTATGTGTCTGTCTGCATCTCTTTCTCCCTCTCACATAAATAGAAATTTAAAAACCAATAAAACTCACAAAATAAGTTTCCAGGGGAAGGGGGGCATATCATACACTTCTAAAAATTGGAAACATTAAAACGTTTTTACCAAAAAAAAAAGTTATTTTAACGTTCACATGAGATTAGCTTATCCTCAAGGAGCCACTGAAGGTAGCAGCAATGGAGCATTTGGACCAGATGTGTGGCTGATACTAACAGAAGGGATGGAGGGAGAGCTTTCCTGTTGGTTTGGTGAGGAGCTAAGAAGTCAAAAAGGGCTTCACCCTGTGATCCTTTTTTCTAGCCTTGCTTTCATACTGTTCACTAACGTGTTTTCATCACAGTCTGAACAACTGTTGGGTCAGTCGATCACACTGTAAAGTTGCGTTGAAGAGCTGCTACTTTGGGAGCCTGTGCTGGAGAGATTTGGGAGAGACCATGCTCGCTGCTCCAGCTATGCTTCCATCTCAGTCTGTGGCAACAAGCACCCAGGCATTTACACCCGAAAAAACTTCCCAGCAGTCAAAGCTCACTAAAGATGAAGTGCATGTCACAGGGTGTGGTCAGATAGGAGCTGGACAGGATGGATGTCATCCTGGAGGGAGGATATGGCAGGGATTCCGGGATTCTGAGACCTGGAGGGTCCCCCCTGACTTTGGGTGATTGTCCCAGGAAGCCAAAGGCTGATGCACTCAGTTTGAGGCATCACAGCTCAGGTGAGGTGAGATCATAGCCTGGTTTTCAGGGAAGGCTCCTGGAAACGCCAACTGCATGGACAGGTGGGAAGGCCAGCAGCCACCCTGCACGGGCTCCGGCAGCACTAAGCTGAGGAAGCGGATCTGCAAGGCATCTTTGCTTCCGAGGATAAGGGCTCCATGGAAGTGGGTTTGTTGAGGTCTTGGTTGGGGCTAAAGGCAGCTCTGCAGGTCCTAGACGGTAAGGCTTGGGCCAGCTCCTTCATGTGGTTGAGTTTCTGGGATCTCATCAGTCATTGTGCTTCGCAGTGTTTATGCGCAGACTGTGCGCGCTACAAAACATCTCTCCCGGGCCCGGGCTCGGGCCCCCCGGCAGCCGAGGATTCGTCAGGGCACTCCTCCCCTTTCAGTCTCCGGTGTCAGGATGTCCCTCCTGTCTACCCCCTGGGCCCGTTTTCTCCGGGTTGTTGGTGCTGGGAGCTGCCTCGGGAGCCGACTTGGCTCAGAGCGCAGTCTTCCCCAACTGCACACCGTGGGAGGCGCCCGGGCAGGATCTGGGAGCTTGCCAGTGTAGACAGGTATTTCCAGTCCGGCGAGGGAAAAAAATGGGTGGAGGTGGGGATGGCGCTGGTGGGAGGAGAGCGGATGGGCCGGAGCCCTGGGTGGATCCCCTGGGAGGAGGGCAGAGAGTCGCGCTCCCCGCCTGGCTCTCGGGGGCCCCCCGGCTCAGATTTCAGGCGTCGCGGCTCGTCGGTTAGGACAGAGAGGGTTGGAGGCAGGCTACTAACGAAGACGGGCGCGCTCGGAGTCTGCTCAGGGGCCGGCCCCCGCGACCCCCGGAGCACCGCCTGATCCGGCAGCCTCTCTTGGCAGGCGGCGGGAAGCGGCCCACTTGCCTTTGCCAGCTTGGTTGGACAGAGCTCCACGAGGGGGCGACCAGGAACCACGTGCCGCCGAGTCCTCTCCCGAAACTACAACTCCCAGGCGGCGCAGGGTCCCGCCCGCCTCGCCTCGCCCTCTGTCGGCGCCCATTGGCCGCCGCGGGAGGGGGCTAGGCGGTCTCCAGGGCGACGGGAGGCGCTCGGGGCATCCGAGGCGGGGAGGCGGGTCCGCCCCCTATTGTGTGGCTGCGGGAGTGGAGCCGAGCGGTGCAGAGCAGGTGAGGGCGGGAGCGTCCTGGGGGCATAGAAGTGGGGGTACTGGCGGGGGCGAGAAGAGCGGTGTAGAGTTGTGGGGGACCGCAGGAGGCGGGGAGCTCTGGAGAGAAGTGGGATTCTGTGGGGAGTAGAACTAGGGGAGTTCCGGGGAGTGAGGTGGAATCGTTGGTGGGCGAGCGGGGGTCCCGGGGAACTGGAGGCCGTCTGGCGGTAATACGGAGCAGTTCCCGGTGGGCTCC
Source organism: Lepus europaeus (assembly GCF_033115175.1). NCBI lineage: Eukaryota > Metazoa > Chordata > Mammalia > Lagomorpha > Leporidae > Lepus > Lepus europaeus. Next base: position 125,223,549 of record NC_084831.1, on the reverse strand, counting down.
GAAGGCGCGAGGAGTTCCAGGGGGCCGGAGGATGCGGGGGAGAGGCGATTGCTGGGGTGGACATCAGAAGTGTATTGTGGGCTGAGGCAGGGATTCCGGGAGGGGAATTCCCGGGAGGAGAGGATGGGGGGGGGGGAGGGTGCATTTTCAGGGGGAGACCTGGAGGGGTCCCGCCGCAGTTGGAGATCGGGTGTGAGAGGGGTGAGAAGTGGGGATAACTGGGCAGGGAGTCCTGGGAGAATGGGGAGACTGGAAAGAGGAGTGGGGTGGAAATGGTGGGGGTTCGGGGGTTGGAAAGATCTTAGGAAATGCATCCCATTCTGGGGATGCTTGGGTCTCACCCAGTTGGCTCAGGAAAGAATTGGGGATTTCTACACTTGGAAAAAGGGGTTTTCAGGAAAGTATGGGATAGCCGGCTGGGGCAGCAGGAGGCAGGGGGAATGCCTGGGGGGAAATTGCCAGGAGTGAGTGAGATGTACCAGCCCTAAGTGGAGGCAGGGATCTGACTGGCATGTGGTGGATGTTTTATAGCCTGTGCTGAGCTGTGAGGTCGGGTGGAGGCCCCAGCACATTCCAGCCCGCCTTGCCCGGCCCAGGCTGCCCTGGGACCTGGTGGGTAAGACTTTCAGAAGTTCCTGCCCACCATGCCCAGGGCTCATTGTGTGCAACTGAGCGCCCACGGGCACTTCAACCACTCATGAAGCATGCCCCCAGGGTTGTGGAAGGGAGGGCTGGGCAAACTCAGCACCCTGAAGATGTTGGAGGGAAGGAGTGGGTGGAGTTGGGCTCAGGCATCTGGGCCTGGTACCTGGTGGAGGGAGAGCTGCCTGGCGGCATGAGGGAGAGGGTGGGCCAGCTGCCAACTCCAGGGCTTGCCCAGACCTGGGGGATGCTGCCTGGGCCCCAGACCAGCAGTTGAGGGAGGCAGCTCCTCCTCTCCGCTGTGCCTGGCTCACTCACTGCCAAAGCAGAATTGGGGAGGCTGAGTGGAGAAAGAGGAGGCCACAGGGTCCCCAGCTTCTAGCAGTCTTCACAGAGGATGGGGAAATAGAGCAAAAGGTTGTGTGTGTGTGGGGGTGCCCTAGGGGCCATTTGGGGAGGCGAGAACACTGAGGGGCCTGGATTCTAATGCCTTAGACTGGCCCCTGCTGCCTGAGCAGAGATCTTCAGGGTCTTGTTGGTCACAGAAGGGTGGAGATGAGAGGATGGGTTCCATCTTGCTGTCTGTGACCTTGTTAGCATCAGTAGTAAGGAAAGAGAAGAGACAGCCTGGGCCATGGGGGGTCTTAGTTTTCCATGCTTCCCTGAAAAATCTTCTTCCAAGTGTGGAAGCAGCCCCAACTCTCTCCCAGCTGTTTTCCAAGGCTCTTAGAAAACCCTTAGCACCCCCAGAATCCCTCTACTTTCCTTAAGATCTTCCCAACTCCCCTCTCCCCCTTACCTTGCTCCCAGTGCTGCCATGCTAGCTCTCATGTCTTCTGGGACGTCTTCTGGGCTCCAGGATTGGCCAGCCCTGTGTGTTGCCTTGCCTTTGCTTCTAGATCTGGTGGTTCTTGAGAGAACAGCGTCTGGAGGGGTTGCATGAGCCAAACCCTTAGAGTTTGGACGAGTGGGAGTGGAAAGCTGCTACGGAGGCCCATCAGCAGAAGCGACCCCAGCGTGCTGGGCAGAAGACCTCACTCGGCCCCTCCAACTGAGCTCCTGTGGCTAGGAGGGGCCGGGTAAGCGGGAGAGCTGGGCTATGGTTTGGTGCCTCAGTCTGGCCATCCTCAGCCTGATCATCAGCCAGGGGGCTGACGGTGAGTGGCATCCCTGGGGTTCAAGGACTCCCAACGGGTAGCTGGTGTCCCCCAAGAGCTTCTTTGTTAACACGGGAGGGGAGGGGAGGACTGGGGCTGGTCCTGGAGAAGTTGGGGGATCCTGCTGTCCCCCAGAGTCCTGGGGAGCCTACAGAGGTACGGATGGAGCCTCTTGTCCCAGCCCTGACTCCAGCCCCCCGCTGTGCCCTGCTGCCAACCCACCTTGCAGGTCGAGGGAAGCCTGAGGTGGTCTCTGTGGTGGGCCGGGCTGGGGAGAGTGTGGTGCTGGGCTGCGACCTGCTGCCCCCGGCCGGCCGGCCGCCCCTGCACGTCATCGAGTGGCTGCGCTTTGGATTCCTGCTTCCCATCTTCATCCAGTTTGGCCTCTACTCCCCGCGCATCGACCCTGATTACGTGGGTAAGACTTCTGCTTAGGAGGGAGGTAGAGTGGGGCCGAGGCTGCATATCAACTGCTCTGTGCCTGCCCCACTCTCACCCCTACCTCCGCTGTCTTGACCCTGTTTAACAGGCCCAGTTCTGTCCCCAGGCAGTGTTAATTCGCTTCAGGATCCTTTCATTTACACATGCTCGTGTGCATGCGCTTGCACAAGGTGATGGCTGTGCTGTTTGGAGCTCCAGGTAGTCTGTTCCAGAGGGGATCATCCCTGACTTGAGTAGGCACCCTAATTCGCTAACCACTCTTTCCAGGTCTCATCTTGAAACCTCCCAGATGGAAGGCCCCTCTTCCACAGTCTCCCCTACTATCTGCTCACTCCGTGTCCTCTCCTGTCCACTGTCTTCAGTCCTCGCTCAGTCTTCTAAGGGTGGGCGGATGGGCCACAGGGTGAATGGGGCTGCGGCCTCTCTGCTGCTCAGTGGAGGCTCAGCCTGATTCTTACTGCAGAAGGGCAGGTGCACATTGGGGCTGGGTGGGTGGCCTCACTCCCTGAAAGTCAGCGCCTGAATGGCACAGGGCTGGGGTGCTGCCTCGGGGTGGGGTGGGCTCCTGTGCAGACTTGGCCCCCCTGCAGCCTTCTGCTGTGCCCCAGCTGGCTCCCTCGAGTGGCTCAGCCTCTTTCCAATCCCAGATGGAGCCTTAATCTGAGCGGTTTAGCTACACTGCTCAGAGGGCCTTGTGGGAGGTCCAAGGATGGGCCTGGGCTGCTGGGCCAGAGAGAGCCCTGTTGTCCCCTCCTCGGAGGGGAGGCCCAGGGAAGGCCACCTGGGTGTGGATGGTGGGCTCCCCGCCTTTTCCCTCTTTGGTTTGAATCCTGAGGGAAGCCCTGGGATTGGCTGAGCTCTTGCCACGGGGTGGGCTGAGCAGAGAGAGGAGGAGGCGCAGGCAGGTGCTTCGCAAGGGAAGAGTTTATTTTCGAGTGGGGGCAGTTATTGGCAAACAGCCTGGTGGGAGTGTGTGTGTGTGTGTGTGTGTCTACACAAGCCCTGTGGGAACGGTGAGAGCCGACCTCAATTAGTGCAGTGGAGAAAAACGGCTTGTGCCCACCAGCCCCCTCCCTCCCTGCCTCTGGCCGCACTGGCCTGGGAGGGGTTTGGGGCTACCCTGGGAGGGGCTGAGGCTGGGCAGATTGACAGCGCCCCCAGCCTTGGGGAGAAGGAGGGGGCAAGGCAAGCGGGAGGTGCAGGAGAGGTGGGAGAAGGGCTTTTCCTGGGGCCCCACCAGGGAGATGTGAAACTTTTCCTTTGCTCTAGCTTCTGTCTTGTCTTGAAGTGCCTCAGGTGGACAAGCCACTGGGCACTGGTGACTTCATGACCAGTGGGTTTTCCTTTGGTTCCTGTGTCGTTCTTTTAGCCACAAGGGCTGTAAGCAGCAACCTGTAGGGCTTTCTTACCACCTCTACTCTCTGTTCCCACCCCTGCTTGCCTGGAGCTCTTGGTCAGGTCTGAACTGGTCTAGGGGAGTCAGGACCCCCGCAGGGAGGCCCCTGAGCCCATTAACCCTTTGACTGCCTCACAGTGTGGAAGGGGCCTCTCAGCCTTTGTGTAGGGGACTCCGGACTGCAGTTGCTAAGCAACAGGAGGTGGAGGTTGCTAAGGACAATGCCGTTCTGTCATAAACTCTCTGGCCAGTGGAGGGGAGATGGGCTTGGGACTGTGCGTGAGACTGGTGGCCTAGAATGTGTGGGGAGCCACGGGAATGGGGACGGCTGTTGAGCATGGTGGGAAAGCTTCCAGTCTGAGGATTCTAGAAGCCATCCAGCAGAGGAGACTGGGTCGACAAACTAATGCGAAAGTAGCAAAAAGCAGCATAAAGCAAGCGAGAGCGAAAGGTTAGGATTCAAGCAGGGTGTCGAGTGCTCAGCTTGGTGTGAAACTGTCATCGGCACCCTGGTCCCAGGCTTCCCCAGCTCTCCTGGGAGAGCTCTCCAACCAAGTCTTTGCATCCCTGGGACAGGCCTTAAGTCTTTGGCTTTGGTGCTCCATTTTGGGGGGGCGTTATTAAGATGTCTCCTGCATTTTCTCAGTGGCCTGAGTTACTTGGTATAATCTGGTTATCTCAGTCTCCATCAAGAACTCCCACAGTCACTCTAGTGACTTCCCCTTATTCCCTTTTATCCTCCCAAATCCTCTCTTCTGCCTAATGCAAGTCTCCCAGAAGCCTTCCTTACTCCTCTGGCTGCATGGTGCAATGTCTGGGCATGGTTAGCACCACTGAATTTCTGAGAGTATAGAGGGTATACACCTGCTTGTCTACCTGAGTATGGGTTCCCTGACTCCTGAAAGCTTGAGATAGAGACAAGGCTCTGGTTTCCTACATGTACCCCGGCACTGGGAAGATCCAAAGTCCATTGGGAAAGGCAGACTTCTGGTGGGCGGAGGAATCAGGGGAACTTGGGAATGCTGCCCCTGGACACCTCCCTGCTCTTCTGCAACATCCAGATCCAGCAGCCCATGTCTCACAGAGCAGTTAGGGCACAGAGTATGCTCCACTGGATATCCTGATAAGCAGACATTTGAGACGGTTACCCATGGGCTCCCAGCATCTCTGGAGTGAGAATACACAGATGATGCTTGGTGCCTTGAACATCACTGGATCTTACCCGCAGAGCTGCATGGAGAGAGCACACTGCATGTGGGAACTGGCCTGGTTTTGTTACTTACCACCCATGGACAGAAACTTAACATTAATTCCTTCATCTGTAATGGAATTCTTGAGAAGATTAGTAACAATGTCTAATACTTACTATGTGGCCTATACTCAGTCTCTTTCCTTCCTTCTCTGTAGCGCTAGGTCAACATAATGAAGTGCTACTATTCTGTGGGACATAGAAGAGGTGACAGTCATACAGTTATGGGCATAGAAGAGATCCTCAGGGCTAAGTGGGCAGGCAGCTTGGGGTTCCTGAGGAGTCCTACGGGGAAGGGGGGGGTTGGTAGAGGGTATGGTTATGTTAAATATTTACCTGCTGGGCCTAGTCTTATCTCAGGGAGGGAAGTTAAACATCCAGCCCTGTAAGCAGGTCCACCCATACCAGAGAATCCACACCCCTGGAACACATTCTTAGGGGGGCAAAAAAAAAAAAAAAGACCCTTGCCTAAGATCACCAAGTCAGCCTCAGCTTGGTCATTCTCTTCACTCAGCTCTCTTTCGGCAAAGTCACTCAGGAGGTAGAACAGATTGGAGGAGTGAATGTACCAGCAGCTCCAGGGAGGGCTGAGGTGGGTGCAGGGCTAAAGGACTTTTCCTACCCCACAGGCTGTAGCAAGTGTCATCTGTCCATCTCAGAGGCCAAGGTCAGGGTGGGCAATAGGGGAGAAGGTTGTGGGCAGGAAGACTTGCTAGTTATCTGTCGGAGTAGCCCAGGTGAGAGATCCTACAGGTGTCAAGGTGAATACATAAGAAATGAACATATTTAGGAGGTGGGATTGAGCAAGTATGTAGCTGTGGGATAATAGAGGAATCCAGGTGATAGCAAGTTTCTGGTCGGCTGACTCGGGGCGGGTGGTGCTGTCCACTGATGCAGGGAGAGGTTACTAGATAAGGCACAAGGCCAGACTTGGGTGCAGCCCTCTGATCTCAAACCTTGGGCCCATTCATTTGTTCAATAGCCTCTATCCGAGCACTCACGGATGCCAGGCACCGTGCTGCCTTCCTTCCCTACCCTCTCTCTCCCCTCCATGCCTCCCCAGGGTTTTTCTGTTCTCTCACTGTTCTAGACGAGGAAACTGAGTTAGATAGCTCACCCAGCGGGGTACACAGAAGATCTGGGCTCGTGCCTAGGTCCATCTGGCTCCCAAGGGGCGCCTTTCTCACCAGGCTGCACTGCCAGGGGCCTGAGAAGCTGTCTGGGATGTGGGCTCCCATCAGAGGAGGGTGCTGAGGGTGCCCGCAGCCTGAGCCTGATGGCATGGTGTGGGTGCTGAGGGTGGAGAGGAGCTGTCTGCCTGGGCTGTGGTTGTGTGGCTTTGTGGAGCTGTTCAGTCAGCCGGGACTGGAGTGCCCTGGGGCGCGGAGGGGCTGGGCGGAGAGGCTGCTGACTTTGCTGCCTGGCTGGGCTGGACTCTGGCCACCCTAAGGCGCTTAGGCTGCTGATAATAGCCCTAGGGGATTAGGGGCTTTGGCAGGCGGGGTCTGGGGCCCTGCTAGGGCCCCAAACACTGCTGAGGCTTCCGGACTCGAGGGAGTCCCTGTGTTGCTTTCCCAAAAACAGCGCCCTTTGTAGGTGGACTAAGATTCCCGGTGGGGGGGGAGGGGAGTGCTTGGCCCTCCCCTCCCCAGAACAGTCCAGGAAGCATTGGTCGGAGCAGTTCATCCACCTGCTGCCTCCTGGGTGTCTGTCTATTCAAAGTCAGACTTGACATGGTCAGAAGAGCTGAACGCAGGGCGCTGCCCTCAGTGATCCCAACCCCATCTGTGCCTCTGCAGACCCTGCTCTCAGCATACCTGGGCAGACTGAGACTGCTCTTGACCATTGTGCCCAGGGGCTTGGGGCTCCCACGGGGTCCCTTCAGCACCTTTGATTCGGGGCCCCTTCCTCAGGACGAGTCCGGCTGCAAAGGGGGGCGTCACTGCAGATCGAGGGGCTGCGGGTGGAAGACCAGGGCTGGTACGAGTGCCGCGTGCTCTTCCTGGACCAGCACAGCCCCGAAGAGGACTTTGCCAACGGCTCCTGGGTGCACTTGACAGTCAACTGTATGAAGCTGGGGAGCAAGGGAGGGGAGGGCCACGGTGGGGACCCCTGGCTGGAGGGAGAAAGGGGAAGAGGGAGTTCTCTTTCCATCCCACAAGCAGTTCCAGGACCCCCTCCCTTCCGGACACCCCCTGGTTGCTCAGTGGTTGTGTTTTCCCCTCCCCCCTCTCCCACCCTTTTTCAGTTCTTCAAATCTGAATCAAAGCAGCCTTCTAGGTCTCTGTCGGGAACTTCCTCCTCCTCTCCCCTTCTGCCTCCCTGACCCGGGAGATAGGTTGGTGGGTGGGTGGGGAGCCCCTTGGTCTGTGTGTGGAATACAACACTTTGTGTTTTTAAAACACCTTGTCACATTAATTCTGTCTCACCCTAAGGAGGGAGGGCACAGTCACTCTTCCTGTTCCACAGGTGGGAGGGAGCGGGGCTCCCAGGGGCTCGGTTGTGCCCCTCATTAGCAGCATCAGAGTCCTGGCTTCCTGACTCCCAGAACAGTGCAGCCTGTGATCACTGGCCCAAGCCAGCGCGTGGGAATGGGCCGCTGCCTGCCTTATGTGGCCCAGAGCTAGACGGTGACGGCTGCAGCCCTGAGCGGTCCCTGGCCCTTGCACAATGCTCTTCCAGCTGCGAACCCCTCTGGCAACCCCTGATGCCTCTCTCCCCCCGCAGCACCCCCTCAATTCCAGGAGACGCCTCCCCTGGTGCTGGAAGTACAGGAACTGGAGCCTGTCACCCTGCGCTGTGTGGCCCGCGGCAGCCCCCAGCCTCACGTGACTTGGAAACTCCGAGGACAGGACCTTGGCCAGGGCCAGGGTCAAGTGCAAGTGAGTCTTGGGGCAGAGTGGGCCAGCTAGCGTGTGAAGGGAGGATGGGGACCTGGGAGTAGAGCTGGAGGACTGAGTGGGTCGGGCCTGGGAAGAGGTGGGACAGAGGAGGGGCTTTGCATTAGCTGCCCAGAGCCTGGGGTGCTGCCTCCCTCTGCTGGCCAGCCTTGGAAGTACAGGGTCTGAGGCTGTGACTAGAGGGACCTGCCTTACCCAACTCCTTCCCCAGGTGCAGAACGGGACGCTGTGGATCCGGCGGGTGCAGCGTGGCAGCTCTGGGGTCTATACCTGCCAGGCCTCCAGCACCGAGGGCAGCGCCACCCATGCCACCCAACTGCTGGTGCTAGGTTCTCTGTGGGGAGGGCTGGAACCAGGGCTTCCTGTGTGGGAGGATTGGGACCTGTGGCTCAGGAGGCACACAGCAGGGTGGGAAGACTTGTGCCATGGGAGGTGAGGGGGCTGTGGCATAAGCTGTTGCCTGAAACCAGCATCTTCACTTAGTTTTTTTTTTTAAGATTATTTATTTATTTGAAAGGCAATGTGACAGAAAAGGAGAGGGGCGAGAGGAAAACAGATATCAAAGGGGAGAGAGAGAGAGTCTTCTCTCTGCTGGTTCACTCCCCAAATGGCCACAACAGCTGGGGCTGAGCCAGGCTGAAGTCAGGAGCCAGAAGCCTCTTCCATGTTTCCCATGTGGGTGTGGGGGTCCACGCACATGGGCCATCTTGTGCTGCTTTCCCAGGTGCATTAGCAGGGAGCTGGATTGGAAGCAGAGAAAACAGAACTTGAACTAACACCCTGATATGGGATGCCACTGTTGCAAGCTGTGGCTTAACCTGCACCACAATGCCAGCCCTGGCGCATCTTAAAAGAAAGAATCAATAGTCAAATAACCACTTAGTACTCAACAATGTTACAGTGAACAGGGGGCATGCATGGACACCACGTGACACCACGGAGCCCTATTCTCATCTCTATCAACGACTGTTACTGGAATTCAGTTGGGCTCAGCTGAGCACAGCTAACCTGGCTGAGACCTTCCCTTTAGAAGGAATGCGTTGGCCTCACTGTATCCCTGGGTTCCATATCCATGCATTCCAGCAGCCATGGATTGAAAATATTTGGGGGGGCCAGCACTGTGGCTCAGCGGGTTAACGCCCTGGCCTAAAGCACCGGCATCCCATATGGCACTGGTTCTAGTCCCGGCTGCTCCACTTCTGATACAGCTCTCTGCAATGGCCTGGGAAAGCAGTAGAAGATGGCTCAAGTGCTTGGGTCCCTGCACCCATGTAGGAGATCCAGAAGAGGCTCCTGGCTCTTGGCTTCAGATCGGCATAGCTCCGGCCATTGCGGCTAATTGGGAAGTGAACCAGTGGATGGAAGACCTCTCTCCTTCCTCTCTCTCTCTCTCTCTCTCTCTCTCTCTCTCTCCTCTCTCCTCTCTTCTCTCTGTGTAACCCTGACTTTCAAATAAATAAATAAATCTTAAAAAAAATAGAAAATATTTGAGGGGGAAAAGCCCACACTGATACTGAACATGTACAGGCCTTTTTTTCTTGTCATTATTTCCTAGACAGTATAACAACTGTTTACATGGTATGTATGGAGTCTTGGGTATTGTAAATAAGCAAGAGATGATTTAAAGCATCCGGGCGGCTGGTGTAGGTTCTATGCACATACAGTTGAGCACCCACAAATCGTTGTAGCCATGGGTGGGGGTGTCCAGGAACCAATTCCCAAGGGCACCAAGGGATGACTGTGTGAGGCCTGCACTCTACCTTCACTGCGGCCTGTCATCTATCTATACAGCCACGTGTTGCTCTCCATGGTGCTATAAGGAGGGCAGTACCCAGTCATTAAAGGCACATTAAAGGCATTAAAGGCACTGCTCCTGGTGTCAGGAGCAGTGGCACTGCAGCAGTCACAGGCATTTTGCAGGAGGTATGTGGCTTGGCCAGGCCCTCGGGAAAGACATTCCAGACTGAGAGGTTTAGAGAGCAAAAGGCGTGAGCATGGCAGGAGGACAGCCAGCTGCCCTCCGAGAGGACTCCCGAGGCACAAGTGGACAGGTGGTTGTCCAGGCAGGGGGACTGGGTCACAGGGCTCCAGAAGGCTGAGTAAAACAAAGTGTGAGCTTAATGTGGTAGGAGCCAGGGGCTGGCTGCAGGTTCTCGAGCAGACTTCTGTGGCCAAAGGGGACAGTTCTGGCATAAGGGAGCCTGGAGTTGGGTTGCTGCAGCACCTGGGGGCAGCTGGGTGGGGGTGGGAGGCACTGAAGTGATTTAGGGTGTGACAGGCAGGACAGGGGCTGATAGGCAGGGGATTTCATCCCGTGGGTGGGAGAACTTGGGAAGGGGAATGAGTGTGGGGAGAGAAGGGATTTGTTCCATGGAAAGGAAGTTTCCCCCAGGCCCTGCGAGAGCCAGCCCTATGTTCCAGATGTGGAAGTGGCTTGAGGTTCTGGGGAGCCCTCCGGCTGAAGCCACTTCCCTCCTCTCGTGCTCCCCACAGGAGCCCCCATCATCGTGGTGCCCCCCAGGAACAGCACGGTCAACGCCTCCCAGGATGTGTCCCTGGCCTGTCAGGCTGAGGCGTACCCTGCTAACCTTACCTACAGCTGGTTCCAGGACGGCACCAATGTCTTCCATATTAGGTATGGCTGCCCACAAGAGGAGCAGGGGAGGCAAGAACTTGGTGCACAGTCTTGGGGAGCCCCTTGGCTGGCCCAGCCTGGCCTCCTCCTCACACATGCCATGTTACAGCCGCATGCAGTCCCGAGTGCGGATACTGGTGGATGGGAGCCTGCGGCTACAGTCGGCCCAGCCTGATGACGCTGGCCGCTACACCTGTGTGCCCAGCAACGGCCTCCTACACCCGCCTTCTGCCTCCGCCTACCTCACTGTGCTCTGTAAGCCTGATCACGGCCCCTTCCCTGCCTGCCGCCCTCCCCTGGGCCTGTCCCCTCATTTGCAACTGTTTTCTCCAGACCCAGCCCAGGTGACAGCAATGCCTCCTGAGACACCCCTACCCGTGGGCATGCCAGGGGTGATCCGGTGTCCGGTTCGTGCCAATCCCCCACTGCTCTTTGTCAGCTGGACCAAGGATGGGCAGGCCTTGCAGCTGGACAAGGTATAGACTTGGGGTAGGGAGTAGAGAGATCTTAGCTTAATGTTATGCTGGTCAGAAGGACAGCTGGGGTGGAGTTGGCTCCATTTAATTCAGTTCACTGACATGGGAACATACACTTCTCACAAGATATTGTGCTGGGGCCAACAGGCATCCATCCTTAGGGTCAGAGGGAGGGAAAGCAATGTAGACACTTTGCTAGGCGACCACAGATGGACAAGTGCCCACCTCTTCGGCCTGGCTGAGGATAGATCAGTGACAAGTTCTGGGACTTCTAGAGTAGACCTGGAAGGCTGGATGTCAGTCCATGCAGAAAGCGGGCCCAGAGGCAGGACACAGTGTAGTACATGTCTGGACAAAGGAATCGTGCATTTGGTGGGAGCCACAGTGCTTGCAGGGACATGAATGGTGCAGAGAAGGCTGGAAAGACAGGCTGGGGCCAAATGGAAGAACTGCCGACGCTGGGCTAATATCACCTCATTCCAAGGTGATTGGGATCTTTTGCTTGTCTGCAGAAACTCTAAATTCCTTGAGGCCTGGCATTGCATCTCTTAATTGTAGTGTCCTCTGGGCTTCCACGGTTGTAGTACTCAATACATTTTTGTTGGATGTTTAGGAAAAAAAAAGTCTAAAGACAGCTGGAGCCAGTGAAGCCTCTTTCAGCAATGGTGGGCCAGCACCAGAGACATGATTAGAGGCTGAGTTTGGGGTTGGTTCTAGAGCTGTTGAAATGGCCCAGAAGAGAGGGCAGGAAGTCTGGGTTAGCGAGGAGGCCATGAAGGTGGATAGACTCTCGTGCCCAGACCAAAGGGCTTTCCGGGATGTCTTGCTTGGGAAGGGAGAGTGAAGGAGTGGGAGGGGTTCCTCTAGCAAGGCGGGCAGAGATTTTCATATAGGAAAGGAGCTGGTTTAGGATAAAAATGGAGGATTTCGTCATGGAGCACTGGCTGGACAGTCAGGTGAGGCCCCAGCAGGCAGGGAGGCCCCTCCCCCCAATGTGTGCCATTCACACTGTCATTTTCTGAGTGACACCCCTGGAGTTGTGCAGTCACGGCCTCACCCGTGGGAAGTGGCCTCTCTGGAGGAATGGGATGCCGCGGGCGGGCGCACCTGGACTAGAGGTGTGGGTTTCCAGCACCACCTCCTTCTCTTGTTTGGCCTGTCTCTGTCCCTGTCCCTGTCCTGCCTTGCTGAGTTCCTGTCTCCATTGCTCTTCTCCTCCGCTCTCCAGTTCCCAGGCTGGTCCCAGGGCACAGAAGGCTCGCTGCTCATTGCCCTGGGAAATGAGGATGCCCTGGGAGAGTACTCCTGCACCCCCTACAACAGTCTGGGTACTGCCGGGCCCTCCCCCGTGACCCGCGTGCTGCTCAAGGTGAGGCCCTGGGGTGGAAGAGGTGTGTTAAGTCTGGGCTGACGTGTGGGGGTAGTGTTGGGGGGAACAGGGCACATCTAGAGAGGGGCTTCCTTCCAAGTCTCTGTTAACCATAGAGGCCACAGCAGTTGGCAGATGCCATTCCAGTGGATTCTGCAAGAATGGTGTAGGGAGGTGAGCCATCAATCACAACGATCCATGGAGTGGGCTGGCCTGTCCACCCCAGCTTGCACTAACCAGGGCTCTGCTGCTTCCCTTGGGAACTCTGAGGAAGGGAGCAAAGGGGTGGGAGGAGGGGTGTTGTGCAGAGGGGTGTGCGTCTCCTGAGAGTCCTGCCCTGGCCCATCGATGCTTTATCTGCCCCAGTATTTCCCTCCAGCCTATGTGCTGGGCGACAGAGACACAGAGCAGAGAGAAGTTGTGAGGCGGAGAAAGTGAGGTTGGGACCAGGGATAGGATGTGACAGACGGAGCCCAGAGAGGGGGCGGCCTTTGAGAGGGATGGGAAACAGGACCCTCCCAATGCTACATCTGGCCCACAGGCTCCCCCAGCCTTTGTAGAACGGCCCAAGGAAGAATATTTCCAAGAAGTAGGGCGGGAGCTACTCATTCCCTGCTCCGCCCAGGGAGACCCCCCTCCTACAGTCTCCTGGGCCAAGGTAAGGCTTCTGACCCTGCTCAGCTTCCATCTGTGCCCGCTGCACCCCTGCCTCTTCATACCCCAGGGCATTTGTGGGAAGGAGGAGGGTGGGGGGAGGAGAGGACTGCAGGGGCAGGGCGGGGAGGAAAGCACGGTTGCCCGGAGAGATGCGTGGCACCCTTGGTGAGGGGTGGCCGCGTGTGTCCTCAGGCCTGACCAGTGCTTCTGTAGGTGGGCCGGGGGCTGCGGGGCCAGGCCCAGGTGGACAGCAACAGCAGCCTCGTCCTGCGACCACTGACCAAGGAGGCCCACGGGCGCTGGGAATGCAGTGCCAGCAATGCGGTGGCCCGAGTGGCCACCTCCACAAACATCTACGTGCTGGGTTAGTGCCTGGTGTGGCCCAGGGCTTGGGGGAGACCTGTGGGACAGGACACAGGTCCTGATGATGGGTGGGGGCCAGGGTTATGTGAGCAGCATCCCTCCTTCCACTCCCCCTACTCAGGCACCAGCCCCCATGTGGTCACCAATGTGTCCGTGGTGCCTTTGCCCAAGGGTGCCAACGTCTCCTGGGAGCCTGGCTTTGACGGTGGCTATCTGCAGAGATTCAGTGTCTGGTACACCCCACTGTGAGTGGCATGCCCTGCCATCCCCCAGGCCAGCCTCACCTCTCTACCCTGAATCCCCCTGGCCCTCTGTCCTTCCTTCCTCCCCTCTATCTCTGCCTTGTTCAGATGTTCAGAGCCCAGGTCCTGAAACCTTTGATGGCTGAGTGGATGGGGGAGGCCAGCTCCGTGGACCTCACGCCTTCTCAGTCTTCCCAGTTCATGACGTGTTCCCCCCATTTCTCCATGCCCCCCAGGGCCAAGCGTCCTGACCGAGCCCACCACGATTGGCTCTCCCTGGCAGTGCCTGTGGGCGCTGCTCACCTCCTGGTGCCAGGGCTGCAGCCCCACACCCAGTACCAGTTCAGCGTCCTGGCTCAGAACAAGCTGGGAAGTGGGCCCTTCAGCGAGATCGTCTTGTCTGCCCCTGAAGGTGAGCACGCCCTCTCGTCCCAGAGCTTCTAAGACAAGGTAGGGAAAGCCAGGATATGGGAAGCCCCCGTGGGTTAGGGCACAGGTGTGTGGAAGGGCTGGGGTGGGGGGAGCAGGATGAGGGGCACTGGGCATCCCTGGTCTCACATGCCTCTCTGTCTCACTCAGGGCTTCCTACTACACCACCTGCCCCCCAGCCGCCCCCAACAGAGATGCCGCCTCCCTTGTCCCCTCCCCGAGGTCTGGTGGCAGTGAGGACACCCAGGGGTGTCCTCCTGCATTGGGATCCCCCAGAACTGGTCCCTCAGAGACTGGATGGCTATGTCCTAGAGGGACGGCAAGGCTCCCAGGGCTGGGAGGTGCTGGACCGGGCTGTGGCGGGCACAGACGTACAGCTGCTGGTGCCAGGCCTCATCAAGGTATGTGCAGGAGGCTCGGTTCCGGCTCCCCAAACCCTACCTTCTCACCCTGAGACTCCCTCTCGCATCTTACCTCACTCTCACCTCCCAACTGCAACGACTGGGGCCCGGGTGGGCGGTACCAGGCACTGACCCCATTCCTGGAAACCCACCTCCCACCCCCAGGATGTTCTCTACGAGTTCCGCCTCGTGGCCTTTGCGGGGAGCTATGTCAGCGATCCCAGCAACTCCGCCAACGTCTCCACCACCGGTGAGAACCTGGCGGGAGGGACCGGCGCGGGGCTGCAAGGGTCCGGAACCGGCCAAGCGCTCTGACCCTCCAATGTTCCGGCCCTGCCAGGCCTGGAGGTCTACCCATCGCGCACTCAGCTGCCGGGCCTCCTGCCCCAGCCGGTGCTGGCCGGCGTGGTGGGCGGGGTCTGCTTCCTGGGCGTGGCCGTCCTCGTGAGCATCCTGGCCGCCTGCCTCATGAACCGGCGCAGGGCCGCCCGCCGCCGCCGCAAGCGGCTGCGCCAAGGTAAGGCGGCGCCGCTGTGGGCCCTGTCCTGAGCTCCTGTCCCCCAGAGGTTCAACTCCGAGCCTGTGCGGTCCGCGTGCGCTCATACAGTCCTGCATCTGGGCTTGGCGACCCGGTACCCCAGCCACGTGGGGTTTGCACGCCTGGTATGCGGCAGGGGGTCTGCACCGCGGGCCTGGTGGTTCTGCCTGTGTCACCTCGTGTGTACATGCCCTTGCAGATCCACCCCTCCTCTTCTCTGCACCAGGGAAGTCAGCTCCGCGGTAAGTTGCCCCATTCCTGTGGCTTGCTTCGGCCCTCACAGTGGCTGTCCCGGGATCCTCTGCCGCTTTTTGGGCACCTTTAGAAGAGGAGGGGGGGCCGAATGGAAGGCAGTGCAGGGGGCCCAGCTCAGGCCGTCCCGTGTTGCCTGTGCCCTCACCTCTCCCCGTGCCCTGTGTTGGTGCTGTCCACACCTGCTCTCCCTAGCCCTGTCCTTTTGTGCTCCAGACCTCTCGAGGCCTGACCCTGGCTCCTGAGAGGGGGACGGGCGCCCTCCTACAGACCCGGATCTCCTGTCCTCCCTAGCTCTGCTCCCGGCTCTGGCAGCCCCGACAGCGTGGCGAAGCTGAAGCTCCAGGGATCCCCAGTCCCCAGCCTGCGCCAGAGTCTACTCTGGGGAGAGCCCGCCCGCCCCGCCACCCCCCACCCAGACCCGCCACCTAGCCGGGGACCCTTGCCTCTGGAGCCCATTAGCCGGGGCCCAGATGGGCGCTTTGTGATGGGACCCACCGTGGTGCCCCCACAAGAAAAGCCGGGCGCAGAGCGGGCAGAACCTCGGACGCCAGCCCGGCGGCTGGTCAGGTCCTTTGACTGTAGCAGCAGCAGCCCCAGTGGGGCACCCCAGCCCCTCTGCATTGCAGACATCAGCCCCGTGGGACCCCCTCCGGCAGCCCCGCCCAGTCCCCTGCCGGGTCCCGGACCCCTGCTCCAGTACCTGAGCCTGCCCTTCTTCCGAGAGATGAATGTGGATGGAGACTGGCCCCCCCTTGAGGAGCCCCGCCCCGCTCCGCCTCCAGATTACATGGATACCCGGCCCTGCCCCGTGTCATCTTTCCTTCGCCCCCCAGACTCCCCCTCCAGAACAGGTCTTCCTGGGGCTATAGTGGGGGCTGGGGCCGCCTCCGAACCCCCCTACACAGCCCTGGCTGACTGGACTCTCAGGGAGCGGTTGCTGCCAGGCCTTCTCCCCGCTGCCCCTCGGGGCAGCCTCACCAGCCAGAGCAGCGGGCGAGGCAGTGCCTCCTTCCTGCGGCCCCCATCCACAGCGCCCTCTGCTGGAGGCAGCTACCTCAGTCCTGCTCCAGGGGACACCAGCAGCTGGGCCAGCGGTCCTGAGAGGTGGACCCGAAGGGAGCATGTGATGACAGTCAGCAAGAGGTAAGGACGGTCCCTGGCCACCCCTGCCCTTACTGCAGCCCTGCCCCATGGTACCAGACATCCTCAATACCCTGTGCCTCTGGCTCCAGTCCCACTCCGGACTTTTGCTGAGGTCCAGGGATTTTCACAGGGGAGCCCTTGGCCCAACCCGAGTGTGATGATCCCCTCTCTTCCTTCGCCCGCACTGTTAACAGGAGGAACACATCTGTGGATGAAAACTACGAATGGGACTCAGAATTCCCTGGGGACATGGAATTGCTGGAGACCTTGCACCTGGGCCTGGCACGGAGACCTGAAGTGGAGCCCGAGCTAGGTGTGTGAGCCCTTTGGAAAGGCAGGCACTCCTGGCTGCGTGTCCCCCTGCAGGACCCGGCCATCCCATCTGTGCCTGTGCCCCAGTTCCTCTGCTCCGGACTGTCTTGTTCCTTGGCTCACGCAGGCTGGAAGGTCCCAGGGAGCTTCATGGCTGAGCACCCTGGGGGATCTTGAGGCTCCTTCCCTCACTGTCCTGCCTTCTTCTTGCAGGCATAAAAAGTCCAGAGGAGGGCTGCCTGCTGGATGCAGCCCGTGCGTCTGGCCCCGAGGCCCGCTGTGCTGCCCTCCGGGAGGAATTCTTGGCTTTCCGCCGCCGCCGAGACGCCTCCAGGGCCCGGCTGCCAGTCTGCCGGCAGCCAGCCCCCCACCCTGAACAGGCCACTCTGCTGTGAACACCCCTAACACGAGCCTGGACAAAGGCTTGTGGACCCCCAGTAAGACTTCGCTCCCTCCTGCCCCATGGTGCCCAACAGAACCTCACTGGGCTAGGGTGAGCTTGGTGTGAGATGTACACCCTTCCGTGCTGGTGCCCTGGGCGACTGTGGGGATTGGCACAGGGATCCTAGATCTGCCCCTTGTGTGTGTGTGTGCGTGCGCACACACGTGTGTGTGGTGCCGGTGGTGTGGGTGAAGTTTTTTACAGGTAAATAAAGAAAGTGAAAAAAGTTTCTGTGTGTAACCTGGTTTTGAATCTGAGGGAGAGGTGGGAAAATCCTTACAGAGGAGGAGAATCGTCCTGAACAAGTAGGGGTGCGTGCAGCGGCATTCCAGAAGCATTTACTGGGGCAGGCACCTGGTAGAGTAGCTAAGGTGCCACAGGGGACTCCCCCATCCTTTATCAAGCCTGGGTTCAAATCCTGGCGCTGCTTCCTGCTAATGTGCACAGTGGGAGGCAGTGCTAATGGCTCAGGTACTTGGGTCCCTGCCACCCACTGGGAGATCAGGGTTGCGTTTCAAGCTCCTGGTTACAGTCTGGCCCAGCCCTGGCTGATGCGGGCATTTGGGGAGTGAACAAGCAGTTAGAAATTCTCTCTGTCTCCCTGCCTTTCAAATAAAGTGACAATAAATACATGAATATTTTTCAAAAGCATTTATTGAGTGCCTAGTGAGGCCAGTTAATAAACACCAGCCACTAAAACAAAGTTTAGCAAAAAGACAAAGTTCACTAAGACTTGCCTTAGCCCTTAGGGAGTTCTTGTCAGGCCAACAATAAAGAAATAGTTACTGTGTGATACGATTAGTTCTGTGATAAAGCTGTGTATTGGTTATTATCATAGCACAAAGGAAGGAGTTCAGCTCAAGTAAACATGCAGTGAATCGTGTGCTAAGGCACGTGCTACAAAGGAGGCTCCTCAACGGGAGGCGGTGGTGATAATAACAGCATTCACCATGTGCCAGCCACCACTCTCAGCTCTTCCCCTGTGCAGGTGCACTCTCCCCAGCCGAGTTATGTGGTCCTATTAGCTGTTTTACAGGCTAGGGAACTGAAACCTAGCGTGCTTTGGGAATCTGCCCAAAAGTCACACAGCAGCTCAGGTTGAACGGGAGAAGCCAGTCAGGAAAGGAAAACATCCCAGGCACAGGGTGGGTGGGATACAGGACTAGGTGGGACTTGGGGAATGACAGAATGGGAAGGCTGGAGGGGACTGGTTGTTCACGTCCTTGAATATCACATACAGCTGTGGAGGCTCCTATATGCCAGCTCCACTAATAGGCATAAATGGGGACTCCACCCTGGGGACTGCTGAGGGGGTATCACCCTAAACTCTGCTGCCCTCCCCCCACCTGCCACCCTTCTCCTGCTCTGAGCCCCCCTTGCTGATCCTCCTAGGACTTAAGATTGACTTCAGGTCACACAGGGGATGGCAGGGGAACAGCAGTCAGCTGTGAACCCTGGATACCAAGACCAACCACACCCTTTCCCCCCGGGGGCAAGGAGTGACCTCACTGTTAGTACCTGTCCTAGCTTGAAGGAGGTGGAGGGCAAGACCACGTGGGGATGCTGTCCTGGCCTGCAAGCCCCAATCCTGTCACACCCTAGTGGGGGCTGGGGGGAGACTGCCTTCCTGTGCCTCCATTTACCTTGCTAACCTAGACACTCCCACAGTCTTGAGCTAACCTTGTAGGCAGAAAATTTCTTACTGGGGCACAAGTCTATGGATGGAGACCACTGCAGCTGCCGTTGTAGGCTGACTCCTCACATCCTTTAGCTTTCATTCTTACCCACCCTGCCCCTCTTAAGTTTATAGGCGCGGCGCCTTTAAACTTTCTCGGCCCTTGCCCCGCCCCTGGTCCGCCCCGTCTGAGGCGGGACCCTCCAGAAAACCCCTGGCCCCTGCTGGGCGCTATGCTCGTTGCTGCTGCCCCTGCCTGGAGTGCGCAACTGTCCAGCCCGCTTGAACGGTGAGCAGTAGCGTGGGTCCGGGCGGGAGACTGGGGGCAGGGGGACGTGCGTGGTCTTCAGAAAGCACGAAGCCAGAGCCTGAGACTTGCTCAGGGAGCTTGGGGGTCAAAGGGCTGGTTCCTGCAGGGACCCGATGACTGCTCCGCCCCAGCCCATGCTGTCAGCTCCTGTCCCCCAAAGCTGAACTTTGTCGGACAGTGGGGTTCCACGAGGTTTGCGGGTGCATAGACGGACCGCCCGTCTGGAGCAGAGGCTCCAGAGCCGGTCCCCTTGGGGCCAAGGAAAGGAGGGCGTCGGACGTTGGTCCAGGGTCCCCCTGCGCGCCTTGGGCAGGCTCCGCGCTCTCGGGGTTCTTGTGCGACCCTCCACTTCCTGGTCCCTGGAGCACGTGTGGGCACTGCCTGCGCTCTGAGTCTCCGAGGCCGCCTTTCCAGCTCGCTCTGATGGACCCGAGGTCACGGGCGGAGGCTAGGAGGTCTCCGTGCGCGGCGCCCACGGCGGCCTCGCCGTCTCCAAGGCAGCGGTGGTCGCCCGGAGAGCCCCCTACCTCAGAAGTCTGAGGCTGCTGCCCGACCGCTCGCCAGGGAGCCTCTGTCTTCGAGGTGGGAGGGCGGCTGCTCTCCAAGAACCCTTATCCCTGCTCGGGCCCCGCTGTCCCCACGCGTGCCCCCTGCTGCTGGGAAAGCCCGTGGTGGCCGCGGGCGGGCAGGCTGCCCAAACCACTGCGTCACCCCAGCGGCGGGGCCGGCGGGCGGGGGTGACTCATCCGCTGTAACGGCCCAGGGCGTGGCGGTGGGGGTGGGGGGCGGAGGAGCGGCCTTGGGGCCGGACCTGCGGGCCGGAAGTGGACTGCAGCCTCCCCCCGCCCTGCAGGCTTCCTGGAGCCTCCTGGAGCCTGTATGGGGAGGCTCTGGGGGCGCCTGGTATCCGCGGTGCGGGAGGAAACCGGTGCAGGAGGAAACCGGGTGGGACTGGGGATGGAATGTGGAGGTCCGGTGTGGGAGGAGACCTGTGGCCTGGACGGGCTCCCCAGCAGTTCTCTTTGACTCCAGAGCACCAGACGGGGCCAACCCCGCATCTCCAACCCCTCCCAGTTTCTCCCTCCAGTTGCACTGGCAGACCTGAGACAGTAGAGCTGGCCAAGACGGGGCGGGACCCGCAGGGCCCTACCGCTCCTGAGCGACTAGTCTTTGTCCAGCTGCAGCACCAGCCCCGCCCCACCTCCAGCCCTCAGCCTCATCCCTGCCTCTGCCCCCCCAGGCATTGGTCTCTAATCCTTTCCTCACTCAATTCCGTCACCCTCCAGGATTTCCAGGTATGAGCGCTTCAGTTTAGAACTCACCTTCCCCGCCCAGGGCGTTCCTTCTCCTGAATTACTTACTTGAGTCTGCTTCTCTACACCCAAACTAACTTCCCACCTCCTCCAGTCGCTCTGCAAATCCACTGTAGCTGCCGCCTACAGAAATCCCATGCACCTGGCTCTCCCTGAGGACAGCCCCTGGGCTCCAAGCCTCCCCTAACCAGAACTGTGTGCAGTGGGCGGTTCTGCCCGGTGCCCCCACCCTGTCTCTGTTCTTGTGTTTGGTACACAGAAGCCATGGCAACGGGCCCGCACCTCAGCCCCTCCTGCTGCACAAGCCTGTGGCTTCCTGTTTGTGTAGCCTCAGCTTTTTTTTCTGCTCCGCACTCTTGGTGACCAGCTCCCCTGGGGAGCTGCCCTGAGGTGGGCCCTTGGTGGGCTCCTAACCCAACGTCTTGCCTGCGTGCTGGCTTCTGCCTGCTCCCGGTGGCAACTCACTTTGTGGGCTAGTGCCCTCATCATGCCCTTTCAAGATAGCTCCAACCCCAAGTCTTAGCTGGGGAGTTCCCAGGTGTTCCGTCTGCGCAGTGAATGGAGAGTCCCCTTGTTTTCCCAGTTAAAGCCCCACCCTGGGTCAGCACTGACCCCTGGATGGGGCAGATGGGGTGAGGTAAGCTTCCAGCCCAGGGTCTGGGTGGGGCCGAGGGCTGCCTTGCCTTTCTCTACTATTGTAGCCCTGTGAGCAGGGCTTGTTCCCACAGCTGTAGTCCAGCAGTCAGCTGTGCAGTTGAGGTCACTGCCTGTCAACCCCCCCACCAACCTTGTTCAGCTGTTGTCTTCCTTGGGCTCCATCTGTAGTGCTGGGCATCTCCCACACCTGTCTTCCAACTGGGTAGGTCTGGCCTCAGCCCACAGGACTTTCAGTTCTCTCTTCTTTGAGGGGAGAGGGCAGGGTGTGTCCCCTGGGGATGGGAGGGTGGCTTGGGGGTGGGGGTGGGGGTGTGGAGCTCTCCAGATCCAGCAGCCTCAGCCCATCAGCTGCCGCCTGCACGTGGGGGTGGGACAGAGGAACAGCTGCTGGCCAGGCTGGGCCCAGCTGGGCCTGCCCCTTCCAAGAACTTCGCCCTGTGGCTCTGGCACCTCAGGGCTCCAGGGCAGTGGCCCCAGAGTGGAACAGATATGCTGCAGCTGGAGGCCAGGACCTTGCCAGCTGTGCCCACGCCTCTTGAGGGAGGGGCACTCAGCAGCTTCCCTCAGCCCAGAGGTGGGTCTGGCAGGTGAAGTCTGTCCTGCTGGGGCAGTTCGGGTCAGGGGACAGTGGAAGAGTCTGGCTTTGAGCCCTTCTTCCCCTGTGAGCCCTGGTGACTGGGTTAACCATTCCCCTGCCATTACCTGGGCCGTGTGATCCCTAGGCATGGCACCTCTTGGGCCCTAGAAACAGAACCCTGAGACCCAGGTGGCCATAATGAAGCTGCTCCCAGGAGGGAGGGCTGGAAATCAGGCTGGGAAAAAGGGCTTATTGGGGCCGGCATGGTGGCACAGAAAGTAAAGCCACCGCCTGCAGTGCCGGCATCCCATATGGGTGCCAGTTCAAGGCTCAGCTGCTCCAACTCTGATCCAACTCTCTGCTATGGCCTGGGAAAGCAGTAGAGGATGGCCCAAGTCCTTGGCCTCCTGCACCCATGTAGGAGACCCAGAGGAGGCTCCTGGCTCCTGGCTTCCCCTCGGCACAGCTCCAGCCACTGCGGCCAACTGGGGAGTGAACCGGCGGATGGAAGATCTCTCTCTCTCTCTGCCTCTCCTCTTTCTGTGTAACTCTGACTTTCAAGTAAAATAAATAAATCTTTAGGAAAAGAAAAGAAAAGGGGCTCCCTGGGACGGCAGCAGCCCGGTGCCCTTGCCTCCTCCTGCCTGTTCTTCCTGTCTCGAGGTTCCTGGACTGAGTGGCGGCTGGGCTGGGTTGGGCTGGGGAGGGAAGCTGTCTCCTTCCTCCCAGGCCTCAGTCACTGGATCACGCCCGCCCTCTTGCTGATTGTGTGGGTCAGGACCCTGACTGACATTTATCTGGCCCAGCTTTTCAGGCTAGGGGAAGTGGAGGGAGTGGCTTGGTCTTAATGAGATTTAAAAATAACTTTTTAATGGGAGGATCTTTAGCGGAACTCTGCAGCTCCATAAGCCTGGGTAGAAAGGGGCGGCCATGTCCCAGGGTTGAGGGGCTGGCCCAAGGCTCACAACCTCTGGGGGACTTTGAGGCAGCCTGGCTCCTGGTAGCCCAGCAGAGCGCCCTGAGGCTCATAGTGGGGCTGGTGGGATTGTGAACCTGGGTGCATGGGAGAGAGGGA